>NC_058130.1:152380788-152399913 GCF_016433145.1 Gracilinanus agilis
AGAGAGAGAGAGAGAGACATAGAGAGAGAGAGAGAGACATAGGGGGAGAGAGAGAGAGAGAGAGAGAGAGAGAGAGAGAGAGAGAGAGAGAGAGAGAGAGAGAGAGGGAGGGAGGGAGGGAGGGAGAGAGAGGGGGAGAGAGAGAGAAAGGAAAAAAAAATCACATCCCCACTATTTGCAAATCCTCCTTCTGAGGAACAGAGCAGATTGCCTGGATCTTCTGATTGTTGTTCTGGCTCCTGTTTCAGAACTGAATGCACTCCTTCTGCTCCGTCTGTTTCAGTTTTGACAATGCAATGGGTAGAGCTGGAGGAAGTCCCATACATAAGGGTACTCTAAGCTTTGGGGTTTTTTTTGTTTAAATTTTAAATTGAATTTGAATTTAAGAAATAAATTTCTGATTTTTTCTCCCCATAAGAGAAACCTATTACAATAACCTCACACCCCTCTTTCTCATCCTGCCATTTCTCATTCTTATAGATGTTCTGACACTGCCCCTTCCATATCTGTAGTACCTCCAGGTACCATACTTTTGATCTCTAACAGTTGAAATCCCTGCCTTCCTTTGAGATTCAAATCAATTGCTACCTCCTCTACAAACTTTTCCTTAACTGACTCTCCCCTTCCCCCCCCCCCCATGAACCCTCATCAGCAGCTGAAATCAATGTCTTTTTTTAAAACCTCAAATTTCTCACAATAGTTCAGTTGGGCTTCTTTTAAGTTATCATACTCTTCTGTCATATTATTTGTGCAAAAATATTTTCAGTCCCCTTTCCCCCCTCATTAGGCTATATGAGCCTTGAAATCAGGGCCTCTGTTCTATCCATTCTTGTATCCTTGTTGCCTGACACAGTGCTAAATTGTCACAGAACAAGAGAATCAATAGCAATAAAACGATAGCAACAGCATAATCAGTATCAGTCCGAGAAAAAACATTTTCTCTAAAATTGATTTGAATCACTTGTCCTAGTAGAAAGAGTTCTGGGTTTTACATCATGAGAATTGAATGTGAATTCCAATGTCAACACTAAAGAGTTGAGGGCAAGATATTTAACCTCTGACAAAATCTCAGTTTCCTCCATTATAAATAAGAGATGACAATATATGAACTACATGGCCCAATAGGTTGTCAGGAACCTTAAGGTGCTTTATAGGATTAAGGAATCTTGCTTTGAAGATAGAAGCTTAGAGATGGTGGAATCCAAGTCTTTTATTCTACATAGGTGGAAAGTAAGGCTGGGAAAAGTGATTTGCAAAATGTCATATAAGTAGTAAGTCCCAGAACTGCTATAAATATTAGTTACCATTATTAAGAACAAGTAGTTCTTTATTACAAAGAAAGGTTCTATTGAGAAGAAGAGTTTTTGGAAATCTTTTTATTAAAAATATCATTAATTATAAAAGATTAGTATGTGGTTTTTTTTAAACCCTTGTACTTCGGTGTATTGTCTCATAGGTGGAAGGTTGGTAAGGGTGGGCAATGGGGGTCAAGTGACTTGCCCAGGGTCACACAGCTGGGAAGTGGCTGAGGCTGGGTTTGAACCTAGGACCTCCTGTCTCTAGGCCTGACTCTCACTCCACTGAGCTACCCAGCTGCCCCCGATTAGTATGTTTTAATAAGACATAGAAACTGTGTTTAGGAAAGAAAATGTATATGCTACTGTTTTGTTAATCCTAGCTTATAATTATTCATTATATTTCAAAGGAATCCATTCATTTAATTCTTAATGATATATTAAAATTAAGATTATAGTTAAGTTTTAAAGAACAAGGAAGCTAGACAGATAATCAAATTCATCAGATTCCAATGACCAAACTTGCTCAAAGTATCTACTTTTATTCCTTCATTTCTTAGTTGGCATCTTAGCTGTGATATCTTACTCATAACAGTCCATCTATATTTGTCATAATGATTTTTTGAAAACAGAAATGTATTCATGTCTTTCTTTCTAAGTATTAGATTCTTTGGATTCAATCACACTGCTTTCAAACGTAGCCACTCTCTCTTTCTACTACATTGACTTCTTCTCCCATACTCAGTTTCTAAAAGGGCTTCAACAAGAGTCACCTCCATCACAACTATGAGATTCAAAATGGAGATTTAAAGATTAATCTTTCTCTGCACAAAAAATGTACACTGTCATGTTGATATTGAAAAGTGCTTGGTGCAGGAAATCTATCTAGCAACCTAGGAGGGCCAAAGTACATGTTTCTCACCAAAGATGGGAAATAGAATAAAAGCAAAATGGCAGAGACTTGCTTCAGTAATCCACTAAAAATATTAGTAAATTATGAATGAATAATGGAAAGAGGGGAATTAAAAGGAGACTTTGGGGCCATTCCATATGAAACTTTGTATTATATTCATAGACATACTTTAGGGACTGGAGAAGGTAACAAGGAAGTGATCTCAAAAGTTATAAATCAGAGATACAACTATACCTGACTGAAATATAGACTTAATGGAGCTCACTCCTAGTGGTGCAACATATTCCAGGACCTCAGCACTGCCAAGCACCTAAGTACCTTCTTGCTTTAAAAAAATTCATAAGACAAAATACTAGAAGACCAAAGGGAAGGATACTCAGAAATGGCCAATCTCCAAAGACTTATCAGTTCATTTGTTGATGAGGACTTATTTGCCTCTTTCCTCCTCTACTTGGGCTGTAAGGATCTATGGACACAGCAGAAGTGGCTGATACTCTCTCTGTTTAAATGAACTTCCCAAATGCATGATCAAGAAACTATTGTACTCACCAGAGCTACTGGCTGCTACTCTTCTGCTTTCCCTTCTGAACTAACAGAGAGGGATATTGACAGGAGTGTACAGAACTCTAAATAATGATGTTCACCAATGGCATGATATTTGAAAAAATGTATTACAGTGATAAATGTAGGGATGAGATGTTTAATCATCTGATCAATAATAAAAAGACTAAGGAGGCAGAATGTTCCATTCAGTAGGTAGTATTTATTAAGTTCTGTTCAACATAGCTTTATAATAACAGTGTAACACAAAAACTATCTCACAGTTAGAGAAATGGTTTTGTATTTCTTTGAAGAAATAAATCAACATAGTTGTCCACTCTTTAATAATCAGGCCAAATGAATAAAATATTATTAATAACCTTAATATTTTAAGGTCAGTAAATTCTTGGGCATATTTAATTTCAGATAAATATTTAGGAATCATGTATATGAAGATGAAATAAAAATAAGGTTACATCAAAAGCCATTGGTTTAGGGGGCAGCTGGGTAGCTCAATGGATTGAGAGCCAGGCCTAGAAATGGGAGGTCCTAGGTTCAAATCTGGCCTCAGACACTTCCCAGCTGTGTGACCCTGGACAAGTCACTTGACCCCCATTGCCTACCCTTACCACTCTTCTGCCTTGGAGCCAATACACAGTATTGACTCTAAGATGAGAGGTAAGGGTTTAAAAAAAAAAAACATTGGTTTCCAAGTTTCCAATAAAGCCATAGTAAAAATAAAGACAAAAAAATCAGGGAAGCCACTTGATGCTTAAAGGAACATTGGACAATTAAATGATAGTAATATTAAGTACATTTTACTGAATATCTTTTGCACCTAAGTATTTATAGGAAGGAAAAATGAATTATGAGACCTAAATATTAAGATAATGGAAGAGGACTTCAATTTATTTATTTCTGACTTAAAAATATCTAACAGAAAATAAATATATTTCCAAACAGAGCAATAGAAAAATTAGATATGAGATAGATTTAGTAACTATTAAATAACAATCTTAAAGGGGAGAGACAAGAATGTATGTGTGTGTGTGTGTGTGTGTGTGTGTGTGTGTGTGTGTGTGAGAGAGAGAGAGAGAGAGAGAGAGAGAAAGAGGGTCAACTTTGAAAAGATGCTAGACCATAAAGAACTCATGAATACATTCAGAAAGACTAAAACATTAAATGCATCCTTTATAGGTTAAAATTAAATAAAAGCTCTTATAATTTTTTGCAAAGGTACAGATTTAAATGTAGAAAAAATAATCTATAAAATGATGGTGTTAAAAGGCAAATACTTGAAACAATAAATAATTATACTGAAGAGAATTACAATGATATAATATATTAAAATGTGTCAGATGCTTCTAAAGTAGTCTTTCTGAGAAATCTATATTTCTGAACAATTTATTTAACTGAAAGAGGAGAAAAATACATTGCATATATACTTTTAAACCCCTCAAAATGAGTGTTAATAATCCCCAGACAATTATAAAAGTAGATATTGTAAAATTCAGTTACAGATAAAACTGAAAACAAAAATGGCAATTGATTTGTTTTTAAATGACAAATAAATAGATAATAGAGTAGCAAATCTAATTTTAAAAAGAGAGGAAACCCAAATTATTAAGCTAAAAAGATAAGAATAAAAAATCTCAATGGATGGAGAAGAATCTAAAGAAATTATAAGAAACTATCATATGCATTATATGCAACAAAAATATATATAAATGAAGTTATTAAATATTTATTAAAATATAAAATTCCCATAATAACAGTACATGACATAAAGAATCTAAATAACCTAATCAGAAAGAGAAATTAAGCAAGCCATAAATAAAATCCCAAGAAATGGAATAGGGTATAAGGAGAAGCCAGATGCATTTACAAGTTAATATTGCTAAACATTTAAAGTACAAAGAATATCCTATGTACTGTTGATCAATATAATGATGCATGAAAACTTCAAAAGGACTCATGTTGAAAAATGCTGTCCATCTCCAGAGAGAGAACTGATGAAATTGAAGCATATTTTTTTCACTTTCTTTATTTTCCTTAGCTTTTTTTCTTGGCAACATGGTCAATATGGAAATAGGGTTTGCATTACTTGACATGTATAATATATACCATATTGCTTGCCTTCTCTATGGGTAAGGTGGGGCTGGGAAGAGAGAGAATTTATAACTAAAAATTTTAAGGTGAATTTAAAAAAATGAAAGCAAAGAATGGCTTATTCTATATATACTATTTGTGAAAATGGGGGGAGATAAGTAACAACATACCAAATTACTCTTGTGAGATTAATCTTGATATTTAGGAGAGATAAAGCAGAGAAAGAAAATGATATGGAACTATCACTAATCAATACTGATACAAAAAATATTAAATAAAATGTTAACAAAAAAGGCAACAGTAACATACATTTTAAGATATTTATTATGACAAAATTGGATTCTTACTAAGAAAGCAGATGGTTCAAAATCAGGAAAACTGTGGATATAATAATTATCAATAGCTAAAATAATTTTAAAATCACATGACTTATCAATAGATATAGAATGAACCTTTGAAAAACACACTAAAAAACCTAGGATCTTTAATATTATCAAAATGTCCCACTAAAATTGAGCATTAACATTATTTGTAATAGAACATTTCCTTATTGGTAAATTTTTCCAAGTATATAAGCAATAAAGCAAGGATTCTCATTTTCTCTACTTTTATTTCATATAGTGTTAGAAATGCTAGCTACAGCAATACAATTAAATAAGTTAAAAATAGACATAGTCAAAGAGAAGTAAAAATTAAAAATTTTGGTAGATGATATCATGGTTTACTTAGAGAACTTCAGAGAATCACTAAAATTTTTTAAAAACAATAGTAGGATATAAAATATATCCACAAAAATGATCAGACTTTTAATATTTTGGGAAGCAAATCCAGGAAGAAAAGCTAGGAAGATAAATTCTATTTAAGATGAAAGCAAAGTACACTAAGTATTTAGGAATTAACCTAATAAGGCACAAGTAGAACTTAAGCAAATGTAACCAGAAAACATTTTTAAGCAATTAAAGACCTAAATAACTGGATATATATTTATTAAAAGGATTACCAAAAAAATGGCAAAACTCCCCAAATTATTCCAAAGTTTTATTTCTAAACCAGGAAAGAAGGAGACTAGCATTTTTATGGCATCTGTTGCATTGCAGGAATATTATCTCATTTTATCCTCAGAACAGCCCTGCATGATAGGTGCTATTATTATCCCGATTATTACAGTTGAGGAAACTAAAGCTAATAGAGGTAAAGTGACTTGCCCAGATTCATATAGCTAGGACCTGATTAAGGTCAGATTCAAAATCAGGTCTTGCCGTCTCCAGGCCCAGGGCTTACCAAAGAGTTATGCCAGAGAATTAGACAAAATAACAACAAAATTCAGTTGGAGGAATAAAAAGTCAAGATTATCAATAGATATAATAAAAATTGGCAGGAAGGAATAGCTCGGTGCTAACAGATCTCAAACTATTCTATAAGGAAATAATTATCAAAACTATCAAGTTGTGAATGAAAAATTGAAAAGCAGGTGTGGGAATAAATTAGATAATCAAGTAGTAGAAACAAATGCCCATAAGCAGTCTACTATTCAATAAAACCAAGGTCATGAATCACTGAGGAAATGACCTTTTTTATTTGAGAATTGCTGAGAAAACAGGAAAGCAGTTAGGAAAAAATAAGTTCCAAACAGCACAGTATACCTTATACCAAGATAAATATCTTATTCAAACTAAAAAAAGAGAGAATATGAATTTCTCTGCATTTATGGATTGGAGGAAATTTGTACCTATATAAAGTAGAATTGATTTAACAGAAGACAAATGGAACCGTATTAATTATGTGAAATTTAAATGTTTTGAGGTAAATAAAATAATGAAGCCAGATTCAGAAAAAAAGGCAAACACACTGGGAAATAGTTGCATCAGATAGTTCCAATAACTACATAACACCCCATATTAACAGGGAATTAACACAAGGATGCAAGATTTAGAATAATTTCCTAATAAAGCAGTCAAAGAATATAAACAATTATTAGAAATAAAAATTATGAATAATCAACTGAAAAAAGTTCAAAACCATTAGTAATTACTAATTAATTAATCATCAAACTGTTAACAATGACTAAATTGTTAATAATCAAAGGAATACAAATAAAACAACTCTGAAATTGTACTTCATAGTCCTCAAGCCAGGAAAGATATAAAAGAGGGGAGAACTCGTGTGTTTTTTTTTTTTAATTTTTTTTAAACCCTTACCTTCCATCTTGGAGTCAATACTGTGTATTGGCTCCAAGGCAGAAGATTGGTAAGGGTAGGCAATGGGGGGTCAAGTGACTTTCCCAGGGTCACATAGCTGGGAAGGGTCTGAGGTCAGATTTGAACCTGGGATCTCCTGTCTCTAGGCCTGGCTTTCAATCCACTGAGCTACCCAGCTGCTCTCAGAACTCATTGTTTAAAAGGACTCTTGGGGAAAAAAAGGGCATTTTGAGCTGTGTATTAGATCAATTTCTCTGGAAGATAATTTAGATTTGTAAAAGAGAAGTGTTCAGATATTCTACTGCTGGGACTACAATACATGAGAATTATTGGCAGCAAAAGAAGATCCATATGCACAAAAAATGTTCATAGTCACATTATTTGTCACAAAAAGCTGGAAATAAGATTTATGCCTAAATGATTGAAAAATGCCCAAATAAACTATGGCATACAGTATAACAATATTTCCTTACCAATAGGAATGGCAAATGTGGAGAAGTCAGAGAATCATGGAAAGACATATAAAGTGAAACAAAATGAAGAAAGCAAAGCCGAGAAGAATTTTGAACACGTCAACACATCTACAAAAATGTAGTAGAAGTTATCCATCATGAGCTCCCTTTCTTCCTTTCCTCCATTCCTCAAAACCCTTCTGTCCTTATTACAACTATTCCACTTAAAATCTTTTCTCCAAGTTTGTTGTTATTCAATATCTTCAGTTACAGCTGACTCTTTGTGACCCCATTTGGGGTCTTCTTGGTGAAGATACTGATGTGATTTGCCATTTCCTTCTCCAACTCCAACTCCAACTCATGAGGAAACTAAGGCAAAAAGGGTAGGTGATTTGCCCAGGATCACAGAGCTAGTGTCTGAGACTAGATCTGAACTCAGGAAGATGAAACTTCTGATTCCTATCTATCCACTTCTCAGCCTAGTTGACCTAGTTGATCTTTAATGACTAAATACAATGGGTTTTACTGTCCTCATTTTTTTCCCCTCTATGAAGTTTTTGATACTGTTGGCCACTACTTTTTCTTATTTCCCCTGTCCAAATAGACTTTAATACTTTCTCACCTAAACAGATTCTACTTCCAAATTTCTCTATCTTTGTTGTCAAACCATTCATTTAGTTACTCCAATTCATAGCCACCTTACATTTTGACTTCTTCCCATATGCCTATATTCCATCAGTTTTGAGATATATAATGTGTATATATGTCATCTTTCAAATTATTTCCTTTCTTTCATTACGTGGCTACTTTAGGACCTCATCATTTCTCAAGGAGACAGATATAGTAGCCTCCTAATTAATCTTTCTGCTTCTCTCTTCCTCATAATCTGACCTGCACACAGTTACAAAATAATTTTTGTAATAATTTTGGTAATCTTTCTGGGTGCCTCCATTGCTCAAAATTCCACAGCCTAGCATTTGAAACCCTTTCAAATATAGCTCCTGCCTATGTTTCCATATTTATTTTGCTTTACTAACTTTCATGTGTTTTATGGTTCAGACAAACTGGACTACTAGTTGGCTCTCCAAATTTACGTTATTTTTTTCATCCTCAGTTTTTTTCTCATTGGTCATCCCCCATCCCTAAAAATTACTTTCTCCTTACTTTCACCTCTTAAGATTCTTAACTTCCCTTCAAGATGGTTCAAATACCTCTTCCTCTATGTATCCTGTACTGAACCCTTAATTTTGAGGGCTTTCTACCTTCTAAAAATAATGTGTATTTGCTTATCTGAGTATAGGTTGCAACCTCATAAAAGATAAATTCTCTAAGAGTAGGGATAGTGTTATTTTTAATTATATCTTTTCCCTCAAACTATACTTATTTTTAAATTTTTTAAATTTTTATTTCTTTAATTTTATTAAAATTATTCTTTCATGTTGAAATAATTCATTTTCTTTCCCCCTCTCCCCTCTTTCCTCCCTACTCCAAGAGCTGACGAGCAATTCCACTGGGTTATACAAATGTTATCACTCCAATCCTATTTCCATATTATTCATTTTTGCAATAGAACAATCTTTTAAAACTAAAACCCCAACTCATATAACCATATAAACAAATCATAAGTCATATATTTTTCTTCTGTGCTTCTACAACCACAGTTCTTTCACTTGATGTGTATAGCATTCTTTCTCATAAGTTCCTCAGGACTGTTGTGGATTATTGCATTTCTACTAATGGTAAAATCCATTACTTTGGACTGTTCCACAGTGTTTCACTTTCTGTGTACAATGTTCTCTTGGTTCTGCTCATTTCACTCTGCATCAGTTCATGGAAGGTCTTCTAGTTCATGTACAAATTCTCCAGTTAATCATTCCTTAAAACTCAATAGGATTCCATCACCATCATATACCACAATTTGTTCAGTCATTCTCCAATTGAGGGACAACCCCTTATTTTCCAAATCATAACAAAGTTCATCTGGAAGAACAAAAGATCAAGACTATCAAGGGAACTAGTGAAAAAAAAATGTGATGGATGCCCAATTTGATAATCTCTTTCTATTTTTTGTTAATTTGGTACTCAGGGATATAAATTTTCCCCTGAGTATTGCTTTCGCTATATCCCGCAAAATTTGATATATTGTCTCTTCATTGTCATTCTCTTCAATGAAATCAGTAATTATTTATTTCTATGATTTGTTCTCCAACCCACCAGTTTTGGAGGTTTAGATTATTTAATTTTCAATTAATTTTCAATTTGATTTTCCATGCACCCTTGCTAATTGTAATTTTATTGCATTCTGATCTGAAAAAGTTGCATTTGTTATTTCTGCTTTTCTGCATTTGTTTGTGATTTTTTTATGCCCTAGTAAATATTAGTCTTTGTATATTTACCATGTACTGCTGAAAAGAAGGTGTATTCCTTTTTGTCCCTATTTATTTTTCTCCATATATCTATTAACTAATTTTTCTAAAATTTCATTCACTTCTTACTTCTTTCTCATTTATTTTTTGGTTTGATTTATCTATTTCTGATATGAGAAGATTTAGGTCCCCCAATAGTATAGTTTTACTATCTATTTCCTCCTTAAGCTTCAATAGTTTCTCCTTTAAAAAAATCTGAATCCAGGATCATTTCATGCATACATATTGAGTAATGATATTTCCTCATTGTCTATACTGTCTTTTTTCAGGTTGCAATTACTTTTCCTATCTCTTTTAATCAGATCTATTTTTTACTTTGGCTTTGTCAGATATCATGATTCAGACTCCTGCCTTCTTTTTCTCAGTTGATACCCAATGGATTTTGCTACAGCCTTTTATCTTCACCCTGTGCCTGTCTACTTGCCTCATGTGTGTTTCTTTTAGACTACATATGGTAGGAGGTTGGTTTCTAATTCACTCTGTTATTTGTTTGCATATTATGGATAAGTTCATCCCACCCCCTCCCTTCTTATTCTCCTCTTATTTTTCTTTAAAGTCTATTGAGTTCTATCACTACCCTCATCCTCCCCTTCTTGTAATAGTATTCTTTCCCCCTCTCCACCTCTTTATGTAGTATAATTTATCCCATTTACCTCTTCCTTTCTATTTCTCTTAATACAATTCTCTGTTTCCTCTCATTTTTTAACATATCATCCTAAACAGCTTGATATCACACCCTCTATCCAAGTATATTTCTTCTATCTACTATGATAATGCAAATGATTTTTATGAGTTACATGATAAAATTTTTTCCATATAGGAGTATGATTAATTTGACCTTATTGAAGCCCTTAAGTTTTTTCTCTTTCTTATTTACCTTTTTTGTGGTTCTCTTGAATTTTGTATTTGGACATCAAAATCTCTGTTTAATTCTGGATTACTTTATGTAATCTTCCATTTTATTAAATTCCCATACTTTCCCCTAAAAGCATATAGTCAGTTTTGATGGGTAGGTCATTCTTGGTTATAGACCCTTTAGGAAAATAATATTCCAAGCCTTGCAGTACTTTAGTGTAGAGGCTGCCAGATCCTGTGTAATCCTGAATGGTAAACCATGATATCTGAATAGTTTCTTTTTGGCTGTTTGAAGTATTTTCTCCTTGTCCTGGAAGCTCTTGAACTTGGCAATAACATTCCTGAGAATTATCATTTGGGGATTTAATCTAAGGGGTTATCTGTGGATTTTTTCAATGTCTATTTTGCCCTCTTGTTCAAGAATATCAGGGCAGTTTTCTTGGATAATTTCTTCTAATATGATGTCTAGGAGTTTTTTTTTAATCATGACTTTCAGGTAGTCCAATAAATTCTCAAATTGTCTCTCCAGTATCTTCTTTCCAGGTCAGTTGTTTTTTCAAAGAGAAATTTCATGTTTTTTCTTCTATTTTTGCATTCTTTTGATTTTATTATTTCTTGCTGTCTCATGAAATCATTAGCTTCTATTTGCCAAATTATATTCTTTAAAGACTGATTTTCATCCATGGTCCTTGGATTCTCCTTTGTGATTTAGTCTATTCTGATTCACATGGCATTCTTTTCATCATTGGGGTTCTTTGCCTGTTCTTCCGGTATATTGATTCAAATTTTTAATTGCTTATCACTTCATTTGTTTTTTGTGTCTCTCTTTCCATTTGGCTAACTTTGCCTTTTTAAGCTATTATTTTCTTTTTGTATTACTTTCATTTCTTTTCCTCATTTATTTTTCTTCTATCTGTCTTACTTTTTTGAGTTCCTCCACAGTTTGTGACCAATTTCCATTTTTTTTGAGAGTTTTCATGTGCTTGCTTGTTTTTCAACCTCTCCTGTTGCTTCTGTTTTTTGTTCTTTTTCTCTGTAGAAATTTTCCAGAGTCAAGAGATTTTTTTGTTATTGTTTACTCATTTTCAAGGACTGGGAGTGCTTCATGTTGCTGTTCATTTCTACCTTAGCTTCTGTCTCACAGAGTTTTACTTTGGGGATATTTTCCTTTCTCTGTCAGAGGTCTGAGTGAAACTGGTACTATAGAGCTCTTACCCTTACTTCCAAAGCCTAGTATTTCAAGGGGTAGGTCTGAAGTTTTGTTTTGTTTTGTTTTTATAGATGTAGCAGGCTTTGAGGTGTTTTGCCCTGAGGCTATCTTCCCCATAGCTGCTGCTGCTGCTGCTGCAACTGCCTGCTAAAATAGCCTCTGAATCTCATCTCAAGAGCCTGGGATTTCTAGCTGTAGGTCTGTTGCAGCATTTTGCCCTGAGGCTATATTCTCTGCCTCTGCTACTACTGCCACTGCTACACTGCTGTGTCAGCTGCCATGAGTAAGTCTGGTGCTATTAAGTTTCAAATCTCATTGCCAGGGCCAGGAGCAGCCTTCAGGGGTAGGTCTGTCCTTTTCCCTTAGGGTTGCCAGTTAGGAGATTGACCCAGTCCACCCAGTTAGGGGTGGTCAGCCTGTACTTTTCCTTGTGCACTTTTGCCCTGTAAAAGGGAATTCTTGGTTCTCTTTGAGTTAACATTTGTGAAAAGGGAATCCTTTGTTCTCTTTGCTTAGTTAACACTTTGGTTGACAATCTTGAACCAGGTAGAGAAGCTCACAAACCACTTAGTGAGTTCACACAATAATTGATGCTAGCTGAAAACAAACCAGAAATTTAAGAGTTTACACACTCAGAAAGGTGTGTTTCCAAAGGTGAGAACTCAGACAATTTGGAAAATGTGATTGGCCCCTGTGAAAAGGGGTAGGGACAGGAAACCACCATAAAAGCCATGAAAATCCCTGAGCAAAGTAGTCTGATAGAGGAGTCTGGTGAAGGAGGCTAGTAGAGAGTGAACTCCAAGAAGAAGAGAGTGAACTCCAAGAAGAGAGTCACTCCAAGAAGGAAGTAGGCTTCGAGTAAAAGGTCAGCTCAAAGAAGAAAGTAGGCCTCAGGAGTCACCTTCAGCTCCAGTCATTGTCTTGGGTGAGTGGATAGCTGGTTTTCCCCCTTCCTGTCTTCTGAGATAGTTTAATTCTGATTAAAGGTTAAGAAGTCCTGGCTGGGCCAAGCAATGTCTTTTCTACCCTATTATATTCCTCTACTTTATAAATAAAAGATTTATAATTTTCATATACTTAGTCAAACCATTAATTTTAATGCTTACAATTTATAATGTGGAAATCTCTTCTCACTACCTACCTTTCACACTGTGTCCAGTGGAAAAGCCCATTTGCTCATCCTACTTTAACTTCTGTTCTTTTGAGATGCTTTGTAATGATCACTTTGGAAGGAAATTCAGACAGCTTTAAGATCTTCCTGCTATTATGCCACCATCTAGGCTCCACTCCTCTCCTTATTTCTAAATTAAAAAAAAAATTTAAATCCTTATCTTCTGTCTTATTACCAATTCTAAGGCAAAAGAGCAGCAAGAACTAGGAATTGAGGGTTGAGTGACTTGCCCAGGGTCACATAGCTAAGAAGTGCCTCTTCACTATTAGAGATTAGGAATTAAGCCCTGTGCCTTGATATCCTGATTAATGACTACATAGAGTTTCATGGTT
Source organism: Gracilinanus agilis (assembly GCF_016433145.1). Lineage (NCBI taxonomy): Eukaryota > Metazoa > Chordata > Mammalia > Didelphimorphia > Didelphidae > Gracilinanus > Gracilinanus agilis. Next base: position 152,394,290 of record NC_058130.1, read on the forward strand.
AGTTGGGTGACACAGTGGATATAGTATGGGGCCTCAATTCAGGAAGGCTCATCTTCCCAAGTTTAAATCTGACCTCAGACACTTACTAGCTGTGTAAACCTAGGCAAGTCACTTAACTCTGCCTCAGTTTCTTCATTTGTAAAATCAAAGAAGGAAATAGCAAACTACTCTAGTATCTTAGTCAAGAAAACCCCAAATGAGGTGGCAGAGTCAGACACAACTGAAAATGGCTGAACAACAATAAGCTCTTTCAGGTCAGTTAACATTATTTAAATGCCTATTATTTTCTAGTCACTATGCTAGGTACTGAGGATAAAATGTCAAAAACAGTCACAGACCTTCAGGAACTGACTTTCAACATCTGAAATCAAAACTGATGTTACTGTTGTCTGAAATGCAACAAGTGACCACTCTTGGTTTGTAATAGAAAGCCAGTTCTGGGGTGTTAATGTTTAAAGGCAATAGGAAAGGAAGCATTAGACAGAGCTAGTGAGAGAATTAAGATGGTAGAGGGGGCAATCTTTAGGAGAAAATGGGATGGAATGGAATGACTTGAAGCTGTATAGAGATGTTTGCTATGGCATGGAAAAGGACCACCTCTTCATGAAATGAGGTAAAGGGAGAAATAATGGCAACCATGCCAAGAAAAATATTTGCTAACATAAACAAAATTATGAACAAATTGTTTAATTGCCTTAAAAGGTCTGTTACATAAAATGAGTATATTAATTATAAATTATTTTTATCTGTTCATTAAAGAAATTACTCCTCTCAAAGTCCTTGGTCAACTCTTTGATAACTCAAAAGGGGTCTTAGGACCTACTTTAAAATAGCATGAGTTATTATTTTCACATTTTTAGGAGGTCATAGACCATATCTCCTACTCTATCCAGTCCTCTTTAATATGAGTACTCTGTTCAACAAGTAAATTAAGTAAAAGAATGTGGATGAATCAACTAAATTATTTTTCCTTTGGAAAAATAATAGTTCATGTCTAAAGTGATACTGGAAAAGTTGTATCCTTTGACTTAGCAATTCCAATCAGCAGGCAAGTCCAAGACAGAGGAACAAACTTCATATATATCAAAATATTTCTACCAACAATTCTGTGCTTCTATGCTGTAGAAACAGAAGAGCAGCTCATCAGCTAGGCAATGGTTAAACAAATTATGGCATAGAAATATAAAGGGATATTGTTATGCTTTAATAAATGACAAATATTATATAGACATAGAGAAAAGTAGCAAAAATCAAGCAATTATCATAATAATGTAAACTAATGCTGATCAATTCAGTGTCTAACATTGATTCCACAGGTCTATTGGTGAAACCGTGGTCTTCTCCTCACAACAGTGAACTGATAGGCTGTAGGTATGAAATGAGACATACATTACCAAATATAATCAATGTGTTGGTTTGTTTTGCTTAGTTGTAATTCTTTGCTATAAAGGATTCCATGAGAGCAGTGGAGGATTAGAAAGCATCAGTTATGTAGGCATGAACAAATCACAACATCATAGATTTACAACTGGAAGGAACCTTAGAAGTCATAGATTCCAATCCTTTCATTTTACAGATGAGCAAACTGAAGCCTAGAGAGTTGAAATAACTGGCTCAAAATCATACAGAAAGAAAGTGACAGAGCCTGTATTCAGACCCAGGTCTCTAGACACCAAATTCAGTGTTCTTTCTTTCTGCCTTACTATGCTGCTTCTTCACATTCGTTAAAGAAAGAAAAAAGACAAATGAAAAGGAAGACAAATCCACGTTCTATGGATGGTTGAAGAAGTAACATTTTCCTGAATAAAAAACAGTATAGTCTTACTTATGAGACTTAATTAAATCCAGACATTGCCTTATGAGTAATTTAAAGAAACCAAGAAACAAGCAGTTTCCATATTGGGTTCAGAGAGGAAAACCTCCTTGCTCTGGCTCAATCCCAGACTTGACCTTGGCATGGTTCCCTATGATCCTGGAACAGATCATAAGAAAATTTCAGAGGACAGCATTGGAACTCCATATAAATAAGGTACAACCACCACCTATAGACCCTAACGTGTACTAGCTGATGGCATCTATAATAACCATGTGGTTCAATCACTAAAAACAAAGGAGACAGTATGGGACAAGAGTTCTGTCCCTGATCCTTTTCTCTTCTTCCTCTATACTACTTCATGTGGTGATTTCATCAGCTAACATAGTTTTAATTACTGTCTCTGTGCTTATGATTCTCAAATCTACCTTCCTTGCCCTAATTTATTTGCTGAATTTCACATCTCAAACTGTCCTTCAGACATCTCAAAGTAGATGTCTAGTAGATATCTTAAACTCAAGATGTCCAGAACCAAGCTCATTATTTTCCCCCTAACCTTTATCTTCCTTATTACTGTTAAGGATCCCATTGTGTTCCCAGTCTCTCAAATAGATTCCTCACTATTTTTCACCCCTTACACCATATCCAATCATGTTGAATTATTGCCAAGATCAATAGATTTTACCCTTGCAATTTCTCTTGAATATTTCCTTTTTCTCCTCTGTCACTGCCACCCATTATTTCAAGCCCTCATCAACCCACACCTGAACTATTACAATGTCCTGCTGGAAAGTCTGCTTTCTTCAAGTATTTCTGTACTCCAATCCATTCTCCATTCAGTGACCAATGTGATTTTCCTAAAGCACAAGTCTGCCCATATTACCTACCCCCTTTCTCATTAACTTCTGTGGCTCCCTATTGCCTTGAGGATCAAATACAAAGTGTTGCTTGGCCATTCAAAGACCTTCAAAACCTAGCCATCTCCTACTTTTCTAATCTTCTTGCTCTTTACTCCCTGCTACATACTCTTAGAACTAGTGGCACTAACTTTGCCATTCCATGAACAAGGCAAGCTATCTCTTAATTCCAAGTATTTTCTCTGGCTATTGCCCATGCCTGGAATGCTCTCCCTCAAAAATCCCTCAAAATAATGGTGTCTTTCCATTGTTAATCAATGCATGTTTTTATAGCAAATTTAGCCATTCCCCAATTGATAAATGGACAAAAGATATAAATAAGCAATCTCTGGATGAGGAAATCAAAGTCATATACAGTCATAAAAATGCTCTAAATCATTACATCCAAATGAAAACAATCCTGAGGTCATCTCATACCTCTCATATTGGAAAAAATGACAAAAATGACAAATATTGGAGTGGATGTGGGAAAATAGGGTCACTAATACACTGTTGGTATAACTGAACTGATCCAACCGTTTTGGAGAACAATCTGGGATTATGTCCAAGGAGTTATAAAACTGTATCTACCCCTTATATCCAGCAATAGCACTTTGGGGACTATTTCCCAAGATGATGAGGAAAAAAGGAAAGGAATCTATATGTTCTAAAATATTTAGAGCAATCCTCTTTTGGTAGAAAAGAACTGGAAAGTGAAAGGATGCCCATTAATTGGGGAATGGCTGAAGAAGTTATAGCATATAATTGTTATAGAATACTGTTTAGCTGGTAAGAAATGACAAGGTTAATTTCTTTATTTTTTCTGAACAGGCTAAATAAAAAAACAAGGAAAACTTACATGAAATTATGATAAATGAAACTAGTAGAATCATGAGGACATTATATAGCTACAAAATTAGCATTTGAAGAATAACTACGAATGTCCACCTCCAGAGAAAGGACTGATAAATAGATACACAAAAGACATAGTTCACATATATATGCATATATGTATATATATATTTACACATACATATATAGTGAAATGATGCCTTCTCTAATGCAAGGAAGGGAAGGAGGAAGGGAGGCACCTGGGAATTTTAATATAACCAACAAAAAATAAATATAAATATATATGCATATATATAATGTTTGTAAATATTTGTTTCTTTTTATTAAATTGTGACCTCCTTGAGGGATGGAATGTCTTTTGCCTCTTTTTGAACCCCCAATGCTTAGTGCAATACCTGACAATTAGTAGACACTTATAAATGTTTCTTTGACTGAAGGGAAAGAACACTAAATTTGGAGTTAGATGTCCCTTCTGGGCTTTACCCTAATCCTGTCACTTACTGTCTCATCTGGCACTGGGCAAATTATTTCTGTGGTCCTCTGTTTTTTCTTCTGTAATAAATGGTATTTATGGGGACTAGCTGAACAAGTTGTGGAATGTACTTATAATGGAATACAATTGTGCCATAAGAAACAGCAAACAAGATGATCACAAAAAATCTACAAAGACTTACATGAAGTGATGCAAAATGAAGTGACCAAAACCACAAAAACATTGTATACAGTAAGAATAATAATGTTTGATGATCAACCATAAACTATTATCAACAATGCAAAGATCCAGGACAACTCCAAAGGATTCGTGATGAAAAATGCTATCTACTGTTATAGAAGGAATTAGCAAAGTCTGAATGCAGATTGAAGCATGCCATTCTTCATTCTATTTCATCCATGAATTTTTTCTCTAGTGTCTTATTTCATAAAATGATGAACATGGAAATATGTATATGTGTATATGTATATACACATATACATAACCTATATCATATTATCTGCCATCTTGGGGAGGAGAGGAAATGAAAGGGAGGGAGAGAACATGGATTGCAAAATATCAGAAAATGAATAATGAAAAATTGTATTGTTATGTAATCTGGAAGAAAATTAAAATGTATTATAATTTTTAAAAAAGAATAAAAGATGTCTATATATTAGATTACCTCTAATATTCCTTCCATTTCTGAATCCTCTGATTCCTTTCCCTTGGCTCTAAATGTCACTTATTTTATTATGTTGCTTTAGAGTTATGTTTTCATAGAATTCTTGGAAAAAAATTAAAAAGGTAAAGAACAAAGATGACATTATTACTAATGATAACAATAATAATCTAGCATTTACATAGCACTTTAAAGTTAACAAAGTGCTTTTCATAATAACAATTATAGCATTTATAGAGTTTTAAGATTTACAAGAGCTTTACAAATATTATTTTGTTTTATCTTCACAACAACCCTGGGAGTTAGGTACTATTATTATCTCATTTTATACTTGAGGAAAATGAGGTAGATAGCATTTAAATGATTCGCCCAGATCACATAGCTAGTTAGTGTCAGAGGCCAGATTTGAACTTAGATCTTCCTGATTTGCCAAGAAAACCCCAAGATAGGGTCACACAACAAGTCAGACACAAACAACAAAAACTTTCTGACTCCAAGTCCAACTCTCTATCTACTCTAATGAGGAGAGTGATATGGGGAGTAGACATGATCAAGGAATCTGAAGAACTGTGTTCCAGTTCCAGTTCTGAACCCTAACTCCTTGGATAAATCCATTTCCTCAGTTTCCCCCTCTATAAAATGCTTTCCATCTAGGATTCTGATCCTCTCTACTTAGATGTGTGACTATGCATGTTGTTTTGCTGGAGAAATGAATTGTTCCAAAAGACAAAAGTGGAAAAGGAAGTTGTAAATGAATTTGGGGAGGGAATTGGGCTCCTGCTATTCTAAAATCACTGCTACTCTGGCAATTTATGGGCAGGCTAAGAGTACCACAGCACAAAGAATAAGCTCACTCAACACCCAAGGACCAGCTCTAAAGCATATATATATATATATATATATATATAT
>NC_058130.1:152402897-152414987 GCF_016433145.1 Gracilinanus agilis
TATATATTTGCAAAAACAGTTCTAGGCAACCCCCTTACCAAGTGACCCTGAGTCATTCATGTGACTATAAAAAAGTCCTTGGAACCTAAGTTTTTCTACAACCTCCTAACATTCTCCCCTCTGCCACCCCACAATCACTCTCTATTTGATCACTGGTGGCTGCTGCTAATCCAATTTCACAGCACGTGAAAAAGATACCGTGGTTTTCATTAAGGTAGCAACTGGCCGGCTGATTTGGCTGTGGTGGGATTAGTAACTGAGAGCCCTGGTTTTGAGGAAAGGGATGAGATGAGACAGCAGCAGCATCAAGTGGTTGGTTTGGCTGTGGTGATGGCTAAAAATACCCTCTGCTGTGCCGCTGTAGGGATGTTCTTTGCACGTGTCCACATGATGCTCCCCTCCCGGTTGTCGGTGACTCACCAGTTTGGGCTCCAGTTGGACCCTTCTCTCTCTTTTACAAGGCAGCCAGCCTGGTCTGCTGAAGCAAAAGTCTGATTGCATGGATGACCCCATTCACACTGTGGATCTGGGCATTTGACTTGAGTCAGCAGCTGTGGCTTTTAGGACTCTGAGGTCTGCATATTCACCAAACTGACCCAAAGAATCCTGGTAGCCACAGGTAGGATTCTGCCCCAACAGAATTTGTAGTGCTTGGGGGAGTCAGAAAAGAAGAATTCCCCCAAAATCCTTCTATTCCGTCTCCATACATGATGACTAGATGAGGCTAAGCTAGAGCTTTATGAAATTGTACTTAAAGGCTCAGGTCTACTGGTCAATCAGGTAAGTGGCTATCCAGATGGGGAATGATTTGAAAAATCCTTAGAAAGGCCTCCATGGACAAGATTTTGTTCATTACCTGAAGTCATCCAATTAGAAAGTCATTCTTTGGGAGTTATAGCAAGCATCCCCTGTGACAAGGCAAATGCCCCTAAAGGGCATAACACATTTATTCACTAGTCAGTCAACATGTATTTATTAAGCACCCACAATGTGCCAGGTGTAGTGTTAAATGCTGGGTATGCAAAAAAGGCAAAAAAAAAAACCTCACAGTCATTACCCACAAATGTGCTAAGGGAAGAGACAACATGTAAATAGCTAGGTACATATAAGATCTATATTGAATATATGAAAATAATCTGGAAGGAGGAGGGATTCTTGGCTAGGATATGAGTAGGGGTCAAGAAAGATCTCCTGTGGGAGTTGTGATTTTAAATAAATCTTAAAGAGAAACTAAAAGGAAGAGATGGAGGGCCAGAGCATTCCAGACATGGGTACCAGTCAGTAAAAAGACCAGAGAGAGAAGATGGAAGGTTGTATTTGAGAGGATGCAGGTCAGCATTGTTGGGTATGTGGAGTGAAATAAGATGTAAGAAAATTAGAAAGAGGTCAGGTTACAATGGAAATAGACAGCTTTAAGTGTCAAACGGTGGACTTTATCTTTGATCTTGGAGTAATAGGGGAATAATAGATTTCATGGGGTATAGAGGGGGTGATGGTAGGGAGGATATGGTCAATCCTATAGCTTTAGGATAAATATAGAGGATGATGGATTTGAGTAGAGCGAGACCTGAGGCAGAGATCAGTTAGAAGACTATTGCAGTAGTCCAAGTTGAGGGGCAATGAAAGATTGAACAAGAATCGTAGCTGTATCTGTAAAGAGGAGGGGATTTGGAAAAGAGATTATTAGCTGTTAAGGTAATGACATGAATACTTTATCAGTTGTTTTCCTACTGATCAATAACTGTTAGATCTTTGGCTCAGGAAGCTAGGAGGCACAGTGGGTAAAACATTAGGCTTGGAATCAGGAAGACTCTTCTTTCATAAGTTCAAATCTAACCTCAGATCCTTGCTAACTATGTAAGTCTAGGCAAGTCACTTAATCCTATTTGCCTGTTTGCCTCATCTATAGAACAATCTAGTGAAGGAAATGGCTCTAGTATCTTTGCTGAGAAAACCCCAAATGGGCTCACAAGAGTCAGACTCAACTGAAAATAGCTGAACGACAACAATAGACCTTTGGAAGAGGACTGAGAGAAATGTCTTAGGTGAGTGGTCTGGGAGTGAGGGCTACTTCTCATTAAAGTCATGCCTGGATGGAATATTGCAGAAAGGAGCCTTTGGTAACGAGGGCACTGGGCATCTTACAGCATCCACGAAGCTGGTGGTGATTCGGCTTTAAACCTAGGAACCTATGACCAAAGGTCAAGGTGATTTGGAATGTAAGAAGAGTTCTTAAGCCGTGGCATGTCAGAAAAGTAACATCTCCTTTTTTAAGAGGAAGAGTAATGTGGTAGAAAAACAGCACAGATCTTGGAATTAGGAAATCTGGGTTCAAATTCCAAATCTGACACTAGGTGAGTGATTATGGGCAACTCATTTTACCTCTTTGAGCCTCATTTTCCCCTCCTGGAAAAAGAATATTTAAATTAGCACTGCTAACCTCTTAGAGTTTGTTGTGAACAAAAAGCTTCATAAACCTTAAAGTAAGCACTGTGGCAATGGGTTGTGCTTCAGCCAGTAATCACTTCAAGATTGTTCTCATTTTTGCTTTTATTTTTATTTTTGCCAAACTAAAGATGAAACATCCTGAGAGATAAGGGTCTTTTCCAGATGGAAAACTACACTAGTAAAACTTATTTTGAGAACTAGGGAGGGAGATGAGCCCTGGTCCATTGGCATGCAATTAACAAGAGAATTTGCCTAGAGGCAGGGAAGTGGGAAAGGTTTGGTCCAAACCAAAAGAGGGATCCAAATGAGTAAACAAAAAGCCAACTGAGGTCAAGGCTAAGGGTTCACAACATTATGAAACAAGTTTAAAAGCAAAAGAGTCTTAAGAGGAAAGAAAAAGGAAGAGTGGAAGATTTATTTGAATGAGATGTGGATCATGGTTGGGGTTAAAGATAGCTTAATGAAGAGAGTGCTGGAATGGAATAGGGATACTTGGGTTCAAATTATGCATCAGTTGTGTGGCCCAGGGCAAATCATTTAACTTCCCTCAACCTCAGTTTCTTCATGTGTAAAATGGGAATAATAATAGTACCTGTTTCACAGAGGTTTTTGTGAGGATCAAATGATATTCTGAAATGCTTTGCAAATTATGTGCTATATAAATTTTAGCTGTTATGAAGAGGAGGAGGATGTTTTAGCAAATGCCTCTGTCTCAGGAAAACACTCAGGCTAATACAGCATGCTTTGTGACCATGTTAGTCAGGGTGCTGGCCTTCCCCCCTTCTCACTCAGCTGTGGCCTGTTCAGCGGGTGGCCCAGACGTCGTGCATTTTTTAGTAGTACAGCATGAGCTTGGAAGTGATATTTTAGGCCAGGGAGATTAAAGTACATTCTAAATAAATAAACAACTCAGCCCCAAATAGGAAGCTATGGAGATTTAGCTTAGGAATCCTAATGGAAGCTGAGGGAGGGTACCTTAAAAACTGGGATATTCATCTTTTCTCTAAGAAGTTCGACGAGGTAACAAACCTTCTTGGGAATTTTGCAACTTGAAGTCTCTCCTGAATTCCTGTATGTTTTAGCCCCCTGGGACCTCTGAGGCAGCTAGGTGGCACAGCAGATAGAGTGCAGGGCCTGAAGTCAGGAAAACTCGTCTTCCTGAGTTCAAATCTGACCTCGGACGCTTGCTAGACGTGGCAAATCACTCTGTTTCCCTTAGTTTCCTCATCTATAAAATGAGCTGGAGAAGGAAATGGCAAACCACTCCAGGATCTCTGCCAAGAAAATCCCAAGTGAGGTCATGAAGAGCCAGAAATGACTGAACAGCGTACGGCTGGTCTCTAAGGATGCCTTCCAGGTCCAGCTCCATAATCCTATGATGACTGGACGGGCTTACCTCACTGGATTTCCTGATCTATTCTTGTCTACATTCTAGTAAACAAATGGCCCATAGGATTTCTAGGCTTTCCCCATCCTACTCCCCGTGATCATTTCTGCTCCGCTAATCAATCAATCAATACACATTTATCAAACACTTATGTGCTAGGCACTGTGACAGATGATGGAGAATTGAGTACAAAGAATGAAATATCCTAAACTCACAAGGACATTCCATTCTAAAGGCTGTGAAGCTGGTATCAGTGGCCACACCATACATTAGTGTAGGATATCAGAATACAACAACACATTTCTGCCTTCCAAAGGTATGCCTTATGTATTTCTATTTATTCTGTGTGACCTTGGGCAAGTGACTTCCACTGGCCTCAGTTTCCTCTCCTATAAAATGGGGAGTTGTGCTAGATGACCTCTGAAGTCCCTTTTAGCTCTAAGTCAACAACCTAAGTGTTTCCCAATCTAATATTGGCTATTTGGTCGTATGATTTCCAAGATGATGCTGATTTGCAAATACATGTTTTATTTACAGCCTGAATTATGAAAAGGCTCCCCCCGCCCCGGAACAGTCTTACTTGTAGGAACCCCATGAATCCTTCTCAAATGGAGCAGACAGCTGAGCCTAGAGACAATTCTGCTACATGACACAGAACACTCTGTGTGGATCACATGGCCTCCCAGCTCTCACCACCTGCCCCTGGATGGGTTCCCTCTTCTGGCAAGCCACTCGGGAGTTTTTGGCCCACGATACCAGCAGAGGGGATGAGGACAAAGAGGCAGAGGGAGATGCAGCAGGTCAGAATCGCTTGGGTTCCAGCCTCCTCTGACACTGAAAATAGTTCAGCCCCTCCTGTTGTCTCAGAGGGATTACCCAGTAAGCAAAGACTAATGGTGATGGAGGGTTGGGGGGCGGGGGGGAGTGATGGACAATCCTGGATTCTTGGGTTGCATTTCGGTCATGTTATCACATGAACTGGAGATCATTTTTCATAGATGTGCAGGTGGACTGTACAGAACAAGTTCCCTGGAAACCAATTAAATAATCCGTTATAACTCCTAGTGGGGAGGGTGGGAACCATGTATTGTCATGGATTACTATTACATACAAATGGAGAGAATACATTCCGTTTTTTATTAGAATTAAGAGACACAGAAAAAAAAAAAGAAAAGAAAACAGCCTCCAGGCAATACAGATTTGGACCTATGTCTTATAAGAATAAATCAGTCAAAACAAGATCCACTGGCCACTTTCCACAAAATGAATTAAATTCCATGTGAAGGCATCCAGAGGAAGAACTGTGGAAGTAGAAAGACAGAAGAAAAACAACTGCTTGATCACATGGGTTGATGGGGATATAATTGGGGATATCGACTCTAAACAATTACCCTAGTGCAAATATCAATAATATGGAAATGGGTCTTGATCAGTGACACATGTAAAATCCAGTGGAATTGTGTGTAGGCTATGGGAGGGGGTGGGAGGAAGGAAGGACAAGAAGATGGATCATATAACCATGGAAAAAATTTCTTAATTAATCAATAAAAAAATTTAACAAAAAATTCCACATGAAGGACCAAAGCACCAATTCTCCTGTGCCCCAATAGTCTAGTTCAGCTTATAGAGAAGCTGAAAATTGTTCATGTGTTACCCATTTGTTTTATTTGAATTATAAGAGCAAAAGTTCTCAGCAAAACTGAAAAGATGATCCCTTCAGAGTATTAAAAATCAGTTGAAAGTTGGGAGATTTTCTGGAGGGTGTTGGTTAGTGATCAGAATCTGGACTATTTCATAGAAGAGATATCAAGAACTAATATGGAAACCCCTTCCACCAATATAGATTGGCAAGTAATCTGTAATAATAGCCTTAAAAAATTCCCAGAGGATCTAAAAAACACAGTATCATAAATTTAGAGACCTCACAGTCACTGAGCTCAAATTCCTTATTTTACATATGAAGGAACAGAGTCCTCATATGCTAAAGTGACTTGACCAAGGGCCCAAAGTAATAAGTAGAATAGTTGGAATTTGAACCCAGGTCCTCCAGCTTCAAATTCACTACTTTTTCTACTTTCTCCAATTTAACTTATCTGTATATCATTTGTATATAGTTGTTTATACATTTTCTCCCCTTTAAAACTTTAAAACTCTCTTTGAGAGCAGGGACTGGTATTTTTGATTTGGTTGGTTGATTGGTTTCTTTGTTTGCCTTTCTTGGTATTCTCAGTGCTTAGCAAGTTGCCTGGCCCTTGGTAGATATTTAATTATTTTTAGTTGACTGACTAAACCACATTGACTTAATCGACTTGCCCATGAGCATATGGATATAGATATGTGTGTATGGAAGGACTTCACATCCAGTTCTTCCTAACTCCAAGGCTAATTTTCTCTCTGCTTTGCTTTGCTACCTCTCCAAAGTCCATTATATTGAACTATCATTCATACAAAGAAATGAAGACCCAGAGGAGGTGACCAGAGAAACAGAAAGGCATAAGGGGGAAATAGCTAATAGGAAACTCATATCTGAGATAAGTGAGACACTCCTCCAAGATAAATATGAGAAAATAGAGCTGATCTTGGTGAATTAGAATCATCTTGAGTACTAAAGAATTGGCCAAACTAGCATTATTTCCTCTTTTTCTTTTAATAGTGTTATTAAACTAACAGATTAAAAAAAAAGACTAGCATATATAATACACAGAGATTTTAACAAAGCAAACAAGGCAGATGATCAATTACTCCATGCTATATTTATGGAAATGATGAAGAAATGTTGCTTAGACAACAGTAATGTATACCAAAGACCCCTCAAGTAAAGGCTGGATAACCACTTTTGGGGTGCATTATAATAATGATTCTTTTACTGTGTATGCTGGACTTCTTGCCTGCAGAGGTTCCTTCCAGCCCTGAGATTCTATGATTCTGAATTGTTGGTATTGTTTTCCTGATTATATGGGAAAGGTACAATTGCAAAGCTACTGTGATCTAAACAGGACAAGAAAGAGCAAACGAAACCATGCAGGCAACCAGGGTTGACACACAATCATTTTGTCCCCTTATCATTGTCAAACTCTCTGGCATCTTAGAAAAATAAATGAAGTGTGTATTCAGCACTGATTATATATAAAGTACAATAAAAAATGCTGAGGCTACAAATAGAAAAAAGAGATAGTCCCTGCTCTCAGAGAGTTTACATTCTAACTGGAGGAAAAACACATATATGGAAGATTCTAACTTCCAATCAGATAGGAAAGTCCCGCTGTCTTCAGTGTGCATCTAATACCTTTTCTTAAACGTCATTTCCACCGATAACAATTTCTGATATCAATTTCTGATATTGATCCATTTGAAAACTCCAAGGACTTTAGTGGCAAGAATTTTGTTTTCTCATTCTTCAGTATCTGTGGTGGTAGCACTGGTAGGAACAGTCATCAGGATGAATCTGCACGGGAGTTGCTTCCTAGGATGATGACTGAGGGCTCTAGGCTGAAAACATTGTTATTCCCCAGGCTCTTGGGTTCAGCAATTTATATTAGGATATACTGGAAACGGTGCTCGAGGTGCTGATGTTAGTTTGACTTAAGGACTGAAGCATTCCTTTCCATTATAGAAATTGTAGAGATGAACAGCTATAGAAGTCAACCTCTGTAGTTGACAATTCTAATCTTTCAGAATCTACGGAAGCAGGAACAACCTTGGCAGGGAATCTTATCCTGGCACTTATTCATTGTTGCAAAAATGTCGATCATCCCCTGAAAGACTGCTTGTTTACTTTCCTAGCAAGTATTATCAGGGGTGGGCTTTATTTCTAGTCTGCATCTGGGGAGAAAGGAAAAAAAGAGGTACTTTTCTGATCTAGTAAATTTCTTCATTTTTCTCGTGTGCAATTTGGGAATCTGAAGGCATCCCCTCAACCTGATGTTTTCCACCTTGTCTTCAGGAATTGGAATTGAAAAGGAAATGGAGTGTTGCCATCTAGGATGCCTAAACCGTGTGACTTTTATTAGCTTTTCATTTAATCTAGCGAAACTGTCTAACCATGATTATTATGGTCTGAAGAATCTCAAACAAAAATCTAGACCTAAAAGGAAGAGAAGAGGTTGGCAGGTTCCAACCCACGTGTAAGACTATTTTCATCTATATAAAATTTCATCATGTTAGATTCAGCCCAGTATTCCAGCCAATAGATCTTTTTGGATGTATATTCTGTCATCCAGTTTTTAGCAGTCCCTCCCAGCTTCCTGCATGCGGGTATCCACGTATATGTCTGCACATATGTAAGGATGTATATAGAGGGTTGTGTTTGTGTGTTGGGGTAGTGGTGGCATAAATCTGCCAGGAGGTGTCTGTATGACGCAAAGTTTGGGTAAAAGGAAATATTTCTTTTTCTGCGATTTCACAGGCTCAGAAGAAAGATCATTTAAAACTTCCAACGGAGAAGCAAAGCAAAACTTTTCTTGAAATTCTTCATTGGTGTGCTATTGCTTTAGAAAATATCCCCTGTGCCAGGATAGCTCATTAGCCAGCCATTGCTTTGGCATGGGACATGAAATGAGGCTCACCCAGCAGGGACTACAAAATTCAGAGTGAAAAAGCAGTTGATGCTTGATAGTGTTTTGGAACTTGTAGTAATCTAAAAATATCCACGAATCTATGCACATATGTGGTCCTTCTGTAATCAGAACATCTGGGGAAATGATCAAATGTTCTCATTTTAATTTGTCTATAACTTTATGAGAGTTCTTTGGATTCATTCTCACATAAATTTTACCAGAACATCGTAGCTGAGGTTAAGGGACTTTCATCACTCCAAGGACCCAAAATCCTCATCGAAGGTAAGTCTCCAGACTGCACATAGGAGTGAGATTTCCTTGTATATCTGGGAATTTTCTCTTAAAAAGAATGGAAGGAACATTGTATGTAGGTATAAAGAAATGACTGGATCTTTTTTTCCCATTTGTGAAGGCCAAGACATACATTAAGAAGTTTTTATGGAATATTGGGAAAGGTGATTTAATAATGAAGAGTCTCTGTCAATTCTAGAGTCATCTATCAGCTGTGTACTTAATTAAAATGTAAAAAAACTATAGTATGCAAAAGGTCAAGTTTGGTGGAATGTATGATCATACATCAATTTCATAAAAACCACTGTTTTCATTAGAAGGAAGAAATGCATAAAAATAATGTCTATATTGTCCTTAGTAGGAATTCACCAGAAAGGGCTTTAATTGCTTTAGCATAAGAATAATAAAATACATTTCTTGCAAGACAAGAGAACAATGGTAGGAACTGTTTTCAGTGAAATAGTTCCAAGCTCTCAGGCTTAAAACCTGGGAGTCTTCTCTCCCCGGACCCCCCCTCCCCATTTACACTCCTTCCTTCCTCACATCCAGTCTGTTGCAAAATCTGGTTATTTCTTTATTTGAAATGGAGTTTTATTTCTCCCCTCCTTTAGTTTTACTGCCACCCTTTAGTAGAGACCTTCATTAATCTGGATTATTTCAATTGATCCTTCAGGACCTGGGTTTCAGATTTCCCATTTTCCAATATGGCTTATTGAATATTGCCAGTATAACCTTCCTGAAACTTCCAACATGTCATTTCTTTGTTGCATAATCAGTGATATGGAATCTGAACTCTGCTGCCTGGCTTTAAAGGCTCCCCATAATATGGCTTATTTTACCTTACCAATTTTATATTCTCTTTCTCTTCACCATATGTTCTCTCCAACAAAATAAGTCTCTTAATTATCCCCTGTGCAGCCCTCTTGATTACCCTATTATCTCATACTCAGTGAGCTATCTGCAAAAACTAGTAGGATTTCCCCCCCACCCCATCCTCAATGATCCCTTTACCTTTGGTACCCAATTGAACCCTCCTTCATAATAAATCTATACGGCAATATAAAGATTTATGCTTATAGTTTATCACCTCTTGTAAAGAGGCAAGAGATGAGTTTCATTCAGGTCTTTCATACATATATATATATATATATATATATATAAATTACAATCCAACTACGACTTGACCATCCTGTAATTGGGCTATAATTGGTTGGGCTATAGTTGATATTTTTAAATCTATATTTAAAACTTGATATTTAGTCACATTCATATTTTAATTATATTTCATATGTTTTTCAAGACATTTGAAATATATTAGTATTCTAATTCTGTCATAACTAGATTTAGTCTTTCTATAGAACATTAAGGTTTGCAAAATATTTTGTAAACATTATCTCATTTGAACCTTATAACAACCCTATGAGGTAGGTACTATTATTATTCCCATTTTACAAGTAGGGAAACATACAGCGGTTAAGGGGCTTGCCTAGCACCTCCTAGGTAGTAAGTGACTGAAACCAAATTTGAACTTGGGGTCTTCCCACCTCCAGATCCAGTTTTCTGTCCATTGCACCACCTAGTGGTTATTTTAAAAGCCAGTTGTCGGTCATAGCATGTGCTATCCCTCTTAGCTTCATATCATCTTCAAATTTGAGAAGCATAAGCCATTGAAGAGATACTGAGTGGTCCAAATACAATGCTGAAGCCTTGTGAGCCACTGTTAGAGAACCCTCCCCCATGATGAGTTGCCATCAGCTCATTAATCAGCATTCTTTGGATTCAATTTTTCTACCACTTCAGAATCCACCTAACTGTACTAACATCTAAGCCACATCTTTCTATCTCATCCATAAAGATATCTTTGTGGATTTTATCAAATATTTTGGTAATAGCCAAGTATTTGGGGCAGCTAGGTTGCTCGGTGGATTGAGAGCCAGGTTGAAAGACAAAAGATCCTTGGTTCAAATCTGGCCTCAGATATTTCCTAGCTATGTGACCCTGGGCAAGTCACTTAACTCCCATTGACTAGCCTTTACTGTTCTTCTGCCTTGGAATGAATGCACAGAAATGATTCTAAGATGGAAGTTTTGATGTTTTTTAAGTAAAATATTTCTACATCTATCATGAAAGTTGAAGCAAATATGGAAGGATACCTAATCTCACTAGCTTCAAGACAAACTTTGGAAAAACAAAATAAATGCAAAATTTAAACTCCCCAAAAGGCATGATATATAAAAATAGTTTGGTTAGAAGCTAAGAAAATGGTAAAACATAATCTACCTCACTTACCAATTCTATCAAGATCACAACGTGGATGAAAAATGGACCAGATCATACAAGGTACCCTGGATTAGTTTAGGCTATATCTGTATAAAACCTTTGACAAGATGATGCCAGTGAAGACAAGGACAGAAATATTGAACTCCAGAATTCTGCCTGTGATGTTCTATAAAACTGTCAATTCACAAAATTAGGTTGATCTTTCATGTCACTCATCCATGATAAATCTTTGTTGGTTCACGGGGATCATCTTGTCCCTTACTAAGAGATAATAAAATGTCCATTTAACCATTTACTTGCACAATCTACTTTTTTTCATTTAAGAAAATCGGAACATTTGCCCATTTCTTGTCCTATGAGACTCCTGCCTATACTTAAATCTCCCCAAAACACTAAGAACAGGTGAGCATCAGCAAGTCCTTTCACCAGCCTTGGATGTTTTCAATTCCAGGTCAGATTACTTGGACTCATTTAGAGTATTCAGGTCTTGCTTTGCTATTTCCTCTCATGTAATGATTTCAATTGTCTCTCAACTCATTGTGTTCCATCTTTTTCAGCCTGAAAAATCATTTTCCTTGATAGGGAAAAACAGAGGCAAAACAGGAGGTGAAGAGTGGCATTCAATTCCGTAAACATTTAGTAGGATGTCAGTTCCAGTTAGGGGACTGCTTTTCATTTTGTCTTTGTGTCTCTGCCCAGTGCCTTGCACATAATGGGCACTTGATAAATGCTTGCTGGATTTAGATTAAGTAACTAGCACATGTAAGGCATTAGATAACAATAATTGGTGTGTATATCTATAAGGCTCTATTGTTTATAAAGATCTTGAATATATTATCTCTTACTAATAAAAACAAGAGAAAATAGATACTACTGGTATTATTTTCTCCATTTTATTAGTGAGGAAACTAAGAATCAAAGAAAATGAACGATTTTGCTCCTGGTCACAAAGCTAGTGAATATTAAAGGTGGAATTTGAGAGCAGGTTTTCCTGAATCCGAAGAGAACACTCCACCCACCCTAACATGCTTCTCTTGCTTTCAACCACTAAGCAATGAGCCTTTCCCCCTCTTTGTTCTTATATATGCCTCTTTTGGGGTAGCGAGGTACTGCAGTGGATAGAGTTCA
>NC_058130.1:152415090-152437432 GCF_016433145.1 Gracilinanus agilis
CTTCTCTCCCCGGACCCCCCCTCCCCATTTACACTCCTTCCTTCCTCACATCCAGTCTGTTGCAAAATCTGGTTATTTCTTTATTTGAAATGGAGTTTTATTTCTCCCCTCCTTTAGTTTTACTGCCACCCTTTAGTAGAGACCTTCATTAATCTGGATTATTTCAATTGATCCTTCAGGACCTGGGTTTCAGATTTCCCATTTTCCAATATGGCTTATTGAATATTGCCAGTATAACCTTCCTGAAACTTCCAACATGTCATTTCTTTGTTGCATAATCAGTGATATGGAATCTGAACTCTGCTGCCTGGCTTTAAAGGCTCCCCATAATATGGCTTATTTTACCTTACCAATTTTATATTCTCTTTCTCTTCACCATATGTTCTCTCCAACAAAATAAGTCTCTTAATTATCCCCTGTGCAGCCCTCTTGATTACCCTATTATCTCATACTCAGTGAGCTATCTGCAAAAACTAGTAGGATTTCCCCCCCACCCCATCCTCAATGATCCCTTTACCTTTGGTACCCAATTGAACCCTCCTTCATAATAAATCTATACGGCAATATAAAGATTTATGCTTATAGTTTATCACCTCTTGTAAAGAGGCAAGAGATGAGTTTCATTCAGGTCTTTCATACATATATATATATATATATATATATATATATAAATTACAATCCAACTACGACTTGACCATCCTGTAATTGGGCTATAATTGGTTGGGCTATAGTTGATATTTTTAAATCTATATTTAAAACTTGATATTTAGTCACATTCATATTTTAATTATATTTCATATGTTTTTCAAGACATTTGAAATATATTAGTATTCTAATTCTGTCATAACTAGATTTAGTCTTTCTATAGAACATTAAGGTTTGCAAAATATTTTGTAAACATTATCTCATTTGAACCTTATAACAACCCTATGAGGTAGGTACTATTATTATTCCCATTTTACAAGTAGGGAAACATACAGCGGTTAAGGGGCTTGCCTAGCACCTCCTAGGTAGTAAGTGACTGAAACCAAATTTGAACTTGGGGTCTTCCCACCTCCAGATCCAGTTTTCTGTCCATTGCACCACCTAGTGGTTATTTTAAAAGCCAGTTGTCGGTCATAGCATGTGCTATCCCTCTTAGCTTCATATCATCTTCAAATTTGAGAAGCATAAGCCATTGAAGAGATACTGAGTGGTCCAAATACAATGCTGAAGCCTTGTGAGCCACTGTTAGAGAACCCTCCCCCATGATGAGTTGCCATCAGCTCATTAATCAGCATTCTTTGGATTCAATTTTTCTACCACTTCAGAATCCACCTAACTGTACTAACATCTAAGCCACATCTTTCTATCTCATCCATAAAGATATCTTTGTGGATTTTATCAAATATTTTGGTAATAGCCAAGTATTTGGGGCAGCTAGGTTGCTCGGTGGATTGAGAGCCAGGTTGAAAGACAAAAGATCCTTGGTTCAAATCTGGCCTCAGATATTTCCTAGCTATGTGACCCTGGGCAAGTCACTTAACTCCCATTGACTAGCCTTTACTGTTCTTCTGCCTTGGAATGAATGCACAGAAATGATTCTAAGATGGAAGTTTTGATGTTTTTTAAGTAAAATATTTCTACATCTATCATGAAAGTTGAAGCAAATATGGAAGGATACCTAATCTCACTAGCTTCAAGACAAACTTTGGAAAAACAAAATAAATGCAAAATTTAAACTCCCCAAAAGGCATGATATATAAAAATAGTTTGGTTAGAAGCTAAGAAAATGGTAAAACATAATCTACCTCACTTACCAATTCTATCAAGATCACAACGTGGATGAAAAATGGACCAGATCATACAAGGTACCCTGGATTAGTTTAGGCTATATCTGTATAAAACCTTTGACAAGATGATGCCAGTGAAGACAAGGACAGAAATATTGAACTCCAGAATTCTGCCTGTGATGTTCTATAAAACTGTCAATTCACAAAATTAGGTTGATCTTTCATGTCACTCATCCATGATAAATCTTTGTTGGTTCACGGGGATCATCTTGTCCCTTACTAAGAGATAATAAAATGTCCATTTAACCATTTACTTGCACAATCTACTTTTTTTCATTTAAGAAAATCGGAACATTTGCCCATTTCTTGTCCTATGAGACTCCTGCCTATACTTAAATCTCCCCAAAACACTAAGAACAGGTGAGCATCAGCAAGTCCTTTCACCAGCCTTGGATGTTTTCAATTCCAGGTCAGATTACTTGGACTCATTTAGAGTATTCAGGTCTTGCTTTGCTATTTCCTCTCATGTAATGATTTCAATTGTCTCTCAACTCATTGTGTTCCATCTTTTTCAGCCTGAAAAATCATTTTCCTTGATAGGGAAAAACAGAGGCAAAACAGGAGGTGAAGAGTGGCATTCAATTCCGTAAACATTTAGTAGGATGTCAGTTCCAGTTAGGGGACTGCTTTTCATTTTGTCTTTGTGTCTCTGCCCAGTGCCTTGCACATAATGGGCACTTGATAAATGCTTGCTGGATTTAGATTAAGTAACTAGCACATGTAAGGCATTAGATAACAATAATTGGTGTGTATATCTATAAGGCTCTATTGTTTATAAAGATCTTGAATATATTATCTCTTACTAATAAAAACAAGAGAAAATAGATACTACTGGTATTATTTTCTCCATTTTATTAGTGAGGAAACTAAGAATCAAAGAAAATGAACGATTTTGCTCCTGGTCACAAAGCTAGTGAATATTAAAGGTGGAATTTGAGAGCAGGTTTTCCTGAATCCGAAGAGAACACTCCACCCACCCTAACATGCTTCTCTTGCTTTCAACCACTAAGCAATGAGCCTTTCCCCCTCTTTGTTCTTATATATGCCTCTTTTGGGGTAGCGAGGTACTGCAGTGGATAGAGTTCAAGGCTGGGCAACAGGAAGATTCATCTTCCTGGGTTCAAATTTTACCTCAGACACTTACTAGCTGTGTGAGAAGTCATTTAACCCCACTTGCCTTAGTTTCCTCATCAGGGAAATGAGTTAAAGAAGGAAATGGCAAATCAATCCATTATCTTTGCCAAGAAAATCCCAAATTGAGTCACAAGAGTCATACAACTGATTAATAATAGCAAAATGCCTCTTTTACTAACCCATTACAGCACAGCTTTAAAATCCCTCCTTTCCCTTATAGGCTTTACCTTTCTTAATGCCACTGTTTAGGACAATGTCGTACCTTTGCATTCATACTTCATTACAAGTCATCCTATTTTTTTTGCTTCCACGTTTTGTATGTGCCCTTTTAAAATCTAAGTTCATCCAGGAGTTCCTGTGTACCAAAATTCTCTCTTCAGAGGCCTCTTAAGCACCTTTTCAAATATTGAAAGAACATAGCAAAAGAAAGTGAAAATATAAAACTACAGCATGAATAAGAAAGATATCTGACCAAAGAAAATATTTTTGAAAATAAACAGAAATGTACTCATGTATGTTTATATGTATAACAATGAACAAACATGTATATTTCTGCCTAGATCTCTATAATTTAATTTGAAGTTTCAGTATCTGATATGTCTCCCATCAGAATTATGAAACACCTCATGGAAAACAATCTATTTCCCAACAAACTTTAGGACGCAACAAATATTTAATGACACCCTACCTAGGAACAATAAGTACATTTGAGTCAGTCTTGGACTCCTGTGGAAAGGGATGATGAAAATTTGATGAAAGGGATTAATAAATTATAACCTAGCTATTAAAACGTGAATCACTAAAGACTCCTGACACCCCTTTCCTTTCTCTAATTAGAATTTGAAAATAAATAAACAAATAAATAAACTCACTGTGCTTGGATGTTTGCTTCTTCCTGAGTACATGTTGTGAAACTAATAAAGCTTGACATTGATGTTGCTCGGGTTCACATGCCTTCATTTACAAATTAAAGTAGCTCTGAGGGACAACAGCAAGACACAATACAAATGATTTAGAGAGCAGACATAAAATGCCCAGACTTTATGACCATGTCAATAAGATGCCAAGTGTTGCGAGTGGGATAGAATGTCAGTTCATTTTGCTGCAAGATACTTTTGGTTTTATCCTTTGACCCAAATAGCACCAAAAGACTCAAACCAATTATTCTTTCTGCCCCACACCCAATTTTTTTTTTATTGGGACATACCACAAAGGGAATGGATAAGCAGAAAAAGATATGGGTTGATAACAAATAGTGTGAGTCAGGGATTATTGCATTGGTATACATTAATTGCTTAATGATCTATGGTGAAAATGGTGGAATAGGGAAAACATTCTACTGAGCTCTCCCAACACTCTCCTCTAAACAGCGTCAAAATAATGCCTAAAATCAAATTCTAGAGTAGCAGAAGGAGCAAAAGATTAGAGTGGGACATTCTTCCAACCTAAGACATTTGTTGACATTGTTGTTTATTTTTCAGTTATGTCTGACTCTTTGTAACCCCTGAGAGGTTCACTTTGTAACCTGAAGTGGTTCACTATTTCTTTCTCCCGATCCTTTTATAGATAAGAAAACTGAGGAAACAGGGTTCAGTGACTTGCCCAGGGTCACACAGCTAGAAAGTGTTTGAGGCCAGATTCAAATTGAGGAAGATGTCTTCCTGACTCTAGGACCAGCACTCTATCCACTCTACCTACCACCTAGCTGCTTCTTGGGACATCATAGGAGATTGGGAAGAGAGATCTGTGACAAAACCATTGAAGATGGCTTTTAGCCAACATAAACCCTAGTGGTTGAAATAGGTGGTGGTAACAGAAGCAGCCATAGCTTTGGGAACTTTCAAGCCAGAGATGAAACTTGGTAAATGGTCAGAAAGAGATTATAAGGTACCCCTGTGCTAGCACTGGACCCAGAAATAGAAGCTGACCACTCCATTGCCAATATCCAATTCTGGTTCGTAGTTCAAGGGCAGAGAGGTCTACTTTTGGTGAATAGGGAGCGAAAGTCCTGAGAGGCAGCAAGGGATGAGGGGTCTTGAAGAGCAGTATTGATTACAATCCCAAAGGATCAGGGACCTCTTCCTGGATGAGGACCAGGAGGCAAACCAAGAGAGCAGCGACCACTCCTCTTCCCAGATCATACTACCTTGGAACCACTAAAAACTTATAGTATCCCAGAACTACCTCTAAAAACAGTGAAAAAGCCTGAAGCTCAAGATAGCACCTCTTCCTCCCCTCAATACCTGGAACAGAATCCAACATTAACACAAAGTTCCAAATCAAGAAATTAGGTGGAAAGATGAGCAAATGACAAAAAAGAACCTGGCCATAAAAAGTTCCTACAGTGATAAGGAAGATCAGGACACAAACTCAGAAAACAATGAAGTCAAAGCTGCTACAAATAAAGTCTTAAATAAAATTGTGAATTGGATACAAGCCTGATATGAATTCCTGGAATGGTAATTTTTTTTTCAAAATTAAATGAGTGGTAGAAAAAAATGAATGGTAATAAAAAATGAAAGAAAAGGAAAAAAATCATGAAAAGACAATTAACAATTGGTAAAAGAGGTACAAAAGTATTCAAGAAAATAACACCTTAAAAACAGCATTGGCCAAATTAGAAAAGAAGTACAAAAATTAACTAAAAGAAAATAATTCCTTCAAAATTGGAATTGGGCACCAGGAAGCTAATGACTCCATGATAGATCAAGAAACAATCAAACAAATCAAAAGAAAGGAAAAAAATAGAAGAAAATGTGAAATATCTCTTAGGAAAATATGGCTGACCTTGAAAATAGATTAAAGAGAAATCATTTAAGAATTATTGGATTACCTAAAAGTCAGGATCAAAGAAAGAGCTTAGTTATCTTTCAAGAAATTATCAAGGGAAAATGCCCAGTTATGCTAGAACCAAAGAATAAAATAGAAATTAATAGAATCCATGGACCTGAGATACCAAAATAAAAACTCCTAATTCAAATATTGTGCAGCCAAAGAAGGTTCATACAAGATTTAGCAGCTACCACATTAAAAGGAGGGGAGGATTTGGAATATGAATTTCTTGAAGGCAAAAGAGCTGGTGTCCTTCAATTGGGGAATGGCTGAACAAATTGTGGTTTCTGTTGGTGATGGAATAGTATTATGTTCAAAGGAATAATGAACTGGAGGAATTCCATGTGAACTGGAATGACCTCCAAGAATTGATGCAGAGTGAAAGAAGCAGAACCAAGAGAACCTTATACACAGAAACTGATACACTGTGGTAGTGATTCCCAAAGTGGGTTCCACTACCCACTGTGAGTGCTGCAGCAATCCAGGGGAGCGGTGATGGCCACAGGTACATTTGAGGGCAGTGAATAACTGTAAAGGAGTGGGGATAGTATGTGATAGGGGGCGCTAAGTAATTTTTTTTTCTGGAAAGGGGACGGTAGGCCAAAAAAGTTTGGGAACCACTGATCTAACGTAATGGACTTCTCTACTAGCAGCAATGCAATGATCCAGGGCATTTCTGAGGGACTTATGAAAAAGAACACTATCCACATTCAGAGGAAGAACTGTGGGAGTAGAAACATAGAAGAAAAACAACTGCTTGATCACAAGTGTTGATGGGGATATGATTGAGAATATAGACTCTAAATGATCACTCTAGTACAAATATCAATAATATGGAAATAGGTCTTGATCAATGACACCCAGTGGAATTGCGTGTCGGCTATGGGAGGGGGTGGGAGTAGGGAGGGAAAGAACGTGAATCTTGTAACCATTGAAAAATATTCTAAATTAATTAAATAAAATTTTCCAGATTGAAAAAAAATAAATAAAAAAGCTGGAATTAAAACCAAAAATAATATGTTCAGCAAAACTGAGGATGATCATTCAAGGGGGAAAAAAGTGGATAATTAATGAAATGGAAAAGTTATAATCATTCTGATGAAAAGAGCAAATGAATAGAAAATTCAGCTTTCAGATATAAGCTTCAATAGAAAAATAAAAAGGTAAACACAAAAGAGAAATCATAAAGGACTCAATAAGGTTAAACTGTTTGGCTTTCTATAAGGAAAGATGATATATGTATCTCTTAAGAATTTTGTCATAATTAGGACACTTGGAAAAAGATTCTACATAGAAAAGGGTACAATATTGAAATGATTATGATGGGATGATGTAAAAATAAAAGAACAGGTGAGAAAGAGGGATACTCTGGGAGGCAGGAGAAGGAATAGGAAGACTGAGGAAAATTATTTCACATGAAAGAGACATGCAAGAAAGAGCTTTTACAGTGGAGGGGAAAATAGTGGAGGGGAGTGGGTGGTCACTCACATGTAAATTGATTCAAAGAGGAATATATAGATATAGATATATACACATGCACACATAGATATTTACACACAGACAGAAATATATGTGTGTTTACTCAATTGGTAATAGAAATCTATCTTACCCAATAGAAATAAGTAGGGGAAGAAGATAAGAGAAAGGGTTAGTGATCAAAGGGAGGGCAGATAAAGGAAGGCAGTGGTCAAAAGCAAAACAGACTTTAGAGGAGGGACAGGGTAAAAATGGAGAGAAGGATAAACAGAAGAAAACAGATTGGCACAAAATCAATAGTTAGTGATCATAATTATGAATGTAAATGGGATTAACTTATCTATAACATGGTTAAGTAGATAGCACAATGGATTAGAAAACAGAATCCAACAATGTGTTGTTTATAAGAAGCACCCTTGAAACAGAAAGACACATAGAGTTAAAATAAGGGGCTGGAACAGAATCTATTATGCTTTGGCTAAACTTAAAAAGGCAGGGGTAGCAATTATGATCTCAGACAAAGCAAAAGCAAAAATAAATCTAATTAAAGAGATAAGGAAGGAAACTACCTTATGCTAAAAGAAACTATAAACATTGAAGTAATATAAATATTAAACATATATGCACCAAATGTCATAGCATCTAAATTCTTAAAGAAAAAGTTAAATGAGTTGCAAGAAGAAATAGGCAGTATAACTACACTAGTAGGGAACCTCAACTTTTTCTTCTTCGAGCTAGACAAATCTAACTATAAAATTGTTAAAAAGTCAAATAGATGAATATAATTTTAGAAAAGGTAATTATGAGAGACCACTGGAGAAAATTGAATGGGAATATCATGGTATCTTCAGAAAAAATGATCATGTATTAGGGCATTAAAAACTCACAAACAAATGCAGAAAAGCATAAATATTAATTGTACCTTTTTCATAATGCAATAAAAATTATATTTAATAAAGGGCCATGGAATTGTGTAATAAAAGATAATGGGAAACTAAACTATCTAATTCTAAAAAATAAGTGTGTAGTTTATTTTTGTAAGTATTCTTCCATCTCTTTTACATTGTTAAACTTTTTTGCATATATAATTGAGCAAAATAGTTCATAATAATTGCTTTACTTTTATGTTCATTGATGGTATTATTCACCCTTCTCATTTTTAACTGCCCAGACTATCAGAGGAAAATATACATTATCTAAAAAAGCCTATTTTTGAAAAAGAAATTGAATAAGACGAAAATGAACTTCATAAGAAAAAAGTATCAGACCGAGATAGATTTATAAGTGAATACTATCAAACATTTAAAGATCAATTAATCCCAAGAGTAAATAAATTATTTGAAACAACAGGAAAAGAAGGAGTTTTACCAATCTCCTTTTATGAAACAAATATGATGCTGAAGTCTAAACTAATAAAAACAAAAAGAAAGAAAATTATAGACCCATTTCATTAATGATTATAGATGTAGAAAATCACAGATAAAATACTAGCTAGGATACAACAAAACTGTATCACAATGATTAACATGATCAAATAGGACTTATATCAACAATGCAAGGATGGTTTAATGTAAGGAAAACCATTGACGTAATTGATAATATCAATAACAAAAATAATAAAAACCATATAATTCTATCAATATATGCAGAAAAAGACACATTTGATATGTGAGGTTGGGAAATATTTAAGGAAAGAAATAAAAATAATTTGAAAAATATTTATGGCAAGGTTTCCAGAACATTGGAAAGGTCCTTTTCCCTGGAGGATCTATTTTGATGCTATCTCCAAGCCAAATCACAGTGCCTTATACATATATTGCATGATTAATAATTGCTTATCAAATTGAATTAATAGAACAGGAATTAGAAAAGGTGATAAGGCATGAAAGAAATGACCACATCCAAAAGATTACATATTCATCCATATATCAAAGTATAAACCTATTTAAGTGGTCCCTTAAGGACTAGTATGATTAGAATAATTTTGCTATGTCCTCATTTTCTGATATTTTGCAAGGTTTATGAATCTCTAGCTGATGGATAGTCTTTTCTGTTTTATGCCAAGCCCCACATAGTAAGACACTAGATAACTATTTAGAAACTAAAAGTTATTAACCCAGTTAACTTTCATATCCAAATCAGTTACCAATTTCTTAACCTCTGTTCCCTTCTCTGCCTTCATAGATGCCTCCACCATCCTAGATCAAGACCTATCATCTCTTACCTAAAGTATTACAACAGTCTCCTAAGTTGCCTCTCTGCCTTTAGTTTCTTCCTCCTATGGTCTATCATCTTTCACAAAACTACCAAATTGAATTTCCCAAAATAAATACAAATATTTTCAACATACATACACATATACACACACTCAAAAATCTTCAGTTCATTTTCTCTAGGGAAAAATACAAAATCCTAAATTTGGCTTTTTAAAGTCATCAAACTTCCATCTACGTTTGCAGTTTCATTTTGTATTCTCCTCTTGCTCTCTCCCCACAATCAAAAGTTAGATTTAGGTCTAACTGATCTAGAAGTTATTCCTTGTATGTGATATTCCATCTCCCATATGTATGCAAAATTATTGCACACACACGCAACCACACCTCATCTGGAATATGTTAATTCCCCAACTTCATATCATTGATTTCCCAGTTTTCTTAAAAGTATAGCTCAGGCACCATTTTAAATGAGGCATTTCTTGATCTCAAGTTATTGGCATTATCTCTCTTTTGAAACTATTTTTTATTAATTTGTGGCTATTTTCTATTTATGAGTATACCGTTTGCTTGTCTCTAATAAGAATAAACAATCAGTTTCTGAAGAGTTTACAGCAACTTGACTATGGTGGATTGTTTTTCCTTATTATTTCTCTGTGCAGCTGTATTTGTTAACCTTCAAGGACAGGGATTCTTAATCAACAGTCTTTGAATTTAACTTTTATAACCATATTTCGATATAATTTATTTCCTTTGTAATCTTATGTATTTCATGCATTTAACAACCTTATTCTAAGAAGGGATCCATAGGTTTCAAGAGACTATCAAAGAAGTCCCTTATAAAAAAAATTAAGAACCTTTACTCTGAAAGGAGTCAGGAGATTGTGTATTAGACCTACATTCCTCCAGGTGTCTCCATGTGGGTTCATGTTATTCTGTAAACAGAAACAGAATACATCAAGGAGTAGACCGGAGCAATAATGCTGCTGCCTGAAGATTTGGGTTGTCTTTGAATTTATAGTACTTCATATCATGGTTATGGCTTCTTTTGTTTACTCACATTTCCAACTTTAGTTTCTAAATTGGAACTTGGTTCCAAGACCATTCTCCAGTGCCCATTTTGCCTTTGGATAAGGTTATCAGTCCTTTGTGGTTTCAACTTAGGTCACCGAGGTTCCTTAATTAACCTCCATTTCATGTTTTTACACTAGAAGCAATGATAGGTTTTGGTGCCCCATAAATTCAGAACACTGAAACTTCAATTCCTCTAGGGCATCTCAGGACAGAGTACCAGTGACTTTTCTTGGAGCCACTAATACTGGATTATCTTGATTTTAGATAGACTGATGGTTGTTCTTCCCAGTTGCTTCTGGTGTCTGTGCTATAAGTTTCTGACCATCCTGAGGATTTCTCATGGGAATTTTCTGCTCTTAACTGTCTCTACATTCACACTTAGATTACTTGTGTCCGAACTGTTTCTGCTACTTGGAAGCTTCTATCTTATTTGCACTGGTACTGACTTTTATGCCCCTCTCCCCCTCACCATTTCTTCTTGCCTGTGGGCTTCTGCTTTATTTTGTCTGGAGTTCTAGAGTAGAAGAGACTGCTTACTATTGCTTCTCATTGAATTTCTTGATCATTATTTGATTGAACACTATTTTTTTAGAGTTTCACTTGAGAACTTGTTAGAGACATTAGGCATTTTGCCTCCATTCAGGCAGGCATCTTAGCCAGAAATTCTGAGGACAAATTTTAACAAATTATTTCTCAGGGCTAACTTTATTTCTCCTCTGGTTAAAGATCATTAGCTTAGGACCAGAACAATCCAGTTGGATTTTTTCAAAGGGAAAGATATTGCATTGCCATGAATTGTCTCCAAAATGTGTCACAAAGTAGGTGGTATAGTAGTCTGAATATCTCAGCATAAATCCATATCCCTTCTAAATAATTCACTATCCCTATCTGAACTTCATTTTCATCTTCTGTAAAATGAGAGAATTGTATTAGATGATTTCTAAAGTATTTTCAAGCTTAAATGATGTGGCTATATTACTCCATTACTACACTGGGATGAATCATAACTGTGGGCTGGGAAATTTTTCCCAAGTTGGAAGTGCCCAGAAAGAGCACTATTTTCAAAAAAGCTATTAATTTTACATCCCTATTGTTCTTGGATGTTTATCTTTCTTTGGAGTGCTTGCCTTAATGTTTCTATTTTAAATTGTAAATTGCTACAAGATGAGAAAGCAAACATAATGATAGGCAGTAACATTTCTTTAAATATTTTTGATCCATTAGTCAAGCAGCAAATATTTATTTATGATTTCTCTGTATCAGGCACTATGCTGGGGATACCAGGACAAAATGAAATAGATCATGCCTTCAAGGAGCTGATCTTCTTTAAAAAATATAACATGTACATGTACAGGAATATATACAAAACGGATAAATACAAGGGGACTTTGGAAGCAAAGTCACTAGTATATTGGTGGGTCAGGGAAGATCTCACGCAGAAGATGATCCTTTAGGTAAACTTTTTAGGAAATATGAATTGTGCAAGATAAAAATGAAGAGGAAGTGCATTCTAGCTAGGGGGAACAACCAATGTAATTTGTGGCAGAGGTAGAAAAGGAGTAAAGTTTAAGAAACAACAAGTAGGACAATTTGGATGGACTATAGAATGTGTGGTCATGATAGAAGGCCTATATATTCAATTATATAAGTATAATTTTGGTTGTGTTAAGGAAAATTCCATAACTAGAGTAGAATAGTAGGGGAAGCACCAAAAGGTAGATTCAAGAATGCTACTAGTTCTATCTATTAATATAAGTCTGTGGAAAATTAATATTGAATTATAATAATTTTTATATGAAATCTTTCTTAAACCTTGTATTTTGAAGGTCAGCCATCTTCCAAACTAAAGTAATTTATTCCCAGTCCTTAAGGCAACTCACTAGGCTGGCTTTTGCTAGAGTCGGGGTGAAAACCTGCTTCTTATTTATCTGTAAACTATAATTTTCTTATGTAATAAGTCAGCAAACTCTAGATTCCATTTTGGACTACATCAACCTAGCCGTGTGACTGGAGAGGAAGGAGTGTTTGGGCATCCTCCTAGGCCCGTCTCTTTCTATGGTGAAGTAATGAGGGGAAAATTGGAGTCTCTCAGTCCACCTCCCCAGTGGCTATTTACTAATCAGAGATGTCTTGAGATGTCCAGGAGGGGAATGAGTGGTAAGTTCAAAAGGAGTATATATTGACCTGTCTGAGAAGTCTCCAGTCTCTCTTTTGGTCATGTTCTCTCTTTGGCTCCTCTCTTTTGTCCCATTTATCCTTTAGCATTCATTCGGACTATAGAGGGAGTCCATTGGCCAACTCAAATTGTTGAGTGGCTGATTAATAAATTAACTTAAAATTAAGAAATACTATCTTTTGAGAATTTCAATTGTTACAAGTCCTTGCTTCTATGTAGACCACCATCAAGTGAAGAAAGTGATGCTCAGAATTGTTTTATTTTACCTATTTGGAAATTTGAGGAAAGATACAGATAAGCCAGAGTGCCTCCACAGAAAGGCAACCAAGATAGTTGAAGATCAGTTAAAGTAATTTGGTGTACTTAACATGGGAAGTGAAAATGTAGAACTATAATAGCTGCCTTCAAATTTTTGAAGGTTTGTTCATAACCTCTGTCTGCCTCAGTTTCCTCATCTATAGGACAGAGACAATAATAGTGCCTATCACTCAGGGTGTCATGAGTATAAAATGAAATATTATAGGCAAATTTCTTGCCAAAACTTTAATGGCCTATATGTTAGTTATTATTATGAATATGAATGATAGATCAGACATCCTTTTTCTCTCCTAAGGGTAGAAGTAGGAATAATAGGTAGAAGTTGCAGAGAGGCATATTTCGATTCAACATAAGACAAAATTTCCTAACAATGAGAACTATCTAAAAATAGAATTGATTACCTTGAGAGGTAGTGAAGTCTCCTTTAATCTAGCTGTTCAAAAAGATCCTGAATGACCACTTGGCTAGGGCACTGCTGAAGGGATTTCTGATCAGATAAAGGTTAGCTAGATGCTACCTTCCAGTACTGAGATTCTGTGCCTTTTGGGAGATGTGAAATTACTCTTGTAACCAAATGGAAACAAGGTAAAACCTTTGTAACCTCTTAGGATGAAGAAGACAGAATTTCAGCAGATATAATCCAGCTACTCTTGGTTAGGTCTCTATTCTGTAGATCACAAAATTACCTTCTTTGTTACTTCAGAGCCTCTTTGTGCTGTGTTTTCAACCATATTTCTAGTATAGCAATTAGTGCTGCATAAATTCCTCATTAGGATAATACTAGGCAATTTAGCATTCCAAAAAAGTTAGTCTAACTTTTTTTATATTCTCAATCACCTCCAATCTTGCCAATCCATAACAAATCCCCCAGTTATTATTCACTAATTCTTCTTTTTTTATGCCCGTATTCCATGTTATTTCATGACCACACTTTTTGCTGTTATATTGTTCCTTGATAGTCTTATAAATACTTTCCCTCCTCAGTGCCCTATTATTTCTGTTCAATCTAAACCAGTGATTCCCAAAGTGGGTGCTACTGCCCCCTGGTGGGTGCTGCAGCGATCCAGGAGAGCAGTGATGGCCACACTTTTTTTGTATTACATTTTATTCTGAGTTCAATAAATAGTTTCATAATTTCCAGGGGGCGCTAAGTGATATTTTTTCTAGAAAGGGGACAGTAGGCAAAAAAGTTTGGGAACTGATCTAAACCATTCTTCCACAGGTTCAGTGCTGCCTGCAAGGTCCCTGGCCCACATTTTCCTACTAATTGATCATATTCTTTATACATGATACTTTAAACACCCCTTTGGGCAATTTACTCAAGTTGGAGAAGCTTTGCTTTATGTCTACCCCAAATTTGCCACTATAAATTTTTACTTGTGGCTGCTGCTGCTACTCCCTAGAACAAAGCAAAGTGAGTCTCAGATCTCTTCTATATGAGAATCCTTCAAGTGCTTTTCGATTCAAAGCAATCCAACCCATTTATCAAAGTGCCTACTATGTCCAAGAAAGAATTTATTGACTCAAATATTATATTTGTATGGGTTTAAATAATAAGATGATATAATTTATATGGGTTTGAATAACATAATGAAAAAAGCAAAAAATACAAGCAGACATGTAATGATCACCAACACTTACCATAATTCTTAATTTAAACAGCTAAAGAGAGTATCTTTAATGAAAATATGAGAGTAACAGGAAAGATTTCTCAAGTGATTTTTTTTCACAGAAGACCACATAGTTGACCTTTCAAGAGGTGTAGAGAATATAAAACCTTATAGTGTTTATCGTTTGACACATAAGACAGCCCTTAAAAGGCTTTAAGTTCATAATTACTAGAGTGGTAGGCATATAACATAATATCTAGTGTGGTAAGGCATAAAAACTTAGCTGAACATATCATATTCTGAACATAGGCAATGATCTATTATTTTTTTAATGTTTTCATGCATAGGAATAAGCTTTTTATTTATAAAATTGACTAGAAAGATTACTTGGAGTGTACATCTTAAATTAATCCAGTCTTTTTGTTATTCCTATAATGTGATATAATCTTGTCTGATCAGAAGCAATGTAGCGTAGTAAACAAAGTTAGGCTTGAAATCCAGAACACTTCAGTAAAAATTCTGCCTCATATTCCTACTGGTTGGATGACCCAGAGCAAGTCTCTTAACTTTTCAGTGCCCCAGACACTCTAAATTATCAATTGCAAAATAGCTGTTGATTGGCACTGATAAAGGGACCTCCTTAAGCCATTGAAATAAAAATTCTGGCCCCAAAAGAATCTCTCTTGATGCTTTCTAGTTTGAATTTTATGCTATTAAATTTCAATGTAACTAAAGATTGCCACAAACTAACAGTAGCATGAAAAATTTTAGCCTAATTTTTCAATAAAATCTGTGACGTCTCATAAGAAATTTATTCTCAGTAGATAACATCATTTTCATTCTTCAATTATATAACCTTTTTATTTTACTGGAAAATTAATTTGCCTGAAGACAGCACCATGTAGTGGTTAGAGTACTGGGCCCAGTCACAAAGACTTGGATTCAAATACTGCTTGAAAGGTAATAACTACATGCCATCTGAACGAACCACTTAACCTCTCATTAATTATCTCAGCCAACTCCCGAAGTTTATGAAGCTGGTTTGGTTATAAGGTGGATGGAGATCCCGCATCAGATGTTTCCTACAGCTAAGGAAATTATACATCCAAAATGATATCAAATTATATCCATTCAGACTAGAAATACAGATTTGGGAGCCAACTTTTGAGAGGAAAGAGGGCCCATGATAGAATCTTGGGGGGAAAACCTCACTATGGATAGAAGATATATCCAATAAAGATAAAGGAAATGAAATGCTCTTATAGGTGGGATGAAAAACAAGAGAAATCAGTGAAATAGAAGCCAGGAGAGAAGAGTAGAGGATGGTCAACTGTGTCAAGAGCTTCAAAGAAGTAAAGAAGTATGGATACTGAGAAAAGACCATTAAATTGAGCAATTAAAGGATCATAGGAAGCCATAGAGAATGCCATTTAGTCAAGTGGCACAGTCAGATGTCAGATTGTGAGGGACTGAGAAGGGATTTGGAGCAAGAAAATGGTGATGAAGAGTTGATACAATCCTTTCCTTGACTCTAATAATTCTGAGATTTCCTCTTCTTTATATGTCCAAATTTCTAACATTTCTCACATTGGTTACAAATTTTTTATCAATTAAATTCATGGGTTCTTAGAATTAATATCTCTGAAAGGGATTTTAAGCATTATTAATTCCAACTTCTGCAAATTTCTTAGATAAGGAAATAGGATTTAAAAGGTAAAGTGACCCACTTAAGACTATATAAAGACTAAGACTAAATAAATAGCAAAGCCAAGATTCTATTGAGCATTTTCTAACTCCAAATTCTATGATCTTTATTTCTTTTACTATTGGGTTGAAAACTTTTATCTATAGCAGTATAAGTTCTAGAAACAAGAAGGAAAAGAACCTGAAGGTGAACTACATTAGATCATAGATTTTAGAATTGAAACTAGGTAGTTTGAGAGTGGTTTGAGAGCCAGGCTTAGAGACAGGAGGTCCTGGGTTCAAATTTGACCTCAGACACTTCCTAGCTGTGTGATCCAGGACAAGTCACTTAGCCCCCGTTGCCTAACCCTTACCACTCTTCTGCCTTGGAACCAATACTTACTATTGATTCTAAGACCAAAAGAAAGAGTTTAAAAAAAAAGGACAAAAGGGACCTCAAATATCATTTAATCCAAACCTCTCAATTTATAAATGAAGGAAGCAAGACTCGGAGAGGTTAAATAACTTGGCCAAAGCCACAGGGTTAGAAAGCTTTAGGGGCAGCATATGAACCAAAGTCCTCTAAATCCAAAGCTAATTTTCTTTCTACTCTACCAGAGAAAGATGCAAGCCTAAAGTTAAGATTTTATGCCACCTAAGACGGAAACTTGGGTGGGAGCTAAGACATTATTAGATTATTTTTGAGGGGTCTCCAAAGATTGAATTCTGTCTATGTGAGATTCTGAGACAAAATTTATGTATCAGGTAATGGCGTCATTCTTGATCCTTCTATAAACACCAGCCACTACCACATAGGGACTAATAATCACTTGAGAATTTTAATTGAATGATATAATTATAGTCATTGCGTTAATAGGCATTTTGTAATGATACTAAGCACTGCCAAGAAAATATTTACTTGGCTAAATCAATTATATGACCAAATCTTCCTTCATAACAGAAATAATGTTATAATTTGGCACAAACACATGTACCAATATTAGACAACCTAGATATATAAAACATAATGAAGACATTGTCTCTTCTACTTTGTTCCTTTTTATAGGCTTTATACAAATCTACATATGTCCATAACCAAATTTGGCAGTGTGAGCTAATGCTTTCACTAAAATAAAACTTTATAACCTTAGATAAACATCTGTTTTATTCCTGAGATTATATATAGAGAGGAAGAGGGAGAAAGAGCAAGAATGAGACTATAAATGGGTACATACATCCTTCACAAAAATCCTACTCTGGTGCTTGATAATGTTATGCCAAGGGCTCCAGAATAGCAGAGCTAGGTTAGGGCATCACTAGTTTTTTTGGGGTCTTAGTAAGCTACAAAGGTTGTGAGTATAGGTCCACGTAGGACTACATGCTTATCATCCAAGTACCAATCTAGTTAAGTTTGAAGAGTTTCACCACCAGAAGGTTGGCCACCTGGTGACCACGCATTTTGTCTACTGTAATGTATTAAAAAAAAAAGTCTATCGATGTATAGAGGAACTGGGATCTTCATCAGCAGAGGAAATACCCATAAAAAAGAAAACACAGATGCTAGAAATGAGTGTATATGGACATATTCGAGTATCTGTATTTAGGGGCATGGTGTAGCATGCATCTGCTTTAAGAATACCTTTTTGTGGCATATTCCTTAACCCCAACAAGCCTATGGAACGCCCAAAATATTTATACTTAGGTTGTTTCTTATGTATCAAATGCCTACAAAAGCTAGGAGCTATCCACAGATGACCCTCATTCATAGAAATAAGAAGAGTGGGGTTAGTATGACCTCTTCAACCTTGTTGAGGCACTCATTTGTGTTTGTGTTTCTACTTAACATTTAAGATCTTGACATGGCTATATTGTCAGCCTATTCTTTTGTCCAGACACATTTCCTGCATCAGATGCCCATTAGCTTGATATTTCATGCTTGTTCTTTGAGTAATTGATCTTCTTTGCTCGAAACAGCCCAGTTTTTGCTTCTAGTTCCAACAAACTGAAATGTTACAAAGAGTGGGCCAGTGGTGGGGCAATTAAAAGGCCATTTTACCAGACTGCCTTGGCTAAAACCTGTGGTGGATCTTGACCCTAAACCCATTTCATGAGTCAAGAGAATAAGAGCACACCCCTATTGGTTTCCTCATCAGCCTACTTATAAAGGTGTAAGGACATCTTTCTTTTAGTTCTTTGCTTTTTCGTCAGACCAGACCTGGATCAGATTTTCTGAATAAACCAAAAGCTTTGAGAGAGGTCAAAGAAAATGGGTTGGAAAGATTCATGGAATTCCATGCGTATTTCCCATGCCTTCCTTTTAAATCCACTTGAATTCTGATAGAAGGTGCTCTTTTTACTGTACAAAGCTCTTTTTCTTTACATGAGGAATATACTTAATAAAATTTAACAAACCATCACATCAATTTAATTCCTAGCAAAGAAAATTCCCTATGATTACATATACAAGCATATATTCTTGAATTATCCCTACTGGTGCAGATATTCTTTTACTTCCTTTTCTCTATTCTATTACATTCTTCTACTTTCTCTTAATTGGAGTTTATTTTTTATCACTTTTTTGGAATCTTTTCCTTTTGTTTTTCTTCCCAGATTATTCATTTTGTCCTCTAGGAATCTTTCATTTTCTCAAGCAAAGAAAAGCACAGAAAGACATTAAAACTCACAAATTAAAACAGATATTCAAACAAGCACACCCATCCTATAACAGTCCTCACAATCTAAACTTCTCAAATCACTTGATCATGGGTTCTTAACGTTTTTCATATCAGAGACCCCTTTGGCGATCTGGTGGAGCCTAAGAACCTTTTCTCATAAGAATATTTTAAATGCACAAAGTAAATTAAACAAAACCATAAAAACTCATGATTCCATTCCCGGCACTGAATACACTATAGCCACCTCACTAACATTAGGTACTTAAGATATGCCAACTACTGTGCTAGGCACATAAAAATATAAGAGGAGACTGTCCTTGACCTCAAGAAGCTAATGAGGGAGACAATATATGGATAGAGTGGTGCCTGGGGAGGAGTATTTTGATTTCAAAAATATAAAGATAGCAAGTAGAGTCACAAGCAAGTATATTGTAGGAACAATGGAATTATTAATTTAACTGTAGTCCTAGAACTGTAAGAGTAGGGAAACTGTATGCATGGAGTATGTGATGGAGAGATTAAAAGGAATTTGGGGGGCGGGCAGCTGGGTAGCTCAGTGGAGTGAGGGTCAGGCCTAGAGACAGGAGGTCCTAGGTTCAAACCCGGCCTCAGCCACTTCCCAGCTGTGTGACCCTGGGCAAGTCACTTGACCCCCATTGCCCACCCTTACCAATCTTCCACCTATGAGACAATACAACGAAGTACAAGGGTTTAAAAAAAAAAGGAATTTGGGGAAATACTAAGGGACTTCTGGAAGATGAAGTCCAAGGGTTCAAAATCTCCATTTATGCAGTACCACAAGGCACTGGTAGGAAGATGGCTTGAGTGGAAAGCTAAAATGGTTGTGGATGTCTCGACTTGGTGAACCATGTGAAACACTTCCCAATAGAGGGAAAGAGTTCCAAAATTGAAAGAGTAAAGTTCCCCACAAGGCTCAATCTTTGGTCTGAGGTTGAAAGCTGGTTCCCTTTTATACTTCCTGGAACAAAGAGGCCTTTGTGAGGAAACTAGGAAACTCAACCTATAAGCTGCCATATTTCAGAGCCTATACAGGGACTGCTGGGAAATCTGCTTAAAA
Organism: Gracilinanus agilis; assembly: GCF_016433145.1. Lineage (NCBI taxonomy): Eukaryota > Metazoa > Chordata > Mammalia > Didelphimorphia > Didelphidae > Gracilinanus > Gracilinanus agilis. The sequence continues at coordinate 152,435,192 of NC_058130.1, forward strand.
ATTGTTAACCCTTTCCCTTTCCCTAATATCTAACAATCACCAGTTTATACCAAGTATTCACAATTAATATTTAACAAAGTCTTTCCCCTTCCCTATTACAGCTCTTTTTCCTCTACATTTTACAAAACAGGACCCTGGGAAGAAAAGAAGCTCTAACAGCTGTAGCCTACATTCGATTTGAATTTAACAACTATCCTTTATTAAGTTCCTAGGTTAGGGAAGGAGAGAGATGCAAAAATAAATAAGACATAGTCTCTTACCTCAAGGAGCTTATGGTCTAATAGGGGGTAAACAACACGCAAAAGTAACCATAATAAAAAGTATATTATTTAAAATGCATAAAAGTTAGCACAAAATAGTGTCTGAAAGCTAAAGAAAGAAAAATTATTTCATTAAATAGTGTGGGGAAAGAGTCAATAAAGAATATAGAATATAGTAATTAAAGGGTTATGAGGAAAAGGAAAATGTGTGATTGAAACAGAGAAGCATGAATATCAAGAAAATGGGAGTGATTTAAGTCAAATGATTCAAGGATGTTAAAGAGCAAAAACAATTACAAATTAGGAGGTTATTTGTGATATTTGGTTAATAAAAAGTAAAAAAAATTTACAAATTAGGAGGTCATTTGTGATATTTGGTTAATTTGGTTAATTGTGACACTTGGTAGAGATTAAATAGACTGCAAAGTAAGTGCTGAACAGGTGAAAATTTGGAGTAAAGACTCTCTTTTCAAAAATTACAGATAGAAAAGGGCGGTGAACTATATACCTCAATGGAATATAAAGATTGCAAGTACAGAAAGGACTCAGCACAGTGACAGGCAAAAGAAATAGAGTGGTAGCAGAAAGACTAAAGATGCATGATAGAGGGAAAAATTAATGGAACGAAATACTAGAAAGAATAGAAGGGGTTAGAAGCAAATATTTTGATAAAGAGGTTAATCTTAGCAAGGAATTTGGATATCACTTCTACCTTTTCTCTGGCTCCAGATCTTGGCATCATTGCCATGCCTAAAATGTTAGAATGCTCTCCTTTGTCATCCCTATATACCCCCTTAGAATCCTTTTCCTCCTTCAATATTGAGCTCAAGCATTGCTTTCTGCAGGAGGCCTTTCTGGTCATCCTAGCTACTAAAGCCTCTCACTCTAAGGTTACCCTGTATGAATAGTGTGGGTATTTGATATGTGACCAAAGAGGTTAAGTGACTTGACCAACATAGCAAGCAATAGAGGAGGGACAGCATGTTCCAGAAACAAAGGCAAGAAATAGAATGCTGAGTTCTGAGAACAGCAAGGAAGTCTATTTAAGTGAAAATATAGCAAATAAAGCAGAGTAACGAAATACAAGCCTGGTAAGGATCCAGATTGTAAAGGATTTTAAATGCCAAATCAGTGGTTTGGTATCTCATCATAGAATGGGGATTCTATTTCATTTTTGTATCGTGGACCCCATTGGCGGTCTGGTGAAATAGATGGTGAAACCCATCTCAGAATAATGTTTTTAAGTGCACAAAGTAAAACATATAGGATAACAAAGATACTTAAATATGATCATCATAATATTTTTAAAGAATTTCATACCCTTGCTTTCCAGTTTTTTGCCACCACAAAGAGCGCAGCTATAAGTATTTTTGTGCAAGTCTGTTTATCTATGATCTCTTTGGGGTACAATCCCAGCAATGGTATGGCTGGATCAAAGGGCAGGCATTCTTTTATCGCTCTTTGGGCATAGTTCCAAATGGCCCTCCAGAATGGTTGGATCAGTTCATAACTCCACCAGCAGTGCATTAATGTCCCTTCAATTGGGGAATGGCTGAACAAATTGTGGTATATGTTGGTGATGGAATACTATTGTGCTCAAAGGAATAATAAACTGGAGGAATTCCATGTGAACTGGAATGACCTCCAGGAACTGATGCAGAGTGAAAGGAGCAGAGCCAGAAGAACATTGTACACAGAGACTGATATACTATGGTAAAATCAAATGCAATGGACTTCTGTACCAGCAGCAATGCAATGACACAGAACAATTCTGAGGGATTTATGGTAAAGAACACTACCCACATTCAAAGGAAGAACTACAGGAGTAGAAACACAGAAGAAAAACAACTGCTTGAACACTTGGGTTGATGAGGACATGATTGGGGATGTAGACCTGAAAAGACCACACCCATGTAACTATCAATAATGTGTAAATAAGTCTTGACTGACTACACATATTAAAACCAGTGGAAATGCAAAT
>NC_058130.1:152437702-152449576 GCF_016433145.1 Gracilinanus agilis
GGGGGGAGGGGTTGAGGGGGTGAAGGGGAAAGTAAAAACATGACTTATGTAACCATGGAAAATGTTTCTAAAAATAAAAAATTATTTAAAAAAAAAAAGAATTTCATAGACCTAAGGTTAAGAATCCTGTCCCAAAGGCAACCAGGACCCACTGAGGGTGATTGAATAGGTGAGTAATATAGCATGGTCAAAGTATTTCTTAAAAATTGTTAGCTCTGGGGAAGATGTATTGGAGAGGGAAGAAAACCTAAGTCATGGGTCCAATTGTTTCGATAGTCCAGGTAAGAGCTCAGAGTCTGACCTTGGAGAATGTATATATGCATGAAAAGGACACAGAAGCAAGAGAAGTTGTGGAGGGAGAATGCGTATGACTTACATGGTAAGTTTGAGTAGGAAAAGGTAGCAAAGGAGTATTAAGAATGTTTTTGAGAACACAAACCTGAGAGACTAGAATGTTGGTATTCTCAACAAAATTAGAAGGTTTGGCTAAGGAATGGGTTTAGGAGGTTTGATGAATTCTATTTTGAACTGCTTGAGTTTTGAGATGCCAACATCTAATTGTTGGGTTGATCATATGGATCAGGACTTATCAATCTGGCAGCTGACTACATAAAGATTATGGTTAACCTATAGGAATTGGTGTGATCACCAAGAAATGGAGTACACAGAGACAAGAGAGACAAGGACAGAGTCTTGGGGGATGTCCCAAAGTAGGACATAAGACAGGAATGATGATCTAACAAAGGAGACTGAGAGGGAGCATTGATATAGGAAGGATAAGCAGAAGAGAGCAGATTTTAAGGAAAAAGGAAGGAGAGAATATTCAGGAGAGTGGTTATCAGTGTCTAATATTACACTGAGATTGAGAGATATGAAGATTGTGAAAAGAAGAGATTTCATAATTTAGAGATCATTGGTAAGAGGGCAATTTCATTTGAATAGTGAAGTTAGAAACTAGATTAAACAGAAATGAAAAGTTCATAGGAGGCCAGAAAGTAGATCTAAATTATAGTCTCCTTTTTCTAAGCATTTGACTGTGAAAAATAAAAGATATTTAGGATATTAGCTTAATGGAATTGTGGGGTCAAATCAAAAGATTTGTTTTTGTTTTTGTTTTTGTTAAACAAAAACAGAAGACCTGAACATGTTTATAGGTAGCAAGAAAGGAGCAAGTAGAAGGGGAAAATATGAAGATTAGAATAGTAGATCAAAGAGGTAAAGTTCCAAAGAATAGGGACAGATGGATTCAAGGGCCCAATTAGATGAATCCGTGGCGACGATGAAATACAAAAGTACAAGGAAACCAAAAAGGGTGTCAATGTGGAATCTGGGAACCCCCAAACTTGTAACCTAGTTAGATCTAATGAAAGTTCATGCTACATATATTTTTAATGGAACAAGAAACAAGATCTTCTAATTGGAGAGGAATACTCTTTCCACTAAATTATGACAAAAGTTTCTAAGTCCAGATAAAACCTCTTGAAATGCAGACCATGATTTAATTAACAATCGCCAAGAATGCTAATCTGGAGTAAATTGGAGGAAGTTCAGAATTTGTATCATAGACAATATTTTGGGTTACCAGTATGACAAATTACCTTTTGATTTACTTGAACTCTTTTTTTTTTTCTTATTTCAATTCAATTCAGTGGGTATTTATAGAGTGTTTTCTCTCTGCCCAGCATCATGTTAAGTGTTCTTGGGAGTATAAAATTGAGAATTAATTGAAAACTCAAAGTAACTTGACAAAGTACAGAGCATGTTTTAGTAAAGTAAAATAAATCAAATTAAGCCTCATATCACTTGTGAAATAGAACCTCAGAAGTTAAAAGATACCCCAGATTATTCCCTGCCCAAAGTTTTCTCCATACTGTGTACAATCTGTCTCCTGGATTCCTAACAGTACTACCCCTAAGAAATTACTACATGTTCTATTTAATATAGAAATGAAGAAAATTTAAATACTGGATTTAAATTTCTAAATGTAAATCAAAGAGGGAACTAGTCACATAGAGTGTAGGAAATTATATATCTATCCCTTGTAGCAGTTTTATTTACAAGCATCTATCTCTCAGGTATATCTCATAGATCATCTAATCCAGTCCAGTATGAAGTGTGAATCCCCTTTGGAGCCTCCCTAGTAAATTTTCATTTTGCCTCTGCTGAAGACTTCCCAGTGAAAAGGAGTTCATTATTTTTCAAATGAGTTCTTAATTAAGCAACTTTAGCTGATAGTTGCCTCAAGAATCTAAAGGATACTTCCCAGTAACTTTAATATACAGGTCCTATTTTTGCCACCCTTAAATCATGAAGAAGAAAAAAATGTAACATTTTATTTAGTCCAAATAAAGGACTTTTGATTTTATTTTCTTAATTCAACAATTCAATTCAGCAACCATTTATGAAATGTTTGAAAAGTACTATACTAGACAATAGAGATACAAAGATAAAATAAGATTCCATCTCAACTTTAAAAAAATTTAGAATTTACAAGTCAAACAGCCCATTCTTTCAACTAGTCCTCAAAAGACCCAGTTTCCATTCTCATCATCCTTATTTCCTTCTTTTGGATGTACTATCAGTTATTAATATCACACCTACAATGTGTTGTTTAGCTATTTATCAGTCATGTCCAACCCTTTTTGACTCCCTTTGGGGTTTGGAAAAGATACTGTAATGGTTTGTCATTTCCTTCTCTAGTCCACTTTATGAGGATGAATAATTTATGACATGAGGAAACTGAAGCAAACAGGATAAGTGACTTGTCCAGGGACAAACAACTACTAACTGTTTGAGATTAGATTTGAATTTAGGTCTTCCTAACTCTAGCCCTGGCAGTCTATCCATTGCACCACCTTGCTGCCCCAAATCTCGTGCTGTTCATTTGTTTCAGTCATGTACAATTCTTTGTGATCCCATTTGGGGTTTTCTTGGCATAGATACTGAAATAGTTTGCCATTTCCTTCTCCAGCTCATTTTACAGGTGAGAAAACTGAGGCAAACATATTCATGATTCATTTCTCATATTCCATCATTTACCATCTTGCTTGTCCTTCTCTGGATGCTTTCTAGTATATTAAAGTCTTTACTAAAAGCCATCTTGTTTTTCTCCCTATTCAAGAATTGAGGAAGCAAAGGATAATTAATTCCTCTTATGTTTACTTGTCCTTTTGCAATTATTTGCTTTTTGAGAATTTTTATTCCCTTTGTCTATTTTAAGTTAATCAATCAAGAACTTAAAGTACCCCTACTTAACACTTAGTAAGTCACTAACAAAGAAAGTTCATACCCTAAAAGGCCACAAGCACTGCTCTCCCCTTTCTACTCCTTCCCCCCTCCCCACCCCCCCACAGCACTAGGCAAATTTAAAGCCTGTGATGGATTCCTGAGATGTGAGGAGTAGAGCTGATGGGCAGCGAAAATTACATATAAGCAGAAGCCTGAGAGAGATTCAGGGCTATCTCTTCATTCTTGGATTTTTGGCTCTTCATTCTTGGCAGAGCATGAACTCTGATGGCATTCTTAGCAGTCTTGGCCTCATGTGTGCTGAAGGTTCTGGGCAGTTTTTCGGCGTCTTTGGCTCTTTGGATTTCTACTTCCTTATCTGAACTTTGGATTCTGGTGAGATTCACATTCAAATTCACATTTCGCAGTCTGGAGGCTCTAGAATTAGGACTTAGGCTATTTTTAGCTAGGTGATATTTTCTACCTCCTTTCTATATTTTCCACTTAAATATCTCTACCTTGCTGTAAATAAATCTACTAATAGTCTACTGATTCATAGTTTAATTTTAACTTTTATAAACATCAACCACAACAATTCCTTTTTTTTAACATTATTATTTTTGTCAGACCAAATTTTTATATATTACATTTAGCAACCAATTTTAACTATTACACTGGTCCTTAATTTCCTTGAAAGTGTTAGGGAGCCTTACAATAAGAATTTTGAGAAGAAAGACAAGACTATTCCCATCAAGTCTGAATCATTTTCAACTGTTCATATTTGTATGACCCCAGTGGCATAGAATATCCAAGCAACCATGCAGCAAGGTCAGAAAATGAGAACCTTATCTCCAATACATTTCAATTCATAGCTCTCACTCTTCTCATCAAACACAGTAAATTCTACTTGCATTGTCCAACTCTGTAGACCTCTCTTTGCCCTGTGCTTCCTTGCCTTTGCTCATCATTTCCTTTTTCTGAGAAATTTTGTACTCCCCCTCTTCCATTTATTCTTCAAGACCTGTCATATATTTATTCTTCTCCATGAAGCTTTCTCAAATCCTGCCACTGGGAGCAATTGCTCCTTCCTCTGAATGTTGCCTTTTAAAAGTTATACATTACACTTATTCTTTCACTCATTGAGTAATAGTTATTACCTAGAATGTATAGAATACCATGAGAGATGCCAGGAGAAAATACAAAGTATAGATAAGAAATATTCTCTGCCTTCATGGAGATTATGGTCCAGTAAGGGGATAAGTTATAAGCATTTCTTGTTCAGTCGTTTCACTCATGTGCAATTCTTCATGACCTCATTTAGTCTTTTCTTGGCAAAGAATGGAACCAATGGAACCAATACACAGTATTGATTGTAAGACAGAAGGTAAAGGTTTAAAAAAAATAAAAGAAGAGGGATCAAAGAAGACTTCACAGAGAGGGCAGCCTTTGAAATAAGCTTTAAAGGAAAGGTAGAAACTCAACAAGCAAAGAAGATGGAAAACTCTGCAGGTATAGGGAACAGCATGAGAAAACATGGAGAGGGACACTACAGGGAAAGTTCAGAAAGTAGAAAGTAAAGTGCCAGAGAATTACAGACTTAGAAGGGAATTCAGTGCCCATCTAATCCAATCCAAACTTGAATCCTCACCCTAACATATCCACCCTATTGGAAGACATCTTATTAGGGAGAAATCATTATCTCCCAAGGTAGAAAAGGTTCTACTTCTGGATGGCTCTAAATTTTTAGAAATTTTTTTCCTGGCCTCAAACCTAAATTTTCCTCTTTGTTTTTCCTACTCATTGTTCTTGATCTTGCCCATTGGGGTCACGGAGAGGGAGAGTTCTGGGGTAGGAAAAAAGCCAGAATTGTGTGTTATCTAATGAGTTAAGGAAGCAGAGACTGTGGTAGGAAGGGGTGATCAACTGTCAGTAGTCCTTTATTTTTTTTGTAGTATGTTTTGTTGGTTTATAACTGTGCATAATAAATTCTGATAATTTGTTTAATTTATTTTCATTTTGTTGTGATTTCACCTTCCTCATTTGCTATTTTGCTGATTAAATTGTCTGCCTTTTCAGTAATTACCTAAAGACTTATCAGTTTTGGTAGTCTTTTCAAAGAAATTTTGCTTTGCTTATAATTTATATAATCCTAGTTTTCAATGTCTTTATTTCTACTCTAGTTTTTTAAGTTTCCTCTTTTGAGCTTCTTTTCAATTTGTTTATTTGTTGCTTTTTAAATTTTTAAATGCATATTTTAAATGTCTAATTTTACAATATATATTTAGTTCATTATCTCTTTTTCCATAATTTCTCTTATAAGGGATAAAATTTTCCTTTGAATCATGTTTTACATGCAGATCAGAAATTTTGACATTTTATTTTTGACTTTCACATAATTATTTACAATACAATATAATATCATTCATTAAATACCTACTATGGTTCCAGGTACTGTGATAAATACTAGAGATACCAGTAAGCCTGAGAAAAGGCAGTTCCTTCCCTCAAGGAGCTTAAAATCAAATGAGGGAAGGTAACATAAAAATGGAAGCTAAAAAGTGAGGGGAATGATGATAGTGGAGCGAAGTCAAATGATACAATTATTTGTCAGGGTTTCTGAGGTCTCTTTATAAAAGGGCTTTCAGAAGAATTTTTTTTACCTTCTAGTCCTCTAATCAGAGTGGGAGAGGAAACTGAAAGTCTTGATGTGGTATGAGTACAAAAGCAGATCAAATATCTGTACTGATGAGTTTCCTGCTGATGAGCTTTTCTGGGAGAGAGGATCAAGATGAAGGTGTTTCTATGTTTTATTCTTTGCCCTGCTCATTATTTAGGATTCATTATTAAGTTTCCATTTAGTTCTATGTCTTTTGTTTGTATTTCCTGAACCAATAAGTGTTTATGTTGCATTGTATTCTGTAAAGGATATGTTTCATATTCAGTCTTTTTACATTTGTTTGCAACTTCTTTTTTCTTAATATAAGAGCAGTTTTTCAAAAGGTTCCATGTGGTGCTGAACTGTATGTATGAACATTAGTAATTCCATTCAGAAAGCATGTCATTTAATTTGAATTTCTCCAACAATTTATTCAATTGCACATTTTCTTTATTATTCATTTTTGTTAGATTTGTTTTGATTTTGAGAGATTAATAATAAAATATCATGATAGTGTTACTATCTATTTTCTTGTAATTAATTTTTCCTTTATGAAGTTAGATGCTATGGCTTTTGTTATATATAATATTGATATTGGTTGGTTGCCTATGATTATTTTCAGCATAATTTTGTTTTTCATTAACTGACAGCATGATTGCAATTCCTGCTTCCTTGGTTTCACCTGATACACAGTAAATTTTGTTCTAGCTTTTCATTTTTATTTTATGTATGTCTCGCTTTTTTTTAACCTTTCATCTTAGAATCAAAACTAAGTATAAGTTCTAAGGCAGAAGAGCAGTAAGGGCTAGACAATTAGACTTAAGAGTTAATTGTCTTGCCTAGGATCATACAGCTAATAAGTATCTGAGGCTAGATTTGAATCTAGGGCCTCCCCTCTCCAGGCCTTGATGTCTCTGTTATTTAGATGTGTTTATTGTAAGCAATAATTTTGAAGTTATCTTTTCTTATCTAATTTTTATTTTTTTGAGATTGATTAATTCATTCACCTTTAAATTTATGAGTTCATTTTTTCCCACAATTTTTATTTTTAGAATTGAGGAAAATGAAATATCTTTGAATTTAAAAAATAAGGTAGGAAAGTTTAAAAAAAAAGACTACGTTTCAGAGAAGATGACTTACATTCTTAGTGAGATTTTCCTCATCTAGAAGTTCCCTCTCTCAGTGAAATCCCAGATCCAATTCCTCTTCCTACACTTAAATGTTTATATTTTGTGATGTTGTTCAGTTGTCTCGATCATGTCTGACTCTTTGTGACCTCTTTGGAAGATTTCTTGGCAAAGATTTCCTTCTCCAGCTCACTTCATAGATCACTGGAGCAAATAGGATGAAATGACTTGCAAGGGTCACAGAGTGTCTGAGGCCAAATTTGAACTCAGAGCTTCCTGACTCCAGGGTGATGTTCTTTGCACTGTGCTGCCCAACTGCCCTGCTATAGATCTGCAGAAGAATGTAAATTAGTTGAAGACAAGGGCTATTTCTTTTTTCTTTGTCTTTAGCAAGCTCTTAACAAAAGATTAAAATTGGATTGAATCTTGACTTCCTAAAACCTTTTCTGATTTCTCTGCCTTTGGCTTATTTTTGTCTGTGAGGCTTATTCATTCCCCTCTGAACCTTTACCTTCCTTGTTTAACTTTTTCATGCAAAAGGGCTTTGAGCCCTGAAAACAAAACTTATGTATGCATGTATAGTTGAGGCAGCTCTGAGACTCTGTGGATACTGGGTTGGGCTTAGAGTCAGGAAAAAGCATCTCTTCTACACTTAAGTAGCTGTGTGATCCTGGGCAACTCACTCAAACTTTCTGAACCTCACAAAATATCCTGCTCTTTTAAATGGGAGTAGCAATAGTACTGGGTTAGCTAGGATAGAGTCCTAGCTCCGGAGTCAAGAATACCGGAGTTCAAATCCAGACTCAGACACTTACTAGCTATGTTACCCTGTGTGGTCATTTAACCCTATTTTCCTCAATTTCCTTGTTTATAAAATGAACTGGAGAAGGAAGTGACAAACAGCTCCAGTATCTTTGCCAAGAAAACCCCAAATGGAGTCACAAAGAGTCAGACACAACAATCAACTGAACAACACAATAACAACTATACCTATCTCCCAGGATTATAGCAAGGATCAATCATAGATAGATAGACAGACAGATGGACAGGCAGATAGATAGATAGATAGATAGATAGATAGATAGATAGATAGATAGATAGATAGATAGATAGATAGATGGATGGATGGATGATGGATAGATGATGGATGGATGGATAGACAGAAAGATAGATAGATAGATACTGATATAGCTATAGATCATCAATTGTATAGTACATATGTAAATATGACTATCAATCATATAAAATATATGTATAATTCTTTGCACACTTCTTTTTAAACCTTACCTTCTGTCTTAGTTATAATTCTAAGATAAAAGAAGAGTAAGGGCTAGGTGATTGAAGTTAAGTGACTTGCACAGGGTCACATAACTAAGAAGTACCTGAGGCCACTTTTGAACTCAGATCCTAGTTCCAGTCCTGGCATTCTATTGACTATTATACCTGGCTACCTCTTACATTGCAAACTGTTAAAATATTGCATAATTGTCAGTGTTTGTGGTTATAAGTTCATTTTTGAGAAACCATAACATTAAACTCCTTTACTTTTTGTTGTCAAATTTTATGATTTCTTGCCCCTTCCTTCTAGCATAAAGGGGGTTGAGTATCTGAATCTATAGCAAAAAAACTGGAAATGAAGAAACATCCATTTTGTTGAAGAGTTCCATGTTGCTAGAACCCAAGCCCAAAACGGTGTCCATTGTAGCTTATGGGTAATATCTGCTGTGAATGTTGAAAGTTCAAAAAATTACCATTTGAATTTGAGAAGCCCTTTATTTAAAAACATGAACCAAGTATGTGACTCAATTTCCACAGGTTATTCAAGATAAATTCTTTTTAGAACTTGAAGATAAAAAATGTTAGCCCATTTTCATATCATCCAAATGCAGAAAATGTGAGTACAACTTTTTTTTTAATCATTCAGAAAAGATATATGAGTAAAACCTCAAAAAAACAGAATTTGAAGCTTCTAACTTTATTTGTTGTTAGTGGAGACATTTGTGGGGAGTTCCATAAGCCCTCAGGCATGAAGCTGAAGGAATATGCCCTGAAGGTTGCATTCTAAATCATTTTATATTTCAATTTTCTGGATAATGCTGTACCTTTCATTTGAGGAATATTGCCATGATATTTAAATAGAATTTTTGTAATGAGGATTTAGCAAAACAGAAATCTTTCTTGGCAAGCTGTGAAAAGTTCTTTGGAAACTCTTATGGGCTCTCAGATAAACACTATGTAAAGGAACATTTCTTTCATCAACTGTTTTTGTTTTACCTGAAGTACCATAATGCCCTCTATAGAGTAGTTAATGACAGAACTTCATTTCAAGGCCAAACTTAGGGATGAGCCTAAAAGACTTTTAAATGTCACTTGACATTTCTCATCCAACAGAGAGCCTGAAAGCACATTCATTCAAAACATGTTTAAGAATTCTGTCGGTTAATGGAAAATGACAGTGCAGGAGTTTGACATGAGTTATTTAATCAGTCAAATAGTCAACCAATATTTATTGAGCTTACTATGTGCCGGGCAGGGCAGCCAGGTGGTGAAGTGGTCTGGAATCAGGAAGACACATCTCCCTGAGTTCAAATCTGATCACAACCTGGTTTAGCCTGTCAGCTGAGACAGTTTACCAGTGTGGCCACCACATGTGCTACAGCTTCTCTGGAGTCACAGGTGAGAGCTGGGTAGCAGGTAGACACCAACAGTGGATGAACAGCCCTGAAAAGGGAAAAAGGGAAAATAATCAATAAAATGGACTAGAATTAAGAGGGGCTGAGGAAGGTTTCCTGTAAAAGACAGGACTTTGGGTTGAGACTTAAAGAAAGTTAAGGAAGTCAGTGGCAGAATTGAGAAGGTAGAACATTCTGGGCATGGGGCACTTCCAGAAAACAGTATAAATGGAAAGTAGTCTCAGAAGAGAGAGAAAGTTAAAGGGAGTGGACTGAGAAAGACCTTTTGAAGAACAAAGGATTTAATTTAAGTCTTGAAGAAAGTCAGAAAAACTAAGAGACAAAAGTGATGGGGGAGGGAGAGCATTCTAGGAAAGGGAGACACTGCTAAAGTGCAGAGATAGGCAGTGGCGTGTTGCAAATGAGAGGAGCAAGAAGTGTGTCATTGACTTGGATCTTAGAGGATTTAGAAGTTCTAGGGAACATATTACATATGTGTAATCAGTTTATTTTGAGAACATGGTTAAGATTTAGCAGACAAATGAATTCATTTAGATATATGCTAGCAATTTCCGGCTACTGATCCATTTCTCATAGTAGTCCTAAAAATGTCACCCCAGAGGGTATCCAAGGAAACTTGGGACAGTGGAAAGAGAAAATTTGGAGGCAAAGCACTTGAGTTTGACTCCTAGCTCCACCACTTCCTTTGATGAGACTTTGGACAAGTCCCTTATCCTCTTTGGGATTCAATTTCCTCATCTATAAAATGAGAATTTGGGAATAACTGACTTTTTGGCCCTGAATATGTGATCCTGTGATCCTAGGTTGGCTACCTACATATTTCATAGTATCTCAGACCTGAAGTCAGAAGGGGTCTTAAAGATCATTTATTGCAGAGAAATCACTTTCTTAGAGTCGCATGAATATAAATGAATGAAAGAATGAATAAATGAATGAATGAAAAAGCCTTTATTAAGCACTTAATATATACAAAGCACTGTGCTAAGTCCTGGGGATACAAATATAAAAGCAAGATAGTTTATGTTCTCAAGGAACTCATAGTCTAATGGGAAAGATAATACATATATATTTCAGTTGAAAGGCAGAAAAGCCCCAGTCCTTTGACTGTAAGGGAAAAGGAGATGATAATGCATCTTCTTTCATGATATTCCTACTGGTATTTATATCCATTTCTTTTTTTTTAATCCCTTGCCTTCTGTCTTAGAATCAATACTAAGTATTTGTTCCAAAGCAGAAGTGTTGTAAGGCTAGGCAGTTAGGGTTAAGTGATTTGCCCAAGATCACTCACCTAAGATTCATATACATTTCCATTGTTGAACCATTTAATAATATCCAGGACTTTAGTGGCAAAACTGTTTGTTTATTTGTTTGTTTGTTTCTTTGTTTGTTTGCTTGTTTTCCCAGTCTTTGGTAGCTTTGACTGCCTCAGAAGCAGTTTGAAAATGCAAAGAACTGTGGCAAAGTTACATCTTCCCAGGGGCTATTTCCTTCAGTGATGGCCATGGAAGACAGGCTGGAAGCCCAACTGTTGATCAGGGAGTACTACTGTTCCTGGAGCTCTTGGGCTTACCAACTAATGGCAGCAATTGGTTAGGAATTATTGTTGGTTGTGACAAAGAAAATGGGCCCATTCTCCACAGTGATAGATTTGTTGCTGTTCAGTCATTTTCAGAAATGTCTGACTCTACATGAGCCCATTTGGGATTTTCCTGGCAAAGATACTAGAGTAGTTTGCCATATCCTTCTCCAGATCAATTTATAGATGAGGAAACTGAGGCAAACAGGATTAAGGGATTTGCTCTGGGATATACCACTAGTAAGTGTCTGAAGCCAGATTTGAATTTAGGAAGATGAGTCTTCCTGATTCTGAGCCCAATGCTCTATCCCCTGTGCCACCTAGCTACCATTCTATAGTGATGGATGCCCTCAGGAATAATTTGGGATTCCTGTCTGAAATCAAAGCCTGTGATTTTTAGGTCACTGTAATTCCCAAGGCTCTGAGTTTCAATGTCCTTGGCTATTTCTATCAAAGTCTGAAGGATGATAGTGCTCATCAATTTGCCTGGAACATATCACCATCCTGTCTCTCCCTCTCTCTCTCTCCCTCCCTCTCCCTCTCCCTCTCCCTCTCCCTCTCCCTCTCCCTCTCCCTCTCCCTCTCCCTCTCTCTCTT
>NC_058130.1:152449905-152461598 GCF_016433145.1 Gracilinanus agilis
TCTCCTCTCCTCTCCTCTCCTCTCCTCTCCTCTCCTCTCCTCTCCTCTCCTCTCCTCTCCTCTCCTCTCCTCTTCAAATAGCAGATAACAAGTGGCAGAACAAGGATTTGAACTTAGGTCTTTGGACTCAAAATGTAATCTTTCTCCCATTGCATCATCTTCTTTGGAGTTGTTCATTCTACAACTTGTCAGGCTTCTCATTATTAGCATCGAGATGGAGACCAGGTGGCTTTGACTGAAATAAAACCATTTTGATAAAGTACTCATTAGGAAAACTCAATTTAATCCCCTACACTCTATAAAATATAAGTTCTTACAGTCTGAAATACCTTAATACGCACTCTTTGCAACTTAGACATCTTTCATTTTCAGAAAGTTACTTACTTTTTTCAGAAATTCACTTACTTTTTAAAGAACTGATTTTTAAAAAATCTATTTCAGTTTTTTTTAAACTACATCAGAAAACAAAGTCTGGTTATTTTGTTTCCCCAAGTGAAATGAAACAAATACTTGTGAAGTCAATTGGAGGCCACCATTTCCAACTCAATAAATTATATTTTAGGAGATGTATTCTTGTGCAATATGAGGACAACAGAAATCAGCCCCAAACCCAAGACATTTAAACCAAAACACAAGTGTATGTATTCTGGCTATGTTTCTTCAATAGCAGACACATAGAATTACCTTTAACAAAACAAGCTTATGTGTTTTTGAATTTTTAACTCTTCTAGTTATAAATAAGAAATGTATTTCTTAAACAAAAATTAAATAACCTTTCAGTCAGTTAGATAGGGAAAACGTAAACTATTAGGTTATACTCTAGCTCAGTCTCCTGGGAACCCTATAAGATTGAGTTTCTAACATAATCCATGACCTGTTGTGACCTATTTACAAATCAGTTTTTTCCCCTCTACCTAGGTTATGTGACTCCATTGTTTTAAATGTATAATTTGAATTTATAATTATTGTGCCATGATTTCATTGAGTTTTAACATAATTTGGAGTAGTTTTATGCAGAATTGTTTTGCTTGTTTGAGTTTCAAGTACATGCATACATGTATGTAGATCAGGATAAAACTAAATTAAAATTTTAAAACTCTGATTTTTAAAAAACTTTATAATTTTTTTCTCTTCTGGGCTGGATGGTAGCCTGAGTTGAAATGAGCCTTAGAGTGACTGTTGCCTGTTCATCTGTCTGCCATCATGTTGCTCTGTTCTATTTTGCTCAGTTCTATTCAATGCTAAGGAAGTTGGAGAGGGGTAGAGAGCCTGTGGAAAGATGAAGTAGGAAATGACTTCCTAAATTTGCTGAGGATTCTCAGATTTGTATCTCTAGGCCTATAGCTCCAACTTCTCTACTATACACTGACTACCTTGAGATCTTTGGTTATCCATATTTCTCCTGGGGATGTCCCTAAAAAGTATCCTCCATTCTCTTTCTCAGAGAAGTTTCTACATAACAGGACTCACCAAATTTCAGATGAGAAAAGGGTAGGAGGGTTGGACATTGTGTGAATAGGGAAGTCAGGTTCCATAAAGGCTTCAACAGACTAGAATATTAGGTGGCCTCTGACAAGATGGATAAATTTAAATCTTAGCTTTTTTTTTTTTAAAGGAAAACAACTTTGTAGGTACAAGATGAAGGAGATATGGCTAAATAGTAGATTGAAAAAGATCTGGAGGGTTTAGTGAAATGCAAATTCATTATCCACCAATGAGTGGCCCAATTCCATGAGTAGCATGACTCCCTCTCACCCCCCCCCAAAAAACCAATCTTTGATTAGCTTGAAAGGCCATCGTCTAGGAAGAAAAAAGTATATTTCTAGTAGACTGTGTTCTGGTCATCTAGAGTCTCAGGTTTGGTTTTTGGTGCCTTATTTAAGGAAAGACAATGATAAAATGGAGAATGTCCAGAAAAGGGCAACCAAGATGATTAAAGTCTTAGAGAAAATGTCATGAATATTCAGTTGAAAGACCTGGAGATATCTGAACTGAATGACAGAAAACTTGGGGAGGGAGTGCAGATGGGACAGGAGGAGTAGAATAATTATCTTAAAGAATTTGAAGTGCTATCATGTATAAAAAAGGATAACAATTATTTTAATGGGTAAGTATTTAAAGGCTAATCCTCAAATCATAAGTTTTCTCAAATTTTCATGACAAGCCCAACAATACACTTTGACTCTGTTGTCAGTTCAGCATAGCAACTTAGTAATCTACCAATTAACCAATCAATAAGCTTTTATTAAGTAATTATGTGCCAGGCAATGTGTTATGCCTGGAACAGAGACTGAACCTAAGATTTTATTGATGTAGGGAATTCCCAGTAAAGAAAACTCTCTCTACAAATCAGGGGATCCTAATAAAGACAAAAATCAAATAGTCTCTGCTCTCAGGAGATTTGTATTCCATGAGGGAAAACTTACAAATATAAGAATACAAAAAATATACCACTATCTACTCTACAGTAGTGTGATGGTATTGTAATCTGAGTCCATAATGGAGAAGGGGGAGTCAGAGATCCTTGAAAAAAAATGACATCATGAAATGGACAATTTTGAAGAAATTTCCACACAGTAGAAAGGGGGGAAAACTCACATATTTTTGTGCATTATTAATTTGTTTCATGCCTCATCTACACTGGTTTATTAGATCGTGGATTCCCTGAGGGCAGGGATTGTCTTTTGCCTCTTATATCCTCAGTGATTAACATAGTTTCTGACATATAATAGGCATTCAGTAAATGCTTAGTAAGTGACTGATTAATACCTTGGCTATTTTAATATTTCATATACATATATTTGCAGTTTTTAAAAAACTTGTCTGCTATCATAGTAGGCAAGATGTAAATTTTCCAAAGTACATTGTTTTAGTTATTGTTTACTGACATTTTTATATGTTATTTCAAGAATTTCTAGAATTTGCCATTTAAAACAAAAATTACAATTTATTATTTTGATTACATGACACTGAAAAGTCTTTTCATGAACAAAATCTACAGCCAAGATAGAGAAGAAGTTTTAATTGGAAAAAAATGATGCAATAATTATCTCTTATCAGGGTCTAATATCAAAAATATCTAAAAGAAGTAAAACAAATATATAAGAAAAAAGTCATTTCCCGTTAAATCAAAAGATAAGAACAAACAAAAAGTTCTCAAAACAAGAATTGCAAACTATTAATTATATAAAATATCTCTATAAATCAATGCCAATAAATGAAATCCAAATTGAAATAACTCAATTTGGCCTTGATACAGCAAATAGTAAAGATGACAAAATATGGGAATAGTAAATGCCAGGAAGGTCATGGAAATAAAGGCACACATACACTATTCATGGAAGTATGAACAAGTCCCAGAATTCTGGAACACACTTTGGAATTATGCTTTTTTAAAAAGTGACTTAAATATATATAATCTTTGA
Organism: Gracilinanus agilis; assembly: GCF_016433145.1. Taxonomy (NCBI): domain Eukaryota; kingdom Metazoa; phylum Chordata; class Mammalia; order Didelphimorphia; family Didelphidae; genus Gracilinanus; species Gracilinanus agilis. Next base: position 152,453,331 of record NC_058130.1, read on the forward strand.
CCTAATAATTATACTACTCTGCATATACTACAGGGTTTTCAATGATATTAAAAGAATCCATAAATAATAAAATATTCATAGTGCTACTTTTTAAAAAAACTTTACTTTAGAATTGATACTAAGTATTTAAGAAAAATGGTAAGGGCTAGGAAATTGGGGTTAAGTGGCTTGCCCATGATCTAGTATCAAAGACCTGAAGACAAACAAATTCCCAAGATTGGGGAATGGATGAATACATTGTACTTGAAAGTAATGGAATATCACTGTGAGCTAAGAAATGCTGAATATTAGGAATCCAGAGAACCCTAAGAAAACTTATATGAGTTGATGCAATGTGAAAGAGGTTGAGCCAGGATGACAACACCCACAATATTAAACCAATGTAAATAAAAAATAATAAATAAATAAAAAGACCATCCACAAACCTAAAATGAAAGTACTTAATGCTGTGAAATTATAAGGACCCAGCTTGATCCCAAAGAAAAGAAAAGTCATGATAATGAACTTCCCTCTCTTATTTAGAGAGGTGAGATTTTCCAAACCAGTTTTTCCAATCCTGGCATCTCTTAAGCTCTAGATTTACATTTCCAACTACACATTTCTTCCTTGTTATTCCACCTTCTGAACACTTAATCTTCCCTTGCTTTCTTCAGGCTTCTCCTACTATTATGACTGATGTTTCTTAGCAATCTTTTCACTGACATCTATTCCTACTCTCCTTACATTCTCAATATACAAGATAACCTTTGTCCAAAATAACTCCTCCTGATTTCTGTATTTCTCTAAGCCAGTGATTCCCAAAGTGGCTGCCACTGCCCCCTGGTGGGTGCTGCAGTGATGGGTGGGGGGCGGGGGTGATGGCCACGGGTGCATTTATCTTTCCTATTAATTGCTATTAAAATTTAAAAAGAATTAATGTCCAGGGGACTAAGTAATATTTTTTCTGGAAAGGGGGCGGTAGGCCAAAAAAGTTTGGGAACCACTGTTCTAAGCATTAGTAGCCTAGTCCTAAGTAAAAAGGAAAATTATCTTTTCTAGATATACTTAACTTTTTCATTTTTATTTGATTTATTTTAAAGTTTGTTTTAAGAGGATTATAAAGAATGGGTTTGTACCCTGCCTTAATCTTCAATCTTAGCACTTCCTCAGCATTATATTAAAGAAAGTGTCCCTTTACCTTCTCCTCCAAGAATCCCCAGCTCCAACACTAGCTCCCAAGAGAAGTATCTTTGATCTTCACCCATTATTCATACTCTCTCATTTAACGAAGCTGCCTTATTTTTCACTTATCTGTGTACTTCTTCTGTCCCTCAAATAGAATGTAAGCACACTTAGGATAGGGACTGTTTTTCTCTTCATATCCTCCAGTCCTTATAAGGCTTAATAAATATTTACTAAATGGAAGTGAATTAAATTAAGTTGAAAAGAATATTTGTACTATTTAATGAAATGCTAGCTTCCCGTGTTATGGCTCAGGATAGACTTACAGCTATGTACATTAGCATTTTGAAATTTCACAGCCAAAATCTGTGAAGATTAATGAAATGGCACATGGGAAGCTAGAGGTAGCATGGTCTAGGTCCTAGACCAAAGCCTCTTATTTTACAAATAAAGAAATTATGACTAAGGTAAGAAAGCACTTTATAAATGTTTACAGACCAACATATATCTGTCATTTCTAGATGTTCTCTTCTTGCATATGAATACATACACATATTTATTTTTCATGTGTGTGTGTATGTATGTAAGACTTTAGAGTAAGGACTCACTAAGGGTTTATAGTGGTGACAAATGGCTACTGCCAGGGAAATGAGTAGTTCTCCAAATAGCTACTTTGGTTCCGTGCTCCACGGGGTGCACAGTGTCCATGACACCCTTCAGTCATGCACCTCTAGTAAAAATCAATGCACATTGTGCTCTGGGTCCAGTTCTATTTATAGATGTTATTTTCCACTCCTTTATGCAGCTGTTTTAAGTCACAAGTTTCTGGCACAAAAGTAAATAGAGACTCCCTGGCAGAGACTGAGATGAGTGAACTGGATCACCTGCTTTTCAGAAGGCTGAACACTTGAAGAAGGACTGATGGAATCATCTAGGTCATCTTAGTCATCAGTTATGGAGAGGGAACATTTCCAATATTGAACCCAGTACCCTTTTCTGTAGTCAAGTTGTATGGGGTCCCAGAGGGAGACTTCATTTATTCATTCATTCATTGTTTGTTCTTTCATCATTCCTTCATTCAGCATAGAGACATTGAGTTAGCAGCTTACAAACATCTGCTCAGACATTTCAAAAGTCTCTGAGAAATACAAAGTAATGGAATGTTACCTCTGGAAGGGACCTTAGACATCAACTAGATTAAACTCTCTTATTTTACAAATTAGGAAATTAAAATTGAGAGGAAGGAATTGACTTTTACTTTGAAATTTCTTTCAGGAGATAACCAGTGGATTCTTTCCATATTTTCTCTTTGTTCTAATAGATCTAAGCAGGCTTTTAGGGCTTTTTTGTAAAAGAGTATCACCATTTTTGTTTGATTATGGTTTTCCATAAGTTTGATGATTCTTGAATTATCTTTCCTAGACATCTTTTTCCAGTTCAATTTGTTAAATACTTCACATGTTCTTCTAATTTTTCAGTCTTGACTTTAATATATATATATATGTATATGTATACATATATATATACATATACATATATTATTATTTTCTTATGAGCCATTAATTTCTGTTTGCTTCATTCTGTTTTTCAGGGAGTTCACTTCTAGGGTTATGTTTTTTTTTTTTTTACCTTCTGCTTTAAGCTATTTATTCTCATTCCAATTTTTCTCTCCCTAAGTGTTTCTAATTCCATATTTATCCTTTGCTTCCTTTCTTCCAGTCACTTCTGGAGACTTTGTGGTCAAACCCTTTGGCATGGGGCTGCTAGGTTTCACAGTGGATAATCGTGCACTGGACCTGGAGTCAAGAAGATTCATTTGACCAAAATTCATGTTCCTAAGGTCAAATCTAGCAGCAAGTCACTTAATTGCTTTTGCCTCAGGTTCCTTATCTTGTCCTTTCTTCTATATAAATTTCATCATTTTTCTAGGTCTATAAAATATTCCTTTTAATAATGTGATTGGCATGGCAAAGAGTAATGACAGTAATTTAAATTATGATTCTATGATTCTGTAAAAGTAGAAAACCACTCTTTCAGAAAAATCTATTAAATGTTTGTAATAATGGAATAACAACTACTATTCATATAATGCTTAAAGTTTACAAAGTGCTTTGTATATACTATTGGATCCTTATGACAAGCCTGTGAGGATGGTGAATTATTACCTCCATTTTTGAGATGAGGAATCTTAAGTTGAGAGGAGTTAAAGGACTTACCTAGGGTCACAAAACTATTAAGATAGGGTTTGAACTTTGGTTTTCCTAACTCTACACATAACCCTTTATTCATTATGCCATCCAAATGCCTGCTATTCTACCATTTTTCCTATGTGTTAAGATGTCCTTAGGTATATTTATTTCTTGCTATCGACAGATTCTTTCTTAAATATGCATTTTTCCTTTCTCTGTTCCTTGTTAAGTTACCCTTTCTTTTCCTCTTTTTAAAATGGGTTTTCTTTCTTTATGTGAGAATACTGAGAACCATCTCACCAATCTTCCCTCTTGAAATCTCAATCACAGAAAAAAAATTTAAGTTTCAAACCATTTACATAACTATGATTTTCTAAATAGCAGCAAAATAAAGATGTAATGTATGGCCTAGCAACTCTCATAGCATATTAAGAACACAGAAGTTGGACAGTTTTGGAGACTTTCAATAACACCCTCTGTGAAAGATTTGTGAAAAGATATTCATAAAAAGTACATGGAATAAGGTGAGAAAAGATCGAGATCCCTACCTATTGATAGAGAATCCAGGCTGACAAGATTACAGGTACATCAGATTACCTATTTTTTTATTGGCACCAAAGAAATGAAAGAAAATATGTTTCTATTGGGATTTTTCCTTAATGATGCAATCCCACTAAGAGAGCAGCATTGTAAATAATACAACCAATCCAAGTGCAAATTAGTTCTTTTCCTAACCATCATGGAAAGATGCTTTGAGATGCTTTTTGCAATAGTCAAATTTTTTTAATTGTGCTGAGTAAAAGTTGCAAGACACAAAATCTGTTGTTTATTTACAGTCGTAAACGAAGAAGTCAACTTTGATGGTGGTTCATTATAAAGAATCTTCCTTATGCTATTCTAATATGACCCACTGACAGGTGTTTTCATTTGGGGAGATCATCCCAATCTTGGAAATACTGTTATCTTTTGATATATACAAGAGACTCTCTACAATCATGAATTTGTGATTCTTAATTTTGAATATTCAAAACATGGCTAGGGTGCCAACCCACTGCAATCCCCAAGAGATGGTTATGTTTTACTGTATTTAGTGTGACATAAAGCTACTAGTAGAGATTGAAGATAAGTGGTTCCCACCTGTAAGGATAGTACTATGTGCTAATTTAGACCCACATGCCCTTGTTAGGATTAGCTGGAGGATAGAAGTAGGGTCAAGCAAGATATATTTGAATAGGAAGAGTCACAAGTTCAAATAATTGTGGCACGTAGATATGTATATATAAATTATAATAACTTGGATTAATAAGTTCTCTATTCCCTGGAAGTATGAAGTGAATTAATTGGTCATTTACATCTTAGTGTGAATTCTTTGAATGAGTTCAACATCTAGTTGAAATCATTGGGACACTGAGAGCTAAGGTTTTTATGTGGTGGAGGTAGTAAGAAAATGTAATTTGAAGCAGGAGCAAAGAAAATGTGACAGGAAATTCTTCCTTTTTTTTCAATATATTTTTAAGTAAAGTAAGTCTGAGGCACTATTAGAAAAGCAGGAGAACTACAAAAAAGGTGAGGGCACCAAATAGGATCATTACTTTGCAATTTTTTTAAAGGTTCTGAAAACCATCTCGTGAGAGGCAGGGATTGACTATGTCCAAGTTAAAATATCAAATAAGTCGCAAGTCTAAGCTCTGGTGCTTTTTAATCATGTGGTCCTTGACAGGGATTCTCAAAACCTCAGTTTACTTCTCCACAAAAAAGAACAGTTTGGATTTTAAACTACTCTGATGGTTCTGATATTTTGTGTTCGACATTCTTGGGTTTCTTCTACTGATAACGTTTTTACCTTTAATGTGCTAAGGACACTCCCAGCTCCATCACTGCATGTCTATTTGAATATCCTTTCCTACCTTGTCATTTCATTGACTCCTTGAAAGACTAGAAACTTCTAGCCCAGGGTCTTCCTGACCAACTCCTATACTAGGAAGAAGAGCTCAGAGAAAGAGAAAATGAAAATCTTGTGTCTTCCTACTCAGTTCTCACCCCCCCCCCCACCTTCCTTATTGGCTACTGAATATTTGAAAATTCCTCTGTCTTGTGGACCTCTAGAACTTCTGGAAAATGCCAACGGGCTATTGCAGTTTTTTCAACTCTTTGTCTGAAAGATAAATAGAAATTCTATTTTATGAAAACCAACCTACCCAAATTAGACTAAAATCACATTGGCAATATGTGGTTCCTAGTTTTATTTTTGTTTTGGGGGGTTTTTTTCATCAAATTACCTTCACTCTTTCACCATTTTCATGCTATTTTGAAATGAGACTCACTTTCTATCTACATAATGAAGAAAACAGTTATTAGAAAGGTGCATAATTCATGGGGAAGTCTTTTGGAGTACAATATCTCTGAGTTTTTGGCTTAGAATTGATTGTTTTTAGCAAATAGTTCAAGCATCAGCAAGCTATCACAAGCATGCCAAAAGCAAGATGATTATCAGTGGCAGGTGGGTTTATTGCCATTAGGCAAAATGTCAAAGTAAAGGAAATTTGTCTTTGGTGCTTTTCCACCTCCCTTTCCTTGCCCCTCTCTGAGGTACTCCTAAACCGATCTTTGAATGTCTGAAATCTACTCCCTACATCTTTCTTTCCTATGTTGCCTATATTCCAAAATCACCCTCTTTTCCACTGTTCTTACAAAACTGCCATTCCCTAAGTGCAGATAACCTAAACTAGGTATTAATAGGAAGGGATTATCTGATTAAAGTTATTTATACTGTGGTATAAATGGATAATGAGTCGCCCTTCTACAATATATAATAATAGAGGTATAGGTAGATATGTATATGCACATATGTATGTGTAGGTATATATGTATATGAATGGGTACATATTTGGACATTTTTTCTCCCTATTTCAACAAGCCTGGAAGTTTAATGGCAGTTAAGTGATATGGTGGATAGAGCATGGAATATGGAATGGAGAAGACCTGATTTCAAATCCATCCTCAGACGCTTATTAGCTATGTGACCCTGAGCAAGTCACTTAACCTCTGTCTACCTCAGTTTCTTTATCTGTAACTTCCCAGGGTTATTGTAAGGATCAAATGGGATAATATTTTAAAGAGCTTAGCCCAGTGCCTGGTACATATTAGGCACTTAATAAAGGCTTGTTTCCTTCCTTTCTCCTTTCCTGCATGGGTCTGATCTCCCTATTGATTTCTATGGAAGCCTTAACCTATTCAGGCCCTAATCTGGGTTTCTCTTTAGGCAGTCTGATGGCTCTTGCTTCTGAGGGCTCACCATCTTGGTGCCAGGTAGAATAGATAAGTAATCATCTTTAGACTTCCTTCTTCTTAGAGCCCAGCTTCATCCTGCCCCATTGCCAGGATTGCAGGTTTATACCATCACACCGAACCTGACAAGTACTGAGCACTTTACAAAATATTATCTCATTTGGTCCTTACAACTGTCTTAGGAGGTAGGTGCTATTATTATCCCCATTTTTAGATAAAGAATTTGAGGCAAACAGACTTGCCTGGGCACGTGACGATTAAGTGATAGGGCTAGATATGAACTCAGGTCTTCCTGAATCAGGTCTATTATCCCATCAAGCTGCCCTAAAATAACATCACATTAGGTCCTTGGGCTGCCACAACATGTATTTGACCCATTCAGCTTGCAATTTACTAAATTCCCATGTTTTCCCCCTAGGTTTTCTAGCCATATCACCTACCACCCCAAACTTGTGTAGTTGACCCAGTGAGATGATTTCCACAAATTACTTTGTAAATCATACAAATAGAACAGTGTATTTTTTTTTAAATTCAGATTTAGGACTTTACATTTACTTTTTTTTTTGTCAAGTTTCTCAACGAGACACAGGGTTTTGCTGAGAAATCTTTTTTTTAACATTTATTAATATACATTTTTAACATGGTTACATGATTCATGCTCCTCCTTTCCCCTTCACCCCCCCCCCCGCACTCCCCCCACCCATGGCCGATGCGCATTTCCACTAGTTTTGTCATGTGTCCTTGATCAAGACCAATTTCCAAATTCTTGGTAGTTGCATTGGTGTGGTAGTTTCGAGTCCACAACCTCAATCATGTCCACCCCGACCCATGTGTTCAAGCAGTTGTTTTTCTTATATGTTTCTTCTCCTGCAGTCCTTCCTCTGAATGTGGGTAGCATCTTTACCATAAATCCCTCAGAATTGTGCTGGGTCATTGTATTGCTGCTGGTACAGAGGTCCATTACATTCGATTTTACCACAGTATGTCAGTCTCTGTGTACAGAGTTCTTCTGGCTCTGCTCCTTTCGCTCTGCATCAGTTCCTGGAGGTCTCTCCAGTTCGCCTGGAACTTCTCCAGTTTATTATTCCTTTTAGCACAATAGTATTCCATCACCCGCATATACCACAGTTTGTTCAGCCATTCCCCAATTGAAGGACATACCCTCCTTTTCCAATTTGTTGCCACCACAAAAAGCACAGCTATGAATATTTTCGTACAAGTCTGTTTATCTATGATCTCTTTGGGGTACAAACCCAGCAATGGTATGGCTGGATCAAAGGGCAGGCAGTCTTTTATAGCCCTTTGAGCGTGATTCCAAATTGCCAGCCAGAATGGTTGGATCAGTTCACAGCTCCACCAGCAATGCATTAATGTCCCAATTCTGCCACATCCCCTCCAGCATTCATTACTCTCCCCTTCTTTCATTTTAGCCAATCTGCTAGGTGTGAGGTGATACCTCAGGGTTGTTTTGATTTGCATTTCTCTAATTATGAGACATTTGGAACTCTTTCTCATGTGCTTATTGATACTTTTGATTTCTTTACCTGAAAATTGCCTATTCATGTTCTTGCCCATTTATCAATTGGGGAATGGCTTGATGTTTTATACAATTGCTTTTAACTCCTTGTAT
>NC_058130.1:152466531-152515536 GCF_016433145.1 Gracilinanus agilis
ATATATATATATATATATATATATATATATATATATATATAGAGAGAGAGAGAGAGAGAGAGAGAGAGAGAGAGAGAGAGAGAGATTCAAAGATGGATAGATATATGTAGGTTCATATATGCATGGGAAACTCCTTGTTGGAAGAGTCTTTAAGCTAGCATTTTACTCTACTGAATCAGAGCAAGGAGTGTCTTCAAAGACATTTTATGATCAAAAGAGAAATTAGGCTGGTAATACAGAAGAGCAAAAGATAAAAAAATGAATGTTTTATGTTTTCAACTGGAATTCCCACAAGTCAAAAGAAAGTAAAGAAGACCCATAGCATTTTGGATGGTCTTTCTGTTGTGAGCTTCCTAGTGGGAGGACATGGACAGAACTGATAAACATGGTATGGGTTGTGATCTGGATCACAAGAGAGAACATTTATAGCAAATCACAGGTCCATTTGAGTATAGTCTTTAAAAGCATTTGTTATGTTCATTCTCTTCTCTTTACTAACATGACCACCACCCTATTTCAGGCTCTTAACATCTCTTCTGAAGATGATTGCAATAGGAGGCTCTAATTGCTTTTCCTGTCTCCAGCTCCATCATCTCCAAGCCATCATCCACACAATTGCTAAATTCCAGTACTGTTCATATGAATCTTCTATTCAAAAAGTTCTATGCTTCCATATTCCCTTTAAGATAAAATACAAACTCAATGAATCATTATATATTTATTACATGCCTACTCTGTGGCAGGCACTGTGCTAAGTAATTGGGATGCAAAAAGAAGCAAAAAAAACCCAGTCATTTCCTTCAATGAGCTTACTACAATAACAGAGGGAAAAAAGTATATAAAAATAATTAATAGGGGAAAGCTTCTGGAATTAAGAGGAGTTGGGAGAAGCTCCTGGTGGGATTTTAATTGAGACTTAAAAGAAGTTAGGGAGGTCGATGGTCAGAGAAGAAGAGTGTGTTCCAGGCATGAGAGACAGCCAGAGAAGATTCCCATAAGCAAGAGATGGAATATCTTTTCCATGAAATAGTCTAGAGGCCAGTGCCACTGGTCTGAAGGGTACTTATTGAAATTGTAAGCTGAAGGTACAAGAAGACTGGAAAGGTAAGAAGGGGCCAGGTTATATAGGGCTTCAAATGCCAAATAGATTATTCTGTTCATGGAAGCAGTAAAAAGCAACTGGGATTTATGGAATAAGAGGGTGGACACGATCAAACTTGTGCTTTAGGAAAATCACTTTAGTGAATGAATAGAGGATGGATTGAAAAAGGGGGAGACTTGAAGGAGGCAGGCAGACCTACCAGGAGCCTATTGCAATAGTTAAGATATGAGATAATGAGGGACTACATTAAAGTGATGACAGTGTCAGCGGAGAGAAGGAGATCTATTGGAGAGATGCTGCAGAGAGAAAGTTGAAAATACCTTGGATATGGGGGATGAGAAATAACGAGGAGTCTAGCATGACTTCTAGGTTGTGAGCCCAAGAGCCTGGGAAGATGGTTGCCCTCCATAGTAAAAATGAAAATAAGAGGCAGGGAGAGTTTTTTTTTTTGGGGGGGGGGAAACAATGACAATGACAAAGGCAAAAACAATGAAAGACATGCCCATTTGGGACATGTTGAGTTTAAAATGTCTACCTGAATCTAATTAGAGATTGTTGGAAAATGTATGATTGGAGGTCAGCAGCAAGACTGAGAAAGAATGGGTATAATTGACTACCATCAGCATATAAATGGTAATTAAATCCATGAGAGTTCATGTAATCGCATTTGAAGTAGTAACAGAGGGAGAAGAGAAGGCTCAAGGCAGAACCCTGAGAAACATCTATAGTTAAAGGGAATGAACTAGAAGAGGATCCAGCAAAGAAGACTAAAGAGCAGTCTGATAAGGAAGAGGAGAATTGAGAGTGGTGCCCTGAAAACCTAGAGAGAAGAGATATCAAAGAAGAAAGAGTGATCATTAGTGTCAATGGCTGCAGTGAGAACAAGGAGAATGAGGACTGAAAAAAAGGTCATTGAATTTGGCAACTAAGAGATCATTAGTAACTTTGGAGAGAGCAATTTCAGTGGAATCACAAGGTCAAAAATCAGATTGTAAGGGGTTAAGAAGAGAAAGAGAGGAGAAAAAGTGGAGGTGCCTATTATCAGTGGCCTTTTTAAGTTTTAGTTTTAGTTCCAAGGAGTAGAAGAGCTATGGGACAATAATACATGAAAATAAATGTTCAAATAAGGAAGTTTTTTTTCAGACTAAGGAAGACACAGACATGTTTGTGGGCAGTTTAAAATGAGCTAAATTGAAAATAAGTGAAATAATGAGGATAGCAGAGGCCTCAATCTCATGGAGGAGGTGGGATGGGGGAATAGGTAGAGGAGTTAGCTTTAGTAAATGAATAAAGACTGCTTTATCATATGAGACAGGAGTGAAGAAGGAAAGTATGGCAGAAGGCACTTTAAAGATAAAAGATGAGGAAGGGAGGAGAAGAAGGAATTCAAGGTGAATAGCCTCAATTGTCTATGAAACCAAGTGACTCTCAGCCAAGAGAGTAGGGAGAGAGAGAACTTGGAAGGTTTGGAGGAACCACTATGGAGAGTTTGGCACATAAAGCTCTTCATAATTTAACTGCAGCCTATCTTTATAGACTGATTTCACATTACTCACCTACCCCAACCTTTCATCCTACGCTCTGCATTCCATCTAGACTGGCCTACTTACTCTTCCCCATATAGAACATACAATCTCCTGAGTGTATACCTTTACACAAGGAATCAGGAGAGAGAAGAGGTGTCTCTTCTCGATATCTAATAGGTCCACTTCAAGTGCCCCGTAAGTCTTTTCTTGATCTTCCCAATTATTAGGGTCCCTGCATTACTTTATATCTACTTTAAATATATATTTCATTTATTTAACTTTTTACATGTTCCCTTTCCCCCACAGAATATAAGCTCCCTGAGGACAGGAACCATTTCATTTGTCCATGGAATGTAGCATATACTTTCAAAACACTGTTGAATTGAATTGAATGCACAAGCAAGGTAAAGAATCTGATTAGGAGTGCAAGAGTCAGTGCCTAGATATTTATACCTGGAAGGAAATTACAGAATGATTCATATTCTTAATACATATGCAGGAGGTCAGTGCCCATATCTAAACCAGGAATGATGGGTGCATATAAGGAGCCAGAGTTTAACCAGAACATTGGAAATAGTATCTCTGGCTCTCATCTAGGCAAGGATAACCAAAATGTATTCTGTTGACTCTAGGACAGAGGCTGTTTGCTCTCTGTACAAGTTTTAAGCAGCCTTCCTAGTGTGGGAGAATAAGGACTGACAGGTGTTTACTTCTCCTCAGCGAAAGATAGGGTTTCACAGGTGCTTGTGACTGGTGATTGAAATACCAACTGGGTCCTCTAGGGAGCCTCCAGAATTCTAATAACTAGGAACCAATACCTCTTCTTCTAAACCCCAGTTTTCCTCATACATCCCTACATGTCTCCCCAGGCTTCAGAGATTCAGAGAAACATCCTGTTTATAAGTGCTCTCTCTATACTCAAGAGTCTTATTAAACCCTACTTCAAGATTTTCTTTGGGCTGACTATTTTAGCTCTTTCTTTCTTTTTAACTTTTAATCATCTTCCTGACTTGGAACTTTCTCCAAATGCTTTACATCTTTATATGATAGAAACCAAACTTGAATGTCTGGCCAGGGCAGAGTTTAATTAGAGAGGAAAGTTGTCTCGTGGTCCTTAGCTTGAACACTCTTCTTATCCTAGTACTACTGAGTCAAGTAATCAATAACCATTAAGCACTTACTAGGTTTTGGTAAGGACTAGAGCTATAAGGAAAATCAGAAATGTTTCCTACCCTCAAGAAGCACATACTCTAAAAACGAATGTTTACCCTGTGATTAATGCTACAGTTGGCTAATACTTAAGCTTCATCAGAACAGAAAGTGTTTTGGTGACCACCTATTGAGCATTTTCCATTTCACGTTGGCTCCTCATTGTCTCTCTCAGATTTCATCTTCCAATCAGCCAGGCTTGGTCTACTCCTATAAGCAGGCATCTTCCCTAATGAAGAAAATTTTCTTACCATTCAACTTCACTTAATGGACTCCGGGCCTCCTGACCTCCTGAACACACAAGGTTGTCCCAAATCCAGGAAGCATTGAGGTTGATGCTCAATTACATACTCAAAAAACCCCAAACAAACCACTAAGTAAAAAAAGCAGCCAGATGCATAAGTAGAAAATCAACTAGTTGAGGTCCCCTACTAAATTTGCTGAAGTGTGAGTGTGGTTGCCCTGATGTCACTGTGGGAAAAAGGAGAGCCTCTAGTCCCACCTGTCTCCCTAGAAGTCAATGAATTACATGATGCCTCCTTGGAGGTCAAACTGATGGGATTGTACAATGGTGAAGAATGAGAAATGGTGCTTTAAGATCCTATGTTTTTGCCAGTTAGAAAGTATTGCCAATTAGAATGCAGATTCTAACCCTGCACTTTCTCTGTTCCTTCCTTCCAGGTAATAAGAGGATACATTCCTGAAGGGGAGGACATCTAAACTATCTCAGTGGTTGACAGGTGATGTTAAGGAGGATGTGGGAGGGAACCTCATACATGCGCATTGGAGATCTTTGCAATTAAAGGAAGATCTTCATAATTAGGAGAAATTCCCAAAGTCCTTTGCATGCTTAATTTCCCTTCTCATGCCCTAAAATTCACTCTATTATGTGCAAGCCCTTAAAACACACCTTCATCTAAAATGTTACCACCCGTTCTCTACTTATTTTCTGGATTTTTAGCTTGGAACTGCCCCTGGGCTGCCCAAGGGAGAAAAATTCTGAGGGAAGGTACAGAGTTCCCAAGGAATCCCCCAGATCCTCAAAAAATCTAGTAACCTGAATCTCCTGCTAGTGCTGTGGCCATTCCACCACTCTGGGCTATTTCTGCCACCGTGGCCACACTGTTACATCCTTAAATAAATACTTTCATGCCTTCAAATGAACAAGTCTGAGCTACAATTTTTGGGTAAGAATCTGCCTTTGCTCTCCCACAACAAAATCCTCCTACAACAAAAGGAAGGAAGAGTCAGATAGAGGCTTTCTCTCCCTTCTAATGATGCCGCAATCTCTTTTCCACCCTTTCACAGAGCAGAAGAGGACCAAGGAGTGACTCAGAATCTTTTGCTTTAAAACAAAGAGGCACGTCCTTTCAAGACCAGCAACCAGAAGTTCATCCAGGAAGCTGATCATCCCCCAAAGGATGATATGTTGAATCACCTTATACCTTTAGCCCCTAGAAGTTTCATAAAATTCTAACATGGTTCCTGGCTTGTAATAGGCATTTAATAAATATTTCTCGTATGTATGGTTGATCTGAATGTTTTAGTTCATGTTGTCTGAAGAAAACTCTGACTTACCTCTCAAAAAAAAAGGAAAAATATCATTACACATCCTACAAGAGAAAAAGCAGCAACTCACGATTTTGCATATGAAACTATATAACACGTAGTCATGAGAAAAGGGAGAGCTTGAAAAAAAGCTACTAGGTATACCTTTTGGGGGAGAAGGGGGTACAAACCTGTGATTTCATAAATGTAAATAACTGCCAGTGAGGGGACTCCTGCTACTGGTGCATATAGTCAGTAGTTTGAGTCTTTAGAGAAAAGATTCTTAACCTATTTTGTGGTATAGACCCCTTTGAGATTATGGTAAAACCTGTGGACTCCTTACCAGAATAATGTTTTTATATACCTAAAATAAGATGTGTAGGATCACATTGTTGTTCAGTAATGTTTGACTCTTTCTGAGGCTATTTGGAGTTTTCTTGGCAAAGATACTGGAGTAGTTTGCTACTTCTTTCTCTGATATAAGATCATAAAGGAAACTAATTATTTTGAAAGCTATCTGTCTGTCTATCTATCTATCTATCCATCCATACATACATACATACATACATACATACATCTATCTAATTACATTCACATACTCCAGGTTAAGAACCCCTGTTGAGAAGTTTGCCTGCTTCCTGAGGTTGGGTATAAATGGGAAATGACTATAAAAGGAGAGGAACTTTAATTTAAATTGCTTGTCATTTAATTTTTTTTTAAATTAACCTGAAAAAAAAAAGAAGTTTGCCTAGGATACTGAGAAATTAAAAGACCTTTAAGAGTCACATAGCTGGTGTAAACCTGAAGTTGTATTCTTATGTCAGAAGTAAATTCTATTCATATGGAAATTATTCAGTAAGGTGAAAAACCAAAATGCACAAAAGGAATCTTTTGCTTGCAGAAACCAGAGGAGAGTAGGGATTAGAGAAAGAAAAAGATCTTCAACGTTTCCAGAAAGCTAGACATTTTGACACATTTGTTGTAAAGACTTAAATTCAGTTATTTTCATGGAGGCAGGGAAGAACAGATGAGTTTAGTAACCCTTTTCCTTTAAAGAAATATATTTAGCTAGTGCATGGCATCCTGCTGGAATATATCAGTTTGAAGTCGCCATCAACAAGCAGATGATGGCATCCAAATAAACTTCTTGAAAATACACACTTGACTGAAGATTCCTTTCCTTTGGAAATGTTTTTTAAAGTCACCAGCCAATGGAATAGATAATGTGATCTGTAGGGAAATCACTACTGACATCTTTAACATCGATTTCCTCAAGGAACAAGATGACAGGAACTGACTATAAGATCAATATAAATATACCATTCAATTCCATGCTTTGTTAACCAGAAAATCTGAAGGAATGTATTCTTCACAGCAGAATGTCTAGTCTTAGCTTCCTATAGAAACACTTTAGTAACTGCTCTCTATTATGGATCAAAAGCCAGTTGACCTTCTGTGAACTTATTGTTTAAAGACAAATTAGGGTAAAGAATTAATCCAGTGCTTATTCCCACTGCCAATATGAGTTGATTATCACTGGAATCAGAAATGATATCTGCAAAGCAGCTTTTTAAAAATAGCCTAAAATAAAAAATTGTGAAGATAAAATAAACACGATATTAGCAGCAAGGCATCAGTAACTCAGGGACGAGCTTTAGACCACAAGCTTTTCTTTTGT
This sequence comes from Gracilinanus agilis, assembly GCF_016433145.1. Taxonomy (NCBI): domain Eukaryota; kingdom Metazoa; phylum Chordata; class Mammalia; order Didelphimorphia; family Didelphidae; genus Gracilinanus; species Gracilinanus agilis. Next base: position 152,473,595 of record NC_058130.1, read on the forward strand.
GTGGATAGATTACAGAGATCCCAGAAGACCAAGAAGACGACTACTACTGATGAGGGTACCATCAAGGTGAAAATAATTTAGACAAGACGGGGCTGGGGAGGAACTCAACTGTTATATAATCAACAATTGGTGAGGAGGAAAATAGGAAGAGGAAAGAACACTATTTAATAGTTTCCCATTTTAACTGATTAGATGTTAAACTGTTTCTGCCAGCTATTTCTGCATCCTGAGGCAACTTTTCCACTTCTCTTCCCTAGTTTTGGTTCTGGACTTACCTTGAAGAATAAGGAGGGTAGTAGAGGTAGGAATTCTCTAGCTGAAGACAATTCAAAACCAGTCATATACAATTGGGCTTGATTTTAAAAAAAAAACCAGAACTTTCAAGTGTGATGAATTCAGAGAATTCCTTCTCAACTTTGACACTTTTTTTACCTCAGTCCAACAATTCAAACCTCTGGACTTCTCCTCTTGCTAGCACCTTCAAACTTTCTTACAAATCCTGATTTTGAATCTCCTTCCACCTAAGATACAACTTGACATGTCTGTCTCTCCAGCTCTGTTACTATTTTTCCTGAATTTCCAACCTTGAATTCTTCATATTGCCTTTCTGTTCCCTGTCTGCATAACAACTTTTTTTGCTTTGACTCTTATTCTACAGGGAAGTATTAAGTCAATACCACAAAACCCACTGAATGATAGCTCATGATGAGAACTGAGCCCATTTCCATCATGGTGCAGAGCCAAGGAAAGCAGCCCAATTCTAGAGACAAGAGTTCAGGTTTGGCATTCTTGGAATCTATCAGAGCCTACATCTTCCTACTTTGTGGCCTGTACATCTGAAATATGAGGAAAAATAGCAAAAAGGACAGAGACAATTAACTCACTTTCCATACACGTGGCTAAACCACAAGTGATACAGTGTGGTCAGTGACATGATACCAAATTCTAGGTCTTCCACAGCATTCATAGCAGAAATGTCATTCCAAAGACTGTGCCAAACATCTGAAATGCACTTGCTATCTCCTCTTATAAAACTCAGCTTTATTCCAAGCTGAGATCTCCCATGGAAAAACTTTCCTGATTCTCCCTATGTGTTGATGCTCTCTCCTCATCTTCCATAGTATTTATTTGATAAAAATCATATCCCCAATTAGTGTATGATCTCAATGATGACAGGGACTTTTTGTATTTATTTTTTGACTTTGCATACTAATGTATCTCACATATAGTAAGATTTTAGCAAATATTAATTGAATTGAAAAGTGTCTATTTGATCTTTATGATTAGGAAGATCTTGAGACTTGACCTCCCAGAACTGGAATCAGATTGGCATGCAATATAGTTCTTAGTCTGCATGCATGTACATGTACTAGATTCTATACCATGTTTAGACAGCTAGTTCACTGTCTCCAAATAATTTCCACCTTCATACCAGTTTCATTCTTGGGGCTTCCTCTCTACTTTTTTCCCTTATTCACTGGTCTATATATTCCCAATTTGAAAAGTTACTATGAACATAAAAACAATTTACCTTTATATAGCACTTTTGAAGCTTACAAATTGTGTGACCTAACAACACAAGCACAATTATCCTTATTTTACAGATGGCAAAAACTGAAGTTCAGAGAGATAAAAATAATGTGCCATGTTCACATGTATATTAAGCGTTCAGAGTAAAGATTTGAACCTAAATCTCTCCTGACTCCAAATTCAATGTTCTTTCCACTATACCAAGATGTAGTTTTCCAGCATACACTCTAAGATGGCATGATTATTGCTTAAGAAAATAACTGTCATTTCTAATTCACTAGCGCCTTTTTATTCAGTTGAATAAGGTAATAATGTTCAGAAAAGCCATTCTCTTTGTCATTACCACCACATTATGAAAAGTCCTCAGCAAGAACCTTACAGGATTCTCTTTGTTTCCCCACCACCACCACCAACAACCACGCCAACATAACTGTAGGAAGCACTAGCAGGGTAGAGAGTTGTCCACTGCTGAAATTCATTTAGAATAACAGTTACCAGAGATGCTAAGGCTGCCAAGAAAGTGGGTATGGTCACTGGATTTAGTGAATAAAATTGGAAGCGTGGAGCTCAAATTATCTTGACATTCTATACATATATATGGAAAGAGAATCTATATATGTACATATATATATGTATGCATACATATATAGTATTTATTTGTAAGTGTGCATATTGCATCTCAGGACAACAAAAGCTTTCCAAAGGCAAGGACTATTTTGTTTTTGTCTTTTCCCCGGCACCCAAATTTTTATGAAAATAAAATATAAATTCTCGAACTTTTGCCTGACCTTGTGCCATATTTTATTCTTTTGCCCTTTGCATTACAGATGTTGCTACACTGCCATCTTGAATGTTCAAATCTGTTACATGCAAGAGTGTGTGTTGGTAACTGTTTAACAGCTGACTTGGGTTGGGAGAGATTTGCACATGGCCCATTTTTTAATTTAATCTGGATTATCCATATTTCTCCATCACTCTCAAGTCTAGACAATCCACAAAAACTTATCAAGCCCTGTTCTGTAGTGTTTGCTGATTTTCAAAGTAAAAATACTCACACTGAAAATTTAATAACTGCTTCTTGTGAGCCAGTTTGAGCTCATTCCAAAGTATACTTGGGCATGGCCTCTGCATCTAACCATTGTTGCTTTGCTACCTTCTGTTAAGCTATGCTGAAAAATAATCCTTGTGCTTCAAAAACTCCCGCTTCCTGTTTCTGGTCCTTCACTGTCTTAGACCATACCTCTAAAGACTGTCCAGTCCATAAGTATAGCCAGTCCCATGGAAAGTTCTCAGAAACAGCTTTTGACCAAACTTCACCCAGCCCTTCATTCTCAATCTCCTTAAAAGAAAGTGCAAATTTCAGGTAAGAAAGCTCATAGCATGTCAGTCTTTTCCTAATTCGTTAATTGTAATCATCTGGTAAATACATCCAGAATAAAGCAAAAACAAAAATTAAAACAAGTTTAGCCAAAGTATGTCTGGGAGGTAATGTCCATGATGGCATCTTTGAACAAAGTTTGTAATGGAAAAAGAAAGTATGGTCCATTTTACTACTCCAAAAAATATATATTTGAAAAGCACATCTCAGGACAACCATGTAAATTCCCAATGACTCTCTTGGCTATCTGTATCCTGATAACGTTCCCTAGATTCCTTAAAAGCCTCCTTACTCATTTCTAGAATCTTCTCCCAAGAAGAAATTCATAAAGAGTTGTTCCTAAGCAATACCATGAGGCAGAGTCAAGGCTGAAGCTAATTTTTGCTGGAGTTTTGTCCCATAAAAAATGAGTAATTGACCTGAATGCTTGTGAAATAAGTTATTATACATATCATAATGATTACTTTACAGAAATAATACTGATATCCTGTTGCATTTAGTTCTTTTCATCTTATTACTTCTGATTTTCCTAAATAAGAATCATAATACCAATAAAATGGTTTTATCTTTGACTGAATTCAGTTGGATATACTAGTTCCCGAAAGTTCTGAGTTGCATTATTTATATTAAGAGCTCTTATGGTCAAATCACTTAGTTTGTACTTTCAAGTAAGCATGTAATTATTACAGTTTTTCTAGCTATGATGTTCTAAAATACTGTGGAGCTAGAGATCTGAATAGGCAATTACCATTGGATAATCTTAAGTTATTGAGAATGAGAATGTGCAAAATTATAGAATTTGAGAGTTGGAAAAGTCTTTAGATATTTAAAGTAACCTCCTCCACTCCATTTAGACATCCCTTCTACAGTCTCTCATGTATTCACACATACTCCACTAAAATACTTCCAGTGATGGACTTGTTCCCCCTTTGGGCAGGCCATTTTCTAGTCTATCAAAGGTATATTCTTATATACATAGTACAATTGTGTAAAAGCTTTTCATAAGTTCTTGCTCCATGCAACCTCATTTTGAGCAACTCCCATGAAGACATGAGCAACCAATAGCTCAAGATCTCCAAGTACATTCCTAAGTCTTTTAGGCAAAAGGACTGTTTTACATAATCATGATCTCTCCCTATGCCTCAATCCATCTTATATCTATTTATTCTTGTCATGACTTCTAAGGCCCTCCCTTCCTAGTAGTGTATCTCCTGGTGCCAGTAGTTCTTGAACTCATTATCCTTGTACTGACTTAATTTTCCCCCAACCCAATCTCTACCCTATAACTACATTGGTGACTCTTCTCAAATCCCATTCCTTTTTTAAATTGTTGTTCATGCTTTACAAGGTCCTAGTTTGTGATCACTATCACAATTTCCTCATTTCCTACGTAGTGCTGCACAATGAAACTGGAAGAAGCCAAGATGACTAGGGCTGATTAAACACACTAGGAATTTATAATATCTAGTCTCAACTGGGCTCTCACTACAACAAAGCAAATTTTTCACTCCTCCATATTTGATTCTCTATCCCACTCATAGAGGCTGCTTCCAGACCTTCTTTTCTTTACTCAAGCCTCCCACATCTCCCCTTCCTCACTCTCAGTTTATGATTTCATTTATTTTACAAAAAAAATAGACCGTTTAATGAATTCTCTCTTCATTTCAAACTGATATCATTCTCTATGCTCTTCTCCCTTATTCCAGTCTTTGATAGAGAAGTGATCCTTCTCACCAAAATCAATCCCTCTGCCTTTGACTTTGATCCCAAATTTTCTTCCTCTATCATCACCCCTATAATCTTCAATCTTTCCCTATCTACTGGTTCCTTCACTGCTACTTACAAGCATCCAAGTCTCTCTCCTCCTTAAAAGCATACATTATACTCTGTCAGCCCCTCAAGATATCATCCTTTGTGTCTTCCCCTTTTTCTCAGCCAAAATCCTAGAGAAAGACTGTATAAATTACCAGTGATCTCTTAATTATTAAATCTGCTTGTCTTTTCTTAATCTTAGTCCTTCTTGAACTCTCAGTAAGATTGGATACTGATGACCATCCTGTTCCTCTCTCTTCTGCAGATATTCATGGCAGTATTCTTTTCTGGTTTTCCTGCTTTCTGACCACTTTTAGCTACTATTTTCAAATATTATTCTTTTTGTCTTATTGTTGCTCATGCCTTGCAAAGCCCTAACTTGGAATTATTTCCACTATTTCCTCATTTTCTAATCAGTGCAACTGAATGAAGCTGGAGGAAGCCTAGCTTAAGTTTTCCTTCCTGGATCTTCACCCATCTCATGTCTCCTACTAGTGTACTTCAAGGCTCTGTCACAGACCCTTTTCTTTTCCTATATTCTTTCACTTGGAATCTAATTAGATTCCTTGTGTTTAATTATCATCTCATGCAGATGGTTAACTATATGTTTAGCCCCACCTTCTCCGGAGTTCTAGTCCCTCATCACTAACTACCTATTAGACATTTTAAACTGGATATCCCACAGGCATATCCAAAACAGAACATATTAATTTTCTCCCCAGATATGTCTGAATTTCCTGATTTTTTACAAAGGCATCACAATTTTTTCTATCAATCAATTTTACCACTTCAGGTTTATCTTCTCTTCCCACTTTCACTTTCCATATTTTGTCTCCCATATCTTACCATTTTACCTATATATATATATATATATTTTGATATATATATATATATATATATATACCTTTTACAAAATATCTCATAGCTGTTCACTTCTCACTTCTCCTGTAGACACCACTTTAATTCAGGCAATCATCTCCTATCTCCTAGGCTATTGTAGTGACATAATTGGTATCCTTTTCTCAAGTCTTTTCCCACTATAATACATCCTCCACATAAATGCCAAAGTGTTTCTTTGTTTGTTTGTTTGTTTTTATTAAGAACAGGTATGACTATGTCACTCTCTTACTCAATCAGCTCTAGAGACTCACTATCACCTCCAAGATCAAATATAAAATCTTCTTTTTTGCCTTTTGAAGACCTTTATATCCTGACCCCATTCAACCTTACATATACATATAATCTAGATCTACTGGCCCTCTAGCTATACCTCATTCAGTTTCAAAACCAAGACCTTATTTTAAAATGCTCAATGATTATTTTATTTTTTCCAATTACCTATAGAAACAACTTTTAACCTTTTATTTTTTACAATTTTGAGTACCAAATTTTCTTCTACCTTCCATCCCTTTCCCCCTCATTGAGAGAGCTAACAATTTGATAAATGTTATACATATGCAGGCATGCAAAATATATTACCATATTAGTCATGTTGTGAAAGAAAATACAGACAAAAAAGCAAAAAAAATAAAGTAAGTAGAAAAACAGTATGCTTCAAACTTTATTGTCTCCATCAGTTCTTTCTCTAGAGGTAGCTAGTATTTTTCATAAGAGTTCCTTCAGAATTGTCTTGAATCATTTTATTGCTGAGAATAGCTAAGTAATTCACATTTGATCATTGTATCATATTGCTGTAATTTAATATACAGTGATTTAAAAGAATTAATTTACTTATTTAGTGCCATACCTATCAAACTACCAAGAAACTTTTTTACAGAATTAGAAAAAACTATAACAAAGTTCATTCGGAAGAACAAAAGATCAAGAATATCAAGGGAAATAATGAAAAAAAAGTGAAGGAAGGTGGCCTAGGAGTATAAGATATTAAACTATACTATAAAGCAGTGGTCATCAAAACAATATGGTACTGCCTAAGAGACAGAAGGGAGGATCAGTGGAATAGACTTAGGGTAAGTGACGTCAGCAAGACCGTCTATGATAAACCCAAAGAGCCCAACTTTTGGGACAAAAATCCACTATTTGACAAAAACTGCTGAGAAAAATGGAAAACAATATGGGAGGGATTAGGTTTAGATCAACATCTCACACCCTAAATGAAGATAAATTCAGAATGGGTGAAAGACTTGAATATAAAGAAGGAAACTATAAGAAAATTAGGTGAACACAGAATAGTATATTTGTCAGATATCTGGGAAAGGAAAGATTTAGAAAAAAAAAGTTCAAAAAACTTACAAACTGTAAAATAAATAATTTCAATTACATTAAATTAAGAAGGTTTTGTACAAACAAAAACAATGCAACTAAAATCAGAAGGGAAACAATAAGCTGGGAAACAATCTTTATTAATATTTATATCTGTGCTCTTTGTGGTGGCAAAAAACTGGAAAATGAGGGTATGTCCTTCAATTTGGGGGTGGCTGAACACATTGTGGTATCTATTGGTGATGGAATACTATTGTGCTAAAAGGAATAATGAACTGAAGAAATTCCTTGTGAACTGGAATGGCCTCCAGGAATTGATGCAGAGTGAAAGGAGCAGAACCAGGCGAACATTATACACAGAGACTGATACACTATGGTAAAATCAAATGCAATGGACTTATGTACTAGCAGCAATGCAATGACCCAGGAAATTCTGAGGGATTTATGGAAAAGAATGCTATCCACATTCAGAGGAAGAACTACAGGAGTGGAAACACAGAAGAAAAACAACTGCTTGAACACATGGGTTGATGTGGACATAATTAGGATATAGACTCTTAATGACCACTCTCGAACAATTATCAATAATATAGAAATAGGTCTTGATCAATGACACAGGTTAAAACCAGTGGAAATGTGCATCGGCTACTGGGGGCTAGGGAGTGGGGGGAGAGGGAGCAAGAACATGAATCATGCAACCATGGAAATTTTTTTTCTAAAAATAAAAAAAGAAATCTGACAGGGGGGAGGGAGAGAGAAGGAAGAAGGGGGAAGAAACAGGAGGAGGAAGACAGGTAGGAAGAGAATCACAACAGAAATGTGTCAAAAACAAACAAACAAAAACAGGGAGAAGAGTACAACTAGGAGTAGATGGTGACCAGTAGTATCATACACTGAACAGACATCAAAGAGGATAAGGACTGAGAAAAGAATATTAGATTTGTCAATAAAGAAATGGGATAGTGCCACTTAAACTACAAGTTGATATTTGTAGTATGTCCAGAATCATATGGTTCTTTAGCTGTCACTCTACATTTTTCTCTTCCTTGTCTCTATCTTGAGGAAATGTCTGGGTTGAAGGAGGGAAAGGGTGGAAGATGGTTGATACTTGTTTTATACACACTTCAGCCCCATGTGTAGCAGTAGGACATGGGACAGATAGCTGTGTCTAGTTCCCTGCCTGCTTTTGTTCTCCTCATCTGTGCACCTGTGTCTAGTTTCCATAGTTGCTGGGAAGAACCATTGCTTGTGTGTATAACTTTTCAAGATGGTGTTTGTGCCTTCTGCACTCTGGGACTGTGTTTTGAGTAGGGAAGGTATAGTCTGCTGTTTTTACCAAGGACAATTCTTATATGTGAAGATGTGAAAGTTCAGAAACTTATATGTAAGAATAGAGACTGGATTTGTGATTTCATTTATAAACAGAATGGGTCTCAAATATGTAACAATGAAAAGGCCAGTCATGAATGTTTGATAGAAGGGAGATAGAGAAAGTCTGTGTGTTGAGTCTCTCTCCCAGCCCTCCAATGGGGCCGAATATGCACTGGAAAACTTTAAGGGAGTGTCTCCCCGAAACTGGGTGGCCTGGATGGTCTTGCCGCCCCACAGGAGTCTGGGCAAGGCTTCCCTATAAGAGGAGACATGTGGTACCCCAATCCAATCCTAAATAAGGACAGGGTTCTCTCAAATCTCCCCCCAGTGTAGATGTTATAGCACCACCCATCCACCCACCCCCTCCTGACAAGAATACCAGTTCCTTGAGGGTGGAGATTGATTTTTTTGTTTGGTTTGGTCTTTGTGTCTCATGGACCCAACTCCTCTGCCCTTCACCTTGAGAGAAGAGAGAGGGAGTAGAGAGAGTGAACCAATAACTTTATCACAGTGGGTGACTTCAGAATAAAAACAACTTCTTCTACCAACATAATTGTTAATTCATTCAAAGAATATTGATTGAATGCCCTACTATGTGCCATGTACCATTCTAAATGAAGACAAAAATAAAAAGGTCCCTGCCTCCAGGCCTAGAGACGGGAGGTCCTAGGTTCAAATCCGGCCTCAGACACTTCCCAGCTGTGTGACCCTGGGCAAGTCACTTGACCCCCATTGCCTACCCTTACCACTCTTCCACCTATAAGTCAATACACAGAAATTAAGGGTTTAAAATAAAAAAAAGGTCCCTGCCTTCAAGAATCTTGTTTTCTAACAGAGAAAATGTCATGTATATGGAACATTAATTACAAAGCAGAAATAAAGTAATTTCTATTGGGGAGGGCACTGGCACCTGAAGGGGTGATGGAGGGAGTATGGGATAGACCTCCTCTAGAAATAGCACTTGAACAATAGAACTTGAACCCTTAGAGGAAAGGATGTAGTTAATGATCCGACAAAAGAGACTGAGAAAAGCAGATAGGTAGAAGGAATTTTAGGAAGGTCATATCAGGGAGGAAGAGAACATCTAAGAGAAGATGATAGTTTCAAAGGCTACAGATAGTTCACATGGAATGAGACTCTGCTATTTAAGAAGCTATGATTCAAGTCCCTTAACTTTCCCACTCTTTTTCTTTGGAACCAATACACAGTATTGATTCCTAGACAGAGGTGAAGCATTTTTTTTAAACAAAATGAATCTAAGAGAGTTGCTTGGGACACTGAGAGCTTATATGGCTTATTAGGGATCCACAGGCAGCCTTATACTAGTGCCCATTTAATGTTGAATTGAATGAAAACCAATTGAGACACCTTCCTTTCCCGTTGTAACTAGGTGCATACTTAACTTGCCAGTACATATGTGAACTAGTAGCATGGAAACTCTAATTAGACTTATATTCCTCAATTTATGCAATCAAACTTTTCAAGCGAAAACTTACTAAAAATATAAATACTCCCTTCTAAGAACAAACCACAGACTTGAGACTTAGAGATCTGATAAACTTCTTTCATATTGGTATTCAAGACAAAGTTCCTTCTTTACCCATCAGGGGCTATGTGTCTCTTTTTGAGGTACTGTGGTAAGCTCCATAAATCAACACTGCTTTCAGGTAAACACAGAGATGCTTTCATGTCAAAGGTGGAGAACATAGGAGCCACCAGTCACCAGTTGTAACCAAAGAGCATTCTGAAAACTGGGGCTTATGGTAGTTCCTAAAAGATAACAGATGAGATCTTTTGGACAGAAAGTCAAATGTCCTTAAGAATAGCTTGGTGGTGTAAAGATAATAGACCAGACTACTTAGGGTTCACACATTCCCCAAGGATAGCAAAATACCTTGAGGCAAGAATATATCATTGATTATTAAGAAAACTATATCTCTGAACTTAATCCATTACATGTTGACTGAATTCTGAACTAAGTTCAGAGACAGAGAGCATGACTAAAGCAGTTATGAGACAAAATCAATTAACTGTAAATAGGTCAATAAGAAAAGGATACAGAATCAAATTTGATTATTTCAATATGCAAAGCTCTTTGCAAATCTTAGAGCACTTTGCACATGCTAGCAATTAATATTCCTAATTTTACAAATAAAGAAAATGAGGCTCAAATAAGTGGTTTTTCCATTTTTATGTAGCTAGTAACTAGAGGATCTTGGATTTAAACCCGGATCTCCTTATTCCATAGCCAACCCTCTGCCATTTACACCTTATTGCCTTTCTGTAGATAGCTTGTTGTTGTTCAATCATGTCTGACTCTTTGTGACCCCCATAGACAATAAATAGTATGCCAACTCTGTCCAAGGGATTTTCTTGTGGGATCATCAAAAATTCTTGGACAAAAATTCTGAGAGTTCTAGGTAAGAAAAAAATTTATTCATCAGGCTAGCAATGACCAATAAATTAATTGGTTAGTGGTCTCTCTCAGCAATCAAAGACAAATTCATTCAGCCTGTTGAATCATTAAATACAATTTTGGAAACTCATTATTCCACCCTTCCCAACACATCTCTAATTGGTAGATAACTAATGACGAAGTGTGCTAATAATTTCCAGACCTTCCATGGTCCCCCTCACAATGATGGGAAAACTACATGCCAATCACAGGATTCCAATATGCCTGCTAATCTAGATGAAGTAATCAGGTTAAGCCTGGTTAAGATTGATTTTCCCCTATCCATCCCAATGGAGAATTCAAGGATCCTGCCACATTGCCCCCCAGACAAACTTTGCCTAACTTGTTTTTGTTTATTGGATAAGATGGGGTTTATAATCTCAATCTTGATTATCTCAATTTTAGAAGCTGCTTTGGACAGGGAATGTGAAAGCACTTCTAGGGCTATTAGAACAAAGGAATGAGGAAAGAGGTGTGAAAAGCACCAAACTATATTAGAAATCAAATAATACAGTCAGAGCATTATGTAGAAATAAAAATGATCCATTAGGAATAAATCTTCTCACTTGGCAAGGACACTGAAGTGGCTTGCCATTTCTTGCTTCAGTCTTCATATAGTTACCTTCATATAAAACAGGAATCTTTGTATTTTAAAGCATAAACTTGAAGAATTTAGAGGCTAGAAGCAAACTTAGAGGGCTTGAAGGAGCTCAGCTCAGACATCTCATTTCTCACCTTGAACTATTTTGGAAATTTCTGTGACTGACTTCTCCACCATGCTGTAGGAAGCTCACTACTGAAATCACCTGTCATCCTAGAAAATCCCATTATCTTTGTTATTCTGCCTCATCACTATTCTGCCTCACTGACCAAAGGGTGAGATCATGAATTCCAAATCTCCATTTAAAGAAAAAGCTCAGCTCAGACATCTCCTCATTTCTCACCTGACTGTATCACTTTGGGATTTCTCTACTGACTTCTCCATTGTGCCACTGAATCTGGTACTTCCCCATCTACCACACACATTTTCAGCTTCCTTTTGCTTTTTAGTCTTCCACCATTAGATTGTAAGTTCCTTGAAGGCAAAAACTATCTTTTTTTCATATGTTAAAATATATTATAGTTATATATTAATATAGTTCCTGGCACGTAGTAGGTGATTAATAAATGGTGATCGATGTTTGATGGTTTACTATCTGTGGTGGTCAAGGGAAACTCCAACTTTAACCCTATAATCCAGGATCTCGTGAAAGATTTTTATTGGAGTCAGTGAGGTGACTCAGTGAATTGAGAGCCAGACCTAGAGAATAGGATGTCCTAGATTCAAACCTGGCCTCAGACACTTGTTAGCTGTGTGACCCTAGGCAAGTCACTTAACCCTAATAGTTTGACCCTTACCATTTTCTGCCTTAGAATCAATACACAGTATTCTAAGATGAAAGGTAAGGATTTTAAAAAAAGATTCCTAATAAGCAATTATGCTAAGAATAATTTAATTAGCATTAGAGTGATCATTCCTCCAGCAAGGTACATGTCTCTCAGGGAAGGACCAGAGATAAGTCAAGTTCCAAGAGAGGTGCCCTGGTCTAGCAAAGCAGTGGTTCATCTAATCTCCTATATTCCCTGTGATGATTTCTGCTACATTAAAATGTAACCCACTTAAAGAAATACATTGGATACAGTTGACCAGGAAATGGCACTGGGATGATGTACTCCATATAGTGTGTCTCTTAATACAACAAAATATCACATTTTTTGACTGCCATATGATACTACCAACTTATATACTGAACTTGTAGTTTACTGCAAAGCCTAGATTTTTTTCTATATAAATTGTTCCTCCTCTAACTTATATTTGTGAAACTGATTTTTGAACCAAAACCTAGATAGGACTTTAACTTTCTCTCTATTGAATTTCATCCTACAAGATCCATTAGCTAGTATGTTGAGATTTTGGAGATCCCAATTCTGTCAGCCAACATGCTTCCTATTCCTTTTTGCTTTGTGTTATCTGCAGAGATGATTGAAGCAACAGAGAAAGAGTAATCCTAGATTTCAGAAACAGAAGGGATATTTGAGTCCACTGATTTCAATCCTCCTCATTTTATAAAAAGGAAAAATGAGAAAAGGGTCTTCCCCAAGGACAGAGAGATTGTGTATTTCCGAGGTGGGATTTAAACCCAAGTCTTGCTAATTCCAACTTCAGTGCCCTATCAACTACACTCTGCTTCAACTCATACCATGCTACCATTTAAACTTCCAAGCAAGTCATTTATTTTAATATGCACTAGATGTTTAAAAGTCAACACACAGCCAAGGGCAGCATGCAAAGAATTACTGGTAACATGTAACAGTTTACTTATCTCCCCTAGGCATCTCTCCAATGCCCTTTACATTATTTGTTTTTTTTTATTTCTTCTTCAATCCATGAGTTGAAGCTAAAAAACAATACTAGGAGAATATTAATATTAAAAAGATAAGCTTTTGCCACAATGAGCAATCTAAGATCATAAAAAGTACTATTTAATTTCCCAAATGTGATCCAGTTCAATCTCTCCCTACTCAATTCTAGGCCCAGTTCACTGAACAGCCTCAATGCCTTGTCCAAAACATACATATTACAGCAGGGCTAACAAAAACCAAGAGGAAATAAGAGAAATTTCTTTCATAATATCTACATCATAAAACATCTGGGAGTTAACCTACCAGAATGCTCACATTATTGCATTACTACAAATCACTCTATAGAAATTAAAGAACTAAAAACTTGGAGAAATAGATAGTCTGTAGTCATGATTGGGCCATGCCAATAAAATAAAAATCACAATACTATCTAAGTCAATTTGGAAATTTTAAGCTATTCAGATTATTAAGTTTTTAGAACTAGACAAAATAATAACAAAATTCATTGAGAGGTCAAAAGTCTGGAATCTCAAGTGAAATATTTTTTACAAAAGAAGAATGAAGGGTATATGGCTTTATCAGACCTCCAACCATTATAAGTGATAATCATAACAACTATATGTTACTGGAGGTAGAGTCAAAATGGCAGAGTGAGAGTTTAGCAACTTGGCTTCAGCTTTCCCAAAACCTCTTCCTCAATGATATTTTTAAGAAATGAGTTAAACTGATTCCTGAACAGGAAAGTCAAGAAAAAAAAAATCACAATGAGTCATCTTTTTAGCCCAGGACCTCTGAGGAAGATAGAGAGGTTATAGACACAGGGGTGAAGAACAACCTGGAAGCCACATTAGGTTGTAGTGAGACCAGTCCAGTGCGTAAGGACTGAATATCTGGTCAGAAATGGATCTCAGGGGAACCTTATACGAGCACTAGGAATGGGTACTAGCTAGTAGTTTTGTCACCCATTACCCAATTCTGGGTAACAGTTCTAGGGTGAATAACAAGTAAGAACTAGAGCATAGACCAAGAAGGCAAGGAACAGACTTCTCAGTGGATTGCACCACGTTGGAAGCAAGAAAAACATACCTTCCAGTGAGCTGTGAAAGTAGCAGAAGGAAACAGACAGAAACCCAGGATAGACATTACTCTTAGAAGTGGACAGAGGCCCTTTTTAACAAAGTTCAAAGTCAAAAAGTAGGGTGGGAAAACAAATAAACAATAACAGGAATCTGACCATAAAAAACTACTATGATGACAGGGAAACTAAAGTTCCAATTCAAAAGACAATGACATGAAAACAGCAACAAACAAAGCCTCAAATAAAAATGTGATTTGAATATAAGGTCAACAATAATTCCTAGAAGAGGTAAATAAAAAGATTTTTAAAGAATAAAAATATTATTCTAAAAGTCAAATAATAGAAGGGAACCTTGGAAAAGAAACACAAGTTTTACAAGATGATTACAAAAAGAAAATTAACAGCCTGGCACAAAAGAGGCTGAAAATAATAACTCCTTAAAAATCAGATCTAGCTAAATGGTAAAAGAGGTATGAAGTCTCACTTAAAATAATTCCTAAAAATTTAGAATTTGTCAAATGGAAACTGATAATTCAATGACACATCACCACTCTTTGGTACTGGCTAGAACACAAAAAAGCATAACAGTGGAATATATTAGATAAAGATGAATCAGAAATAAATCAAAACAATAGCCTAGAATCAGTATTCTAGGCTGAACCTATTGTTACAGAATTTTGTCCTTCCTGAAAAGAGCAAAGACTAATTAGTGCCATCCTGAAGGTCAATGGAAAGTGTTTCCCCTGGGAAACCTCATAATGGAAATACTAAACTCACAACTATAATTTCACTTTTTCTCAGAATATTTTTTTTAATTTCTTGGACACCAAACTTTGCTGGTTCCACTCTGTATGCTTTCATTATCACCTCCCAATTTTGTATGCCTTTCATTTGCCTCCTAAGTTTGTACTACTTTCATCTGTTGTTGCTTTTTTTTGCCTTCTTAATAGTTTACAAAAAATTTACCTTTGCTTTCAGAAAGTTTTTCACAGCACATAAATGCCCTCTTTATGCTGAATATTTTCTTCCTTATAGCTATTTAAATAAGAATAAAGAAATACTTTGATTAAGCAAGCACTGGATCAGTTTTTTGACCCCAAGAACATGAATTACTAAGGGAAATATTCCTTTTTAAATAAAAACTACTAGGAAAACTGGGGGAAAGTTTGGCAGGAATTTATGTTTAGACCAGCAACTTATAATATATGCCATAACAACCTCCAAATTGATTCATGTTCAGAATATGAAAATCCACATTATTTAAATATAAGGGAAAAGGAAATACTTTTCATAGCTGTATCTGAGGGGGAAATCTTAGCCAAATAAGGGATACATATGATTTTTAAAAATTTGCCTGAATGGCTTTCTGATATTTTTTCATTATTTTAAAACTTTGCTCTTTTTAAGATGCCTTGAAAATTAACCTCTGACTATGGTTTCCTATATGGATTTCTACTCTATTGTTGGATTCTGCTGCTCTTTATCCTCTTAGGTACTATAATCACTTTCCCACCTAATGCATCATGTTCTTAGCAAAAATTTCGATTATATAGAACTAATAAGTTTTTACACAAATAAAATCAATACAGGTATAAAAGAAATTTTCTGGGATAAGGAGAAAAGGAAAAGTCTTTGATTCAAATATCATTGGAAAAAATCTGGTAACTGAGGTATACAGAGAATAGGCACAAATATATAATACCAAGAACTCTACAACAAGAGATCAGTGAAAACAAGATAGAACAATTTTCAAAAGAATTACAAACTATAGACAACCACATTCTAAAAAATAGTTCCAAGTCACAAATAATCAGAAAAAATCAAATGAAGATAAGCCTGAGGTTTTACTTCAAATCTTGTAAAGCAGCAAATGGGAAGAGAGGAAGGAAGGAAAGAAGGAAGGAAGGGAGGAAGGAAGGAAGGAAGGAAAGAAGGAAAGAAGGAAGGAAGGAAGGAAGGAAGGAAGGAAGGAAGGAAGGAAGGAAAGAAGGAAGGAAGGAAGGAAGGAAGGAAGGAAAGGAGGGAGGGAGGGAGGGAGGGAGGAAGGGAGGAAGGGAAGAAGGGAGGGAGTGAGGGAGGAAGGGAGGAAGGAAGAGAATAAGGAAATAAGAACCATAAGAGCAAAATCTTGAATGTAATTGATTAAGATAGTCTAATTTAACAATATAACATAAATTTAAGTGCAAAAGAAAAGCTCTTCCCTCCCCCCAAAGTCTAACTCTGATTAAGTGAAAAAAAAGTAAAAATTATTTCCAAGAAAATATGATAAAGGTGGCAGCTGGGTAGCTCAGTGGACTGAGAGCCAGGCCTAGAGACGGGAGGTCCTAGGTTCAAATCCAACCTCAGATACTTCCTAGCTGTGTGACCCTGGGCAAGTCATTTGACCCTCATTGCCCACCCTTACCACTCTTAAGGGTTTAAAAAAATAAAGAAAGAAAAAAAAGAAAATATGATCAAAAACAAATGATGAAACATAGCTACTCCTCAGGAGAGAGGTCGGGGACTTCTGTGGCAGAATGTTGCAGACATTGTCAGATGTGGTAATAGTACTGGTTTGTTTTGTTTTTGTTTTGTTCAACTTTTTCTCTGTTACAAAAGAGTTCATTTTTGTGTCAGTAGCATTGATGAAAATGTGTGTGATGCAAAAGAAAATAATTTATTAAATGAGAGAGAGAGAGAGAGAGAGAGAGAGAGAGAGAGAGAGAGAGAGGAGAGCATTCTAAATTGATTTGACAAACTTATTATTGGGATGATTGTCAAAATCTGGGTTATATGCCTCATTTTCATTTACTTTGCTTTTTTCTATTGTGGATGATTAGAACAACTTTTACTTTGCTGTTAATTCACTGAGAAAATTTGGTATTGTTCAGGGGTTTTATGTAATTGCTACAGAATCCTCTGTGAAAAGGAAAATTTGTAATTAATATCTCATCCTTAATAGGAAATCCTTTTGTATAAGCTCTACAAAAGAAATTTTACATGGTACTAGGAACCATCTTAGGTCTCCATAAATCTGTCTCTGTCTCTCTGTGTATTTCTGTCTCTGTTTCTGTCTTTCTCTTATTTCATTAAAACATTCATTTAATGAAAATACAAACCAGGATCATTTAATTAAGTTACTTCCATATTTATATTTGTCATGGTATTATGTTACTTTAATATAAATGTTACATTAAAATATATACCTTGTTTAAGGAAAGCTTTCAAGGCTACATATCATTCTAACTCAGACTTTTAAAAATCAATGACTAATGGATAAAGTGGCATGTTATACTCTCTCCATCTCTCAGTCTGTCATATGATTAAACAAATATGGTCAGCTGTTTAAAAAATCTACAAATCTCTCTGTTTTCTTTCCATGATTTCATCAAGTATATCATCATGAATTCAATTCATGCATTAAGCATTCTCATAAGATCTTATACAGATGAAAAGGAAGGCCTAGGAATCATCATTTTTTTTTTGCTAGAATGTTTTTCTGATCATTTCCATTATTTTACCATCTTCCTTTCTTAAAGATACCTTGAAAACTGATATCTGGCTATAGTTTCCTGCATGGATTTCTACTCTATGGTTGGGTCCAGCTGCTCTTTATCCCTTTAGCTGCTATATAATCACTTTCCTGCCTAATGTTTTATGACCTCAGAAGGCAAATTCCAAATCTGATGTTTCACTGCCTCTGTAGTTGAAAATAAAGCATTGTAGGAACACCAGCAGATCTATATCATTTTGTGACTGTTTGTTTACCTCCTCTTTGTTTCATCTTCTTTCAGAATTAGCGCACTTAGTTAAATCTCATGCCAAGCTCTCTCTAGGCTTTTTTTTTTCTTCATAGGTTTTTCTTTGTTTTGTGAAGTGATATGGCTCATAATCTTCCACCCGTGTCCTTTGTCATACATGCAAATTAGTTTGGTTTTACTACAGTGTTGTCCTTGGTTGCCATTTTTCTCCAGCTGTCAGGGAAATGAAATGTTTATTCATTGTGGTATTCTCCGGGTTCTTTTCCTCTCCTTATTAGGATGTCTCATTAATGAAATGGGAATAATGTTATTTTCTTCACCTTCCCCAACAAGGCCATTATGAGAAAAGTATTTTTAAAAACTTTATTATTATTCACTTCAACAGATATTTATAAGACACTTTCTACATATCAGAGACTATTCTTGCATTGCTCTTTAACTATAACATGCAAAGTAGTAGTAGTGAGTCAGTAGCAACCCCAAAGAGGAATTTATGCTATAGTAAGGGTGGAGGAAGGGATCAAGTATTTATTAAATATGTACTATGTACCAGACATTGTGCTAAGAGCATTATGAATGTCATATTACGTGGGGGTGGATATAATTATATACATTTTCCTGAAGAAGACTAAAGTGGGCTATCTTTCCTCCAAAAACTTCTTAGTCAGGACTGTCTCATTCCAGGTCTGACTCCTGTTGAATATCTGGAACAAACCTTCACAGTCCAAATGGACGGCAGTCAATTCTTCCAGGAAGTTCTCTTATGGTCCCAGCTGGCTCTTTATGCTATACCTTGAGGTAGAAACAAAGTTCCTTAGTCTTCCTAAAAACTTTCTCTTGAGTGCTGATTGGGTAGTGAGTGATTGGACTTAGAGAGAATGATATAGGTAACCTGTTTCCTATGATTTCAAAGTTATTGAGTTTCCTCAAGTAAATTATACTACCTCTGCCTGGAGTTAAATTTTTCAAAAATATGAATTAATTAATTAATTTAAATATTCTGGTAGAAAAGCTAAAACTTGACTGTATAGTACTTGAAAGTTAATAGTAAATGCTTTACTATCTCTATGCAAAATACTCAGAAAAATATACATGTTATATCATCATGGGTGAGGGATTAGTCCCAAGAATGACCCACCAATGTACAAAGGAAATAATTGTGAAATATTAATATTGCTACATGAGAGAAATCAGATGAAGTGGAAAGTAGAAGTAGCAACTGGAAATATAAAAATCAATGGAGCAGGTGAGAGTAGGAACCAAACATAAGTCAAGTTGACCAAAGCATGACACTAAATAGAAAACCAATCTTAATGTGGGACAGATAAGTGTTGACAGAGATGAGAGAAAAAGGAACAGGAGGGGGATGATAGATCTAAGTATATAGGAGGCGAAGCACAAAAACTGTATGCAAAAATAGATGATACCATGCCAAGGTAGAGATCAGTGGCTGAATGATGTGATCATCTGTCTGTGGCATCAAGAAAGGCTAGAGCATAGGAGTCCCATATAACTCATTGTCTTAACTTGTGGGAAACCAGGGCCCTGATACTATCATTTGTCTAATGCAGTTAAAGACAATGGCGTCCTCAAGACTGACTTGATTTTTGAAGTGTTGGGAAATTTCCCTTCTTTTCAAATAGAATTGGATTCTTAGCTATATGGATTTCCTTGAAATAAAGAGACATGCTTTTATCCTTTTAGTCTATTATGAATTTTTACTTACTCCTTACTTGAATAGCCTGAAAATTAAACTTCCAGAGCCAATTAGAGTACACATACTCATAAGCATGTAAATACAGGTGACTGTGCTCATCACAAATACCCTTATTTCAGGGTTATATTTCTCTGGAAAACTTAAAATCGAATCTTGTTTGGCATCGGATGACATAAATGCCTCATTTTTCTTTTTATCCTTAAGTCATAGAATTTATCACTTTAAATTAGAGAGATGATGTGAGGAGGAGACTGGAACTTTTTTTTTCCTTTTGGATGATTTTCCAAGCCTTTACTGATCTTTGAGGGTTTTTTTATTTGTTTGGGTTTGAGTTTTGGGTTTGTCCCTTTTATTCTCAAATATATGAAATCTTTGGTACTTCACAGTAGAGAAAGACTGCTCAGTGCAACTAGCAATCTGCTCAAGAGGCCATCTGCTTAAGTCATGAAAATGTGACACCTCCCAGACCTGTCCCTAGTTAACCTAGGATTGGCAGATCTCTGCTAAACATAATCCCTTGAAATGGAGATGAACTGAGTGGGCAAGGGAACATGCTTAGATTGTTCTTGACTTCTTATTTCCCTCCTTTCATTCTCTTCCACTGTCTCTCTCAGACTCCATCCCACTCCACAAGAAGGGACAGCTTAGAAACTTGACCTTTGCCAGAGAGAGCTTCACTAGTTTCAGAAGGACCAAAGAGGACAGATTTTCCTCATTCATTATTCGTACAAGACATACTTGGAAATTTATCCCCTTTACCTTATTAACATGGAGAATTGACTAATTCCAATCCTTTTTTCACCCCCCGAAAGCTTATTCAACAGGTTCCCAACTCCAAATTAGTTCTTCAAAGCTTTCTTAATGAGTTAGATTTGAGGTCACCTCTCTGGTTCCATGTTTCTCCCCTAGAGCTATGCTCTTTTCTCTTTGGAGTAATAAGAGAAGGGATCTGGCTAGCCTGGGACCAAAATTCTTTCATTATTGTAGGAGTAAATCCTGTCCACACTGTCTACTTACACTCCAAACTATTCCTCATTCCTCTTCTAGGAGGAATGGCCTCAAGCCTAGAACTCAGTGCTCATAGTAAGCAATGACAATCATGGTTTGATACACTGAGATAGAATTGAAGGGGTGGGCAAAAAACCCCTAAGGGAGTTCAGGAACTAAGGTAGAAGTCTTAAGATCAGAGAAAAAATTGATGATTAAAAAGCCTATGGTTTTAAAGGATTTTTTAATTGTAAATAATAGTACATCATCTCAATAGCACTTTAGGTTTGCAAAATATATTAATCTAAACAAACCCATGCATTAAGAAGCAAAAGTATCATTATCTTCATTTTGTAAGTGAGTGAAATAAAGTTTAATAAGATTAAATGACTTGCCCAGAGTCACAAAAACTATGAAATATCAGAGCCAAGACTCAAACCCAAGTTTTCAAATACCAGTACCTACATTCTACATCAAGTAGCTAAGTGGCACAGTAAATAGAGTGGTGGGCCTGATGTCAGGAAGACTCAACTTCATGAGTTCAAATCTGGCCTCAGACAATACTAGCTGTATGACCATGGGCCAATCACTGTACCTTGTTTGCTGTAGTTCCTCATCTATAAAATGAGCTGGAGAAGGAAATTGCAAATCACTCCAGTGTCTTTACAAAGAAAATCCCAAATGGAGTCATGAAGAGTTGAACACAATCGAAAAGACTAAGCTCTAGAACTGTAGAATAAATGTTCTACATCCTGCTGTCTTTTTTTATATCTATAGTATCCACATTCACACACACACACACACACACACACACACACACACACACATACAACCCTTTCTGTATCAGTTAACCTTCAAGTGTCAATTTATAAATAAGCAAAAAAAATGTGTATACATGTACACACAATTATATACATGTATCATGTTACATCCTTTCAAAGGCATAATCCTGAGTATTACCTCATCATCCCTCAAGAATATCTTTGAGGTCAAATTTGCATGCAAAATATAATATCTGGCTCTACAATATCAAAGAACACATCCAAGGTTCAGGACCCAAAGCGGTGACTGATTTCTCACTCCCCAGAGACTGCTCCAAAATGTACACATGATTTATGCCCATGGAAGAACAAATAAGGTCATATGTACAATGACTTTCCACTTTCCATTCGCTTGAAAAAATTGCATAAATACATTTTTTTGTCTAGGTTTCCAACATCATAGCAGCTTTTAAGCTTTTCAGTGCATCTGCTTCCAATGTGGTAAGAGTGGGGTTGTTGGGGTTTCTTTTCTCCCTTCATCTTTGAAATTTGCAGAATATCATCATTTCAGTTGAGGCCCCTCAATATAACACTGGCATTTCAGTGACATGATGGCAGGAAAGATAAAGATTACCATAGCATACCTAGAAGAAAAGGCCACGGGAGTGAAAAGGTCCTTTGCAGCAATGCACAAACTATATATTTCTGTTCAATACAGGTGTTCTTTGTAATTACAGTCATCAGTTTGATATTCACTGTCTCTCCCTCTTCTAATTATTTATGGAGATTTCAGCAGGGACATCATTAGTGCTGGCTCTGAAATGTCACATTCATAACTCCAGTTGCTTTATTCTTCTATCTGTCCTCTTGATAGTGATATGATGCTCTGAAAATTGTTCTGCTAAGTAGACTAGCTTTTAAAAGCAATACAGCATTTGCAACAGTCCTATACTCTTCCTGTTTTCCTTGCAAGACTTAACAAAAACTGAGGTTGACTTGGTTCTATCACAGAGTTTGAAACCTATTCTTCTAGGGAGCAAAACATGAGGTAATGAGGTGGCACAGTGGATAGAGCATGAAGTCTGAAGATCTGAGTTCAAATCCTTCCCCAGACACTTACAAGTTGTGTGACCTTTGGCAAATCATTTAATCTCTGCCTCCTTTAAATTCTTTATCTTTCAAATTGGAATAACAATAACACCTATCTCCAGGAGGTGAATAAATAGCCTATAGCATGCTGCCAACAATAAACTGCACTCAAGAAGTGGCATAAGATATTAAAAAAGAGAGAGATATATATACCTGGAAAAGGAGGACTGTCCCATGGTAAGATCAAGGGTAGATTAATGATTGGACATCTTGTTTGTTTCTTTGGTGCCCGCGGGTAAATGGGGTGTTCAGGGAGGATTGGCACCTCTTATGGGAGAGCTGGCTGAGTCCTTTTTTTCTTTTAACCCTTACCTTTTGTCTTATAATCAATACTAAGTATTAGTTCCAAGGCAGAAGAACTAGAAGAGCTAGACAATTGGAGTTAAGTGGATTGCCCAATGTCACACAACCAGATTCAAAACCAGGTCTTCCCCACTCCTGGCTCTCTATCCACTGAGTCACTTAACTGCTTCTTGCCACATCCTTCTTGGGTCTACTCAACCACCTTGGATGTTCATGTTTCACCCAACTCTTACTGCGGCTCCAAGAAGCAAGAGGCCACATCCAGGTAAAACTGTCTCATCAGATGGACTCAAACAGGTTGACCGACAGGTCTTGAACTCATCAGTGATTTAGGAAGATATCTACCCCAAGCTTATGAAGACTCCCCACACAACCAGCAGCAGAATGGGCAGATGAGAACAATTTGTTCCAATGGCCATGAAGGCAAATGAAGCAGGCTGAGTGGAGGTCTTAGTGCTTGGTCAGCATCCAAAGCTGCCATCCCAGGACATTGCTTCTTGGCTGACTCTTGAAAAGAGGGTGAGGCTGATGACTGTGCAACTCATCCTCAATTAAATCCAATTCAAGCACAAGTCAAGACAGCCCATGATTGTCATTGGTCCTATTCAAAACAAGGACTATTAAGAGACTTTTTAAAACAAATGTTTTCAATGTTCCACAAGACTCCTTTGGGAGGTCTCTTTCTGAAATACATTTAAAATTTAGAAGTACTCCATTCTACAAGATTTGAGTCAATGAGATTGAAAGCTATGACTGGCAGAATCGTATAGCAGAAAGAACGCTGGTTTTAGACTCAGACAACCTGCAGTTTATTAACTATGTGGTTTGGACAGGTTATTTTACCTCTTTTGGTCGCATTTTCCTCATTTGTAAATAATAGGGTTGGACTAAATGGCTTGTGAGGTCCCTTCCAGCTCCAAATATGTGATGCTATTTTTTAATTTAAGAAGCACAAGTCTCTTTTCCTTTTAAAAAAATATATGTATAAATGCATATATACTAAATATCATTTGCTCTGTGTCTTTATAGAGAGATATGTGCTTTAGCATAATTATTTTCCTAAAGAAAAAGAGAAAAAAGATGAAGGCATCCAGGTCATTCAATGAGTTACTTGTGAAGAATTTCAAGAAGATACTGAAGAGAGTAGCATAAGACAAATAGGAAAGAATAAGTTCAAGTCCACGCTACTGAAAGTATTGCTTAGTGAAATCACAGAACTTTTAAAGTCTTAAAGTTGAACATAATTCAGAGAGGTGAGAGAAAAGAAGCAGGAAGATCATCTGAAAGGCCATTATAATAGTCCAGGCCATAAGAGCTGATGGTCTGGACTAAGGTTGTAGCTATGTGGGTGAGGTAAGGAGTTGGATATAAAAGATATCAAACTAAAGTTGACGTTATCTGGTAACTGAGTGAAGAAACAAGGATGATTAATAAAGCTATGAATTTGCTTAAATCAGAGGTGTTAGTGTGCTCAACAGAAATGGGAAAATCTTGATGAAGTAGGGTTTAAGTGGGATGTTCTGCTTTAGACATATTGAGTTTGAAATGCTAACAATGACCATATGCAATTGGAATTAAGGAGAGAGAATAGGGCTAGATTCATAGATTTTGGAGTCATTTGCTACAAGATAATTAAACTCATGTGAGCTAATGAGATCACTAAAAGGTAAGACAAAGAGAATCAAGGAAGAGGATAGGGGATAGTCATTCTAAGGGGATAAAGAAAACAAATCAAATTCTAGCAAAGGAGGCAAAGAAGGGCAGTAAAATAGGTAGGAAGAGAAATAAGAGAGCAAAATCTCAGAAGTCAAAAGAAGAAAACCTCTCCAAGAGTCAGAGTAAGTGACAGCATCCAAAGCAGCAGAGAGGTCAAAGTGAAGTGAGGTAAACTAAGTCATTGTCCAGAAAACCTGTTTTTTTCCTGGGAAAAAGTAGAAATCAGAAATGAGCTTTTCTGTGAAGGTCAGTCAGCACAAAGTAACATTCACATGAGAAAATGATTCCCTATAGCTGCCTTACAGTCCAGGATAAGATATATGGTGGAAAGTCCCAAAGCCACGCTACTAACCAGAAAACTCCCAGACAATAAGTTTATGTGTCGTTAATGAGCATTGTTTGCTTTGTGTTTGCCCCCTATAAAAACTTCATTGTAATTTCAGTCTGGTGCAGCTTTCATTAGGAAGGTTGTCCTGGCCAGTAGGTACGTTTATTAATCAACAGATTAATAAATAAATATTGGTTCCATTAATTTGAACTTTTGGGTGTCTGGACTCATTTTCTGATGTGACCTACTTCAAAAGATGAGGAGAACTGAGAAAAGACCATTGAATTTCACAGATCATTAGAAACTTTGGTGAGTTTCCGTGAGATGATGGGGTCATAAGCTAGATCATAAGAGTTTGAGAAGTGAGACAGAAATAAGCATATGGAGGCAATGAATATGAGGTGATTTTTTTTTTGTAGAAAAGAGAGAAGAGATCTAGAATGATAGCTTGACAGACAATGAAAGGTAGGGATTTTTTTTAGTTTTTATTTTGAGAATTGGGGATACCTGGTCATGTCTGTAAGCAGCATGGAAGGATCAGATTGCAGAAATTAAATATTGAAATAAAGAACAGGGGCATGAGCTCATCAAAAAGTTATAGTCTGATTCCTTCATTAACACCCATGTTTGTTTATTTCCTTTCCGTTCAAGGCCGAGTCCCCCTTTTTGCTTCCTCAAAATTTCCTGCCACTGCTACCAACAACACCCATCTTGCTCTCTATAGCAACAACTTATCTCTAAGCAACAATAGATAGATCCAAAGATCCCTCTTCTTTCCTGCCCAATTTCCAATCTCCAACACCTTTTGGATTTTTTTTAAGCAGCAAGGGAAAACCTGAGATAGCATTGGGGGAGCAATAACTAAGCTGACCTCCAGTTACACAGGTTTTACATGTTTACTTCCTCAAGTATTCAATTAAAAGCCTATTTAGCATGGCAGCTGCCATATCACCCAGTGCATATGTTGTCTCAGCTATGGAGCAGCTTTCAAGACGTGACTGCCAAGCTCTTGCAAGAACTTTTATAATGTTTTCAAGGGATAACATGCAATGTAATAAATCACTCCCTTCTGATCAGGTTTGTAGGGCTTTTACAAGCCTTTTTTTCCCCCTTAAAAAAGGAGCAGTTGAAGGGGAGCTTAAATAGTATTTCTCTAGGAATAGGGGAAGGATATGAGAAGGAAGAGGACAGCTGGAGTGAACATGATGGAGCAGATGCCTTTGGGGCCACAAGTTTGTTCCTCTGGGAAGAATGCAAGAAAATGGCTCGTTATGGAGGAGAAATATTTCTACCCAAGACAAACTCCAAGCACTGCCTTCGAACGAAACAATTCACACAAATTGTTCATGTTGAACATTTGGTTAGTTGTTCTATGGGAAAAAAGGGAAAGCTTTCCCAAAGCCATGAGTGTTTTCCATTCATAAATCTATGCATGCACTTAACAGACTTAGGCTCATTATTCAATGCTTATGCCCCAAAGCAAGTTGGCTTAAGGAGTAGACAGAGCCTACAACTGTCTATGTGGTTATTTCAAGGGGTGGATGTTATACTTTCAAAACTCTCATCAGCTAATTAGCCTCCTAGATTTAGAACTGGAAGAAACCTTAAAAGTTCAAACTAAGGCCTTAGAGAAATGAAGTGATTTGCTAGGGTCACAAGGTAAATGAGGCAGGATTTGAACCTAGCTCTTGATTGGAATTTCTGTGCTCTTGCCTTGTACTACACTGCTGCTCCCACCTGTTCATTGAGACCTGAAATTCAACAGTAGATATTTCTTTCCTTTAGGATTGTTGTTTTGTTTTAAACATTGGACCCATGATTTCCATGGTATGGGCCATTCCCATGGAGGAGATTCATCTTCACAGGCAAATCCTCTTTGCTTCAATGCCTAGTGGGGTAGGAAGAGATTAAGTGATTTGCCTAGGGTCACACAGCCAAGAAGTGGGAATTAATTCAGCTTTCTCTGCCCTAACTGCCTTTTTCCTTTCAATTAACTCTTTGATGACTGATAAAATGCAAATTCCCCCACAAAGGTTGTGCTTTAAATTATAAGTCGCATTCAGTTTCCTTTCCTTTAGAACAAGTTTTAATTGAATTTAATTAATTTGATATTGTCAGGGACACAACAGAATAGGCTCTTGGGACAGAGAGAAGAACAATTTAGGGTCAGGATGTAGTGAACTAGGACCCTAGGATTAGCCTAAGTAAGCTGCTGGTTTCCCTCTAAGACCTCACTTTTTATTTTTCCCCTAATTCTCAAGGGGAGTAAATCTCAGTCTTTTCTTTGTTTCTCAGTGCCTCTTCTACACCACTTCTCCAACTTGATTAGGTATCTTCTTCCTCTTCCTAAGCTTCGATTGACCAGTGATTACTTCCTTCTCTTCATCTCTGTAGCCATTGTCCACCTCTCTCCATGGCACACTTCTACCTGTCTCCTCTATCCCATCCCGGTTCACTTCATTCACACTTTAACTATTCATGTTGAGGACTTGTATGCCAAATTAATCTTGCAATTCCTTAATTTCCTCAACTACAGGGACCTTCATCTGCCCTCCACTTCATTAACATACCAATATGCCCATCATCTTCCCTCTTGCTGCTCAAAATACTTGTCAAGTCTTGAACTCATGACTCGAGTTCTCCAACCTCAAACTCCTTCAGCTTTATCTCTCCCATTTTCTCTTGTCTATTGAATTTTTCACTCATTGTATACTCAAGCTCTTTATTCCTCCCTTTTTACATATAATCTTTCAGGCTTCACTTGCTTCTATACACATTCTGGTTGCCAGGATGAGCCCTTACAACACTGCCCTGTCAACACTACACTTCCTTCCTCTCTTAACTCTTCCTTGTGTCCGCAAGGGCCATCCATGAGTCACCATCTAGTTTGTCCACTATTTTTCATTGTCTGCCAAGTCCTGCTAGAGAAAGTTTGTCTAAAAAAATCATGCTGAGGGGGCAGCTGGGTAGCTCAGTGGATTGAGAGCCAGGCCTAGAGACAGGAGGTCCTAGGTTCAAATCCGACCTCAGACACTTCCCAGCTGTGTGACCCTGGACAAGTCACTTGACCCCCA
This sequence comes from Gracilinanus agilis, assembly GCF_016433145.1. Lineage (NCBI taxonomy): Eukaryota > Metazoa > Chordata > Mammalia > Didelphimorphia > Didelphidae > Gracilinanus > Gracilinanus agilis. Next base: position 152,501,620 of record NC_058130.1, read on the forward strand.
TTGCCTACCCTTACCAATCTTCCACCTATAAGTCAATACACAGAAGTTAAGGGTTTAAAAATTTAAAAAAAAATCATGCTGACAGCATCCTACTACAAATACTTCCCAACTTTTACTGGGTATTTAGTGTTCCACAGAGGCAGAGTGGCATACAGTGCTTGAGGAACAAACATGCCTTAATCCTTCATTGTTCGCTTTTGGGCTAACTACTGTGCTTTTTTATATGGAGGAGAGGGAAATGATGAGTTGTTTGGTCCAACTCTTCATGACCTCATTTGGAGTTTTCAGGGCAAAGACACTGGTGTGATTTGTCATTTCCTCCCCCAATTTATTTTACAGGTGAGGAACTGAGGCAGAGGATGAAGTGACTTTCTCTGAAGTCACACGACTAGTAAATACCTGAAGCCAGAGTTGAGTTTGTGAAGATGAGTCTTCCTGAATCCAGATTTTATCCACTGAGACACCTCACAGGGTTACTCTTTCATTCCCATTGTTGCTGTTCCAGGCTTTTTCCATTCTCCTCAAAGGACTCAACCCTACTTTAAAGAGATAACCATAAGTTTTACTTTATTTAAATGATTAAGAACATACAGTAGGAGATCACTTATCTTCTCTCCCTTACCTCAAAAGTATCTATAGACATATCTTCCTCAACAACTAAAATTATACCTGTATCCTCATTCACGCTTACCTACCACCATCTTATCCAAAGGAAAGAAGGACCACTTTTCTATCTAATCCCTCCAACTTGCTCTTAATCCTATCTACTCCAGCTCCTTGATTGCCCAATTAGGCCTTTCTTTTTTTAATTTTCCATCTCTGCCTTTCAACTAGCTGGTTACAAATGTGCTCAGTCTTCTTACACCCTTAAAATAAAGTTTACTTCATCTTTGATAACTATTTTCTTTCAGTGCCAAACTTCTTGTAAAATTAGTCTATCTGCAAAATATGTCTCCATTTATTCATCACCAGTACACTCGTACTTCAGTCCCTCAGTAGAATCACTAACATGAACATACACTTTGACCCAGCAATTCCACTATTAGATAGATTCTCCAAGGAAGTCAAAGAGAGAAAAATCCTACATATATAGAAATATTTATATCAAGACTCTGTAGTAGCAAAGAATTGGAAAGAAAGTGGTTGTAAAGTCCTGCCAGTTCTATTCTCATATTTTCCCCAAGGACATCTTTAATACACATTCACATAATTCTCAGAAAATTGTTATAAAGATGAGAAATTAGGCTCATGGGTCACAATTATTGATGTCTTCTACTTTGCTTTTTTTGTTGTGTGTGTGCGTATGTGTGTGTGTTGCCCCAATTTGGCAATTATCCTTTTTTGATTTGTCTAAAATGTTAATCCCTCAGTCAACAATTTCATAATTTTGTTACTCTACATTTCTTCTGTATATATTTCATGGAGTACAGTCACTCTTCCCAACATCTTGTTCTTAAGTGTCATTTCCACTTCTTAATATAGTCCATCAGATACAAAATCCAAAAGTATGGTACTACTGCCACCAAATAGATCACCATAGAAACACTGGCAAATCTGTTCTATCCATTTCTTCATCTGAAAATTCTCTTGGACTAATTTGGCTCAGTGGAATCTCACGACAAATTCTCTACTCATTTGTTAGTTTTTTATTATATAGGGAGATAATACTAATACTAATTCCACCACTCTAATGTTTGTATCCTAAACTGATATCATTCTTCACTAGCATGACCCCCAACTTGCAAAGGAGATCAATTTTTTACAGCCTTTTTATGTTGCAACTACTTTATATTAACTAAATTTCTGAAAGAAAATATGATTCTCAAAATGACTGTCTTTACTTTTATCTACTTCTGATTTTTTAGAGCCAATACTTGTTTTGAAAAAATTAAGTCAAAAGCAATGTAATTACATACAGGTACTTTTTAACTTTATCCTTCCTTCTAATTTGGGGTTGATTTTAGCCAGTTGATAATCTGAATGTACCCAGAAGGATGATTTGGAAATAATTCCCTCATCAGTGAACAACCATGTTTTGTCTATAAAAATACAGTCAGTTTCTTGTGTGTGTGTGTGTGTGTGTGTGTGTGTGTGTGTGTGTGTGTGTGTGATATTTACTGCTCCCTTTCTTGCCACAATACTTCCAGTGGTCTCATGAGGAACTGGAGTGAGACTTTTGACAAAGGAATTTATTCACCACCTTTTTTTATAATTGGACTTGTGACCTAATTAGGATATGAAACTCCAAATAAGAGGACTCTCTCAACCAAACCTTAACCCCTGCCCTGTAATTTATATTCTTAGAGTTACTTGAAGAAATAAAGAGGTCAAGTGACTTGCCCAAGGTCACAAAACCTGTATGTTTCAGGCATGGGACTTCAGCCCAGATTTTCTCGACTCTAAGACTGGTTCTTTGTCGCCTATACCAGTGATGGGCTAACTTTTTCAAGAGGGGGCCAAAGGAAAGGAAAAAAAGGAAATCTGTCAGTCTGTTTCTAAGGCAACTCTTTCGAAATTTCATCGTATTGTATCCTACTCATTGTATTCATCAGATTAGGAATAATGTTGCGTGGTGGGATAGAACATTTCAGGGGGCCATATCTGGCCTGCGGGCTGTAGTTTGTCCATCACTGTCCTATACTATACTGCCATATCCTTTACCCCTGTTATCTGACTATCACCAATACTCAATGAAACTTTCCTCTTCAAAATGGCCAATGACTTTCTAAATCATAAATTCAATGTTCCTCTTTCAATATCTGTTTTCCTTGACCTCTGCATAGCACTTAACACTGTTGCCCATCTTCTCCTTGAAAAATCTCTCTTTCATTGGTTTCCATGATATTTTACTGTTCTGACTACAGTCCCTGATTCCATGCAGGAGGGTAGGAAGCTAAGTGGGATGTTTGGAAGTATCCTGGAGAGGCTTAGAAGAGAGGAGAGGGAGCACAAGATAGTCAATAAAAGTAGAAATAGAAAGATTATGAATGTCAAGGGCCCAATTGAAAGCTTTAAGTTTATAGAAGATAAATCTAACTTACTTTCATTACTTTTTCCCATGCACTCAGCAAGCAAGCATCTGCAAAAGAAGAAATGAATGGTGGGGGATGATTCAGGATTGAAATTTTTTTTAAGTCCAAGTGTCAGAAGTGAAAAAGACCAGGAGAGAAGAAATAGATGTTATCCCAAGATTATGAAGACTCATTATTTGCCTCTGATTTCTTAGACTTCTTTAAGGACATGAGGATACAGGTTCAGGTGTTGCTTGGGAAACTGGAAATTGCTCTGGTATAGCAAAAGAAATTTGGATGGAGAACTAAGAGAATAAACATGGAGAGATGAGTGGCTAAGACAGCATTCACCTTGAGTGCTTGAACCGAGCTGGTAAGTAGTGGGGGAAATGATTGAAGAGGAGGAAGTTGACGTAGAGCTTAGAAAGAGTGACCGTAAAGTGATTTAATAAAGGAGAGGATCAATAAAAGGGAGAGACCATGAACAATCTGAGACAACCAGTATTCTGGCCAGCCACAATTGTATGTTGACCTTTTAATCAAAAGAAAATATACGTGGGGGTCTGAATCCCAGTTCCCCATCCCTCTTCATACACCAGCAATAAAGAATGGTGATAAAAGGATCATGGTCAAATTTGTTCCATGCCGCTTATATGAATAGAGCATTTTCTGAGCTTTTTCTAATTATGTTTTGGGGAAGATGATACCTAGAAGAGTATAATAGAATATAGAACATAGAGTGTACATGACAGTGGAAGACAATTTCACATTAATGAGGATGGCTAAAAGTTTAAGGGACAAGAGTAATAGCTAATTAATCATTAAATTGGTAGGTCAAGAGAAAAGTGAATCAGAAAACAGGGAAAAGAAATTATAGATCCAAGTGAAGACAAAGAACACTGTAAAGAGGAAAGAATGTTGTCCTTGGAGTCAGAAGACCTGAGGGTCAAATTCCATATCTTGTATTTCCCAGTGTGAAACTGGGCAAATCATTTAACCTTCCTAGACCCCAATTTCTTCATCTGTAAAATAAGGAAGTTAGACCAAATGGCCTCAGGGGTCCCTTCTGGTTCTAAAACTATGATCCTATAATCCTAGGGAGACAGATTAGTGGAATACTAAAGAGGCCAAAATTTCAAAATCTGGTTGGAAGTCAAAGAGCTAGGTCAGAAGATAAGAGCACACCTAGCCATCCTCAATGAGTTCGAGCCTCCGGGTCCATATAAGCTATGACACAGGGTATTGAAAGAACTGACAGATCACCAGAATTGCTAAATCACTATTGGTAACCTTTGAAAAATCATGAAGAACAAAAGATAGATTACTGAACTGAGGATGTTGTAAATGCTCAGTGTTGCTTAAATTGACTTTAGTCAAAAGGTAATCTGAAAGGGTAACTAGGTGACTCAGTGGATAGAGTATGAGTCCTAGAGATGGGATGTGCTGGGTTCAAATCTGAACTCAGATACTTCTTAGATGTGACCCTGGGTGAGTCATTTAACCCCCATTGCCGAGACCTAACTATTCTTCCATTTTGGAATCAATGCACAACACTGATTCTAAAGTTTGGAAGGTGGTAAGCGTTAAAAAAAAAAAAAAAAAAAAAAAAAAAAGGAGAAAAGATAATCCCAAAGGGCAGCAAGGTAGTTCAGTGGATAGAGTACCAGTCCTAGAGATGGGATGTTCTGGGTTCAAATTAGACCTCAGACACTTCCTAACTGTGTGCCCTTACTGCCCTTCTACCTTAGAACAGACTAATTCTAAGACAGAAAGTAAGGATTTTGTTTGTTTGTTTGTTTTTTAAGGGAATTCCTTTTGCCAGCTCTCTTAGGTTTGCTTAATGCAGGTTTAAGAATCCCTAGCATGGGAAGGATGCTGGAAAGTAAATGAGACTTCTATTCTATGTTCAAGAGCAAACTAGGGGTTGGGACTGGAAATTCCCACACCCAAGGAGTCTCCAAGGTCTATTTCTCCTGCCACTGAGCTTCCTGCCCTGACAGTTTCCCAGACATCTTCAGAACCTCTTAGGAACAGGCATTAGCCACTTGAGAGAGTCTCCAAGCCCCGTGCTGGCCAAGATGAGGCAGTGGGCTGAAATAAAATGTGGCCTCCCCTCTCCTCTTACACTTCTTGGAGTCCATTATTGTTTCTCCTTCTGGCTAGGCTAAGAGAATTTGGCAGAAAGTCACATGTCAGCTAGACATTTCTAGTCTTAATTAAAACAATTATGAAAGCCCATAGAATAAGCTCAGCATTGTTAAGAGAAATACCAACCGTTTCCAACTTCAACTACATTAGCTATTCCAGTTTAGTGGATATAAATTCTTGTCATCCTGCTTTATGTGAACTCCATGATTTATTCTAACAGACAAGTCATTAAGTCATTTTTTTTTTTGCTCTAATAATGTCTGATTTGCTGAGAACTCAGATTTATGCCCCAAGTTATAGTCGACTAACAGCTATTCTTTAGTTAGGAAGTCAGCAGTAAATCTGAATTTCATAAACTGACAATACAGCTCAATTTGAAAGAGAGCCAGGGCATTCATTCCTTTTTTTCTTATTACTTAATATGTGTTTTTGAATACAAGGAAATATCTCCACATAAAAAGAATGTCTGCTATTTTAAAAATTCATTTCCCCTAATGAATATTACTGATACAATCATAGAACATTAGACCTGGAAATATAACAGAATCATTGATTTAGAGCAATGGGGACCTCTAAGATGAAAAAACTGGGGTACAACAAAGGGAAGTCACTTCAGATGGCTAGATAACACTATGGTTGAAGTGCTGGACTGAGGATCAGGAAGATCTGAGTTCAAATCTAGCCTTACTGCTGGGAGACTCTAAACAAGTTGCTTCTCTTCTAAGTCTGCCTCAGTTTCCTTGTATGTAAGATAGAGATAATAATAGCACCTAATTCCAAGGATTTTGTGCAAATAAAATGAGAAACTCATACAGTTGCTTTGCAAACTTAAAAGCACTATATAAATGCTAGCTAGAACTATACCTGCCCCCAAATCCAGGCTTGTGTATTTTGTGGTACAAGTGACATCACTGAGGGAAAGTCACATAAAAAAAATGATTGAAGGCAGTTAGGTAGTTCAGTGGATAGCCAGATCTAGAGACAGGAGGTCCTGGGTTCTAATCTAACCTTGAGTCCTGCCTAGCTGGGCGAGCTTGGATAAGTCACTTAACCCCAATTGCCTAGCCCTTGTCACACTTCTTCCTTGGAACTAATAATTAGTATTGATTCTAAGATGGAAGAAGAGGGTTTAAAAAATAACTGTTTTGTAATGGAAAAGAACTACCTATTTGAGCAACCAGATCTTTTAAGCTTGAGAAAAATAAAACTTTACATCTGCCTTATATCTAACAAATCAAGAAATAGTAGAGGCAGAATGAAAAGAACATTTGACTTGGAGCCAGGAAGCCTGTTTCATATTTTGTCTCTGAAACTTATTTGTATGACCCTAAGCAAATCACTTTATCTCTCCAAACCTCAGTTTCCTCACCTTTAAAATGAGGATGTTGTGCTTCCTGGCTTCTAATATCCCTTCCAAGAAATTAAAGAAGTAAATAGAACTTTAGAAAAGTTTGATATGATAGACCTCTGGAGAAAACTGAATGGTAATAGAAAGGAATGCTTGGTTGGTTTTTTTCTCAGCAGTACACAGCACTTTCAAAAAAATTGACCATATAATTACATGTAAAAATTTCACCACCAAATGGAGAAAAGCAGAAATATTAAATACATCTTTTCAGAACATGATGCAATAAAAATTACTTTCAACAAAAGGCAGCAGAAAGAAAGATGAATATCCTTTCTGGCTCTACATCTATAATTCTAGGACTTGGAGACAGGTGTTCAAATCTTAGCTATGTGGCCTTGGATACGTCCTTTAACTTTTCTGAGACTCAATTTCTTCATCTGTATATGAAAGTAAATTGTATGGAAAGCACCTTTGCCTCCTATTCTCAAGCTCTACCTACTATCATTGGCCAGTTTGCTCTCACTGGAAATCCTCTTACATGCATACACACACACACACATACACACACACACACACACACACAGATACATACATCTTCTTAGGTACAATCTTTATTGTTCACTTAGACATATTGTAAATAAAAGGAAAATGGATTCATTAATAAAAACAGGGTCATATCAGCTATAATAATTTTATAGCATAAATTACAGCAAATCCCAGTCCCCAAGCCCAAGGCTGAAAGCCTTCCTACCCACTCAACCGCAGGAGAAAGAAATGAGGAAGTTCAGTTGCTTAATATCAGTCTCCCATCTCCTGCTGCCATAGGCACTGGGTGGGTGATCCCAGGCATCCTATCAATGGATCAGAACTGGTTTAGGTACTTACAATAGACTGGCACTAGACATTCTCACTTGATTCAGATAACTATAGGAATGTCAGTCATTGCATATATGGTAGTATCTTAGTACTCATCACTAATTCATTCCAGAAGGTAGGTAGAGTACCCAGAAGGTTGAGTACCAAATTAATTTTTCTCATAAAAATAATATAAATTGAATTAATCCATTCTAGACACTCAGAAAACTCAGATTTTATAAGGCATTATATGTATATTCTACCAAATAAACATTAATAATACATAAACATAAATAAAAAACAATAATTAGATTAAACAAAATAATTTTAACTTTACTTATATTAAAAAGGAGTTATGGTCTAAGGAAATGGTGAGGAGAAAAAATATTATTGCCTGGAAAAGAAGCCCCCTTCCATAATATCTGAGGGCAATTGCCCTTCTGGCATTGTTTTTCTCTTTTCTGTCCCTTTATCAACACTTAACACTGTTGGAGATTCACCACGGTAAGCTTCACAAGAAATCTATCCAATGATGTTTGTTTTTGTCTGCGTTTAAAAATTCCTCTAAAGTGGGAAATGGTCTGGTCATTTAACAAATGTACAATTCTCCTTGTTAAAGCCTGATCAGATTGATATTTTTCAACAAAATTTGCACTTCTTCCCATTTTGTGCACATTTCCTTGATTAATGAAGTGGGAAAATATTCCTTTGCCTCCTCCTCATCTAAAGAAAACTCTCTTGCTACTGGCTCTTGCTACCCACTTTGAAGATCTTCTCTTCAAAGAATCTTTTCTTTTTTTTTTCTTTCACATATCAGCATTAAGCTCTTCTTTATACTCTTGAATGAACATGTGATCCTTTGTTTTGGCTGGAGTAGACATAAACTTCCCAAGATTGGGATGTCGACAAGTTCTAGCAAACAAATCAAATGTCAAGTAAACGTCAAATACCACAACAATTTTTTCTTGTCAAAATGAGTCAAGTATCAAATTCAAGGAGTTCAGAAACCATCTAGTACCAAGATTTGACTGTTTTGGGTCCACCTTACTGGATGGACTCTGATGCTTTGCTCAATAAGGCAGTATCAAGCACATCCCCAACTGAATCAACCACCTCACCAGTCTAGGGAAAGAGTAGAGGGCACTGAAACAGAAGGATACAGACATGTTGATGGCCTTTCTCGATCTGGTGTCCTCACATCTTAATATTCTATTTCTTCTTTTACAACCACTGGTAAACCAAGTAAGCCATGGAAGGATCCAACTAAATAACAGCCACTCAGAAAGACAGCCCAGAGTTCTGGGACGCAGGTCCTATTCAGATCCCCTTTGTTGGCACTATCTAACTCACTAGGGATATTATGAGGAAGATATTTTGTAGATTTTTAAATTATATTAATTTGGGCTGTCTATGAATTTTCATTTGACAAAAATTGATCAATTATCTTTTAATTTCAAAATACTGAGGGACACAAAGATAAATAAGATATCCTGCCTTTGTAGAATCCTTAATAATGTAGGAAGGAAAATTATGCTTGTACAAATAAAACATGAATGAGATAGGTTCAAATCAGGCCTCAGACACTTCCCAGCTGTGTGACCTTGGGCAAGTCACATTGCCTAGCCTTTACTGCTCTTCTGCCTTGGAACCAATTGGAAAAAACATGAATGAGAATATAATAAGAAGTTTAAGTGCTATGATATCAGATAAAGAAGAAAATGCTTCTAATTTGGGAGATCATGAGAAGGATTACTGCATGGTGGAGGAAGAAAGGATCATTAGATCCTAGATCTACAGCTGAAAGAGGTCATCTAGTCTTAGTCATTCATTTTAGGGATGAGGAAGTCGAAGCCCAGAGAGATTTTATCATTTACCCAAGGTGACACAGGTAGTCAGGGGCAGACCAGGATGAGACCTCAGTTCTCATGGCTTCATATTTAGTGCTCTTCATTGATTAGGAAGGTATCCTATGCATTGAAAAAATCATAAATTATAATGCAGAGGCAGGAAAACAGGGCAGGATCTGATCAACAAATAAAGCCTTTGTTTCCACAGACTAGGAGTTGTCTCTGGGAAGAAGAAATAAGTAGGAGCCCTCTAATACAAGATTTTTTAAAAAAATAACATCAAGAGAACTAATGGATATTTTTTTGAGGACAGTGTATTAGGATGTGAAACTTGGGAGTACTTTGAGGTACTATCTCATCATAAATCAGGGTGAATCTCTAGCGAATACCCAGGCATCTCACTAAGATCCTGGTGCCCAAGAGGCATAGTCACAGAGGAAAGCATTTGGCTAGCTTTCTGTTAGAGAAAGAGGGCATAAAACAACTTGACTGAAGTATTGAGTATGTGAAGAATAGCGTGAGATGAGTCTGAAAAGCCCACTTGTGACGGACCCTGAAATCCAAGCTAAGGAATTCAATCTATTCACTGCACAGAAAAAAAATCACTAAAAATTCTTAAGGGATGGAATAACATGACTATACTTATATATAGGGGCAGCTAGTGGTACAGTAGATAGAGTGCCAGGCCTGGAATCAGGTAGATTCATCTTCCCGAGTTCAAATCTGACCTCAGACACTTATTAGCTATATGACTCTTGCCAAGTCACTTAACTCTGTTTGCTTCAGTTTCCTCATCTGTAAAATTAACTGGCAAACCACTCTAGTTATCTTTGCCAAGAAAATCCCAAATAGGGCCACCAAGAGTCAGACACAACTAAAACAATGAGTAACAACCTGCATACAAAGAGGACGAATCTGGCCCCAATCTGAACAAATGTGATTCACTGGATGCATTGGATCAGAGGTGAGGAAATCTGTTAGCAAGTTATTGCAACTGTCCAAGTTAGAGGTGATTTTTCCTCCTATTGTTTAGCACATTGATGCTTTTGGGGGATCAACTACAATCAAAAACAATCCATGTTTTTTGTTTTTATTTTTAATCAGCTTACTTTGTCTAAGCTACAACTAATTATTATATTTTGTTTAGTGACAAGAAAACAAAGAAGTCTGGGTAGCTTTTTTTAATGTACTTAAGCATCACATCCACATATTTTAATGCCCATTTCACTTTAATGTCTCCATAATTTCATTACCCCTGGGCATTGTCCCCATATTATATATTATTTGATTCTTATTTATATTATTTTCATCAATCCTCTTGAGAATATACCCAACCCATTGAAAGTCCTCCTCTTATTCTCTTAGTATATTTTGGGTTTGAATACGGTGTTTGGGTGATTTCACTGGCTGCTTCTCATTCTCCCCCTCTGAGCAACCCATCTCTTTTTTATAGCCACACCTCTCTCCTATCCTCTATTTCACATGCTAGTCATTGTTGGCTTCACTTGGCAGCCTACTTACATTCATGTGCCCTATTATTCTTTAGGTTATCTGTAGTTTTTATCTTTCCATGATGCATTGCCATATAGTATCACTGGAAGATTTTTTTTCTTCCATACCAATAATTTCATCTGTACAAGGAATCCTTCCTGATATGAAAACTTCCTCTAACAGGCAGGTTGTCAACTGCATTGTAACTTATAATCTTAGAGAAGTGCCTGGACCATGTAAAATTTAAGTGACTTCAAGACAGGTAGGTAGCATAGTGGATAGAACACCAAACCTGGAGTCAAGAATACTTGGGTTCAAATCTGGCCTCAGATACTTCCTAATAGTATGACCCTGGGCAAGTAACCTAACTCAGATTGCTTAGCCCTTGCCTATCCTCTGTCTTAAAATTGGTACTAAGACAGAAGGTGTTTTTTTAAAAATTAAGTGACTTGTCCAAGATCATATAGCCAAGCTTATATAGCTTTAAATTTTTTTTTTAAATTTTCCAGCTTACCTGCTGATAAAAAATTTAATAATCATTTTCTGACATTTTGTGATTCATGTTCTCTCGCCCCCAAACCTCCCTCTTCCCCAAAACAGCAGATAATATGATATAGGTTGTACATCTGTTATTATACAATACATATTTCTGTGTTTGTCGTGTTATAAAAGAAAATGCATTGCTTACACTAGAAAAAATTCATGGATGAAATAAAGAGAAGAATGGTATGCTTCAATATGCATTAAGACTATCATTTCCTTTTATGGCAATGGATAGGCTTGTTTGTCATAAGTCTCTTGGAATTGTCCTGGATCCTTGCTTGCATTGCTGACAAGAGTTAAATCATTCACAGTTGATCATCATAGATTATTGCTGCTACCGTGTTCTCCTGATTTTGCTCACTTCACTTTGCATCACTTCATATGTCTTTCTAAGTTTTCTCATCTTGTTCATCCCAATAGTATTCCGTCACCATCATCTACCACAACTTGGTCAGCCATTCCCCAGTTGATGGACAACCCCTCGAGTTCCAGATCTTGGTCACCACACACACAAAAAAAGAGCTGCTATAAATATCTTTGTACAAGTGAATCCTTTTCTCCTATCTTTGATCTTTTGGGCATACAGGCTGAGTAGGGGTAATGATGGGTCAAAGTGTCACAGTTTTTGTAATAGTCTTAGCTACTCTCCATCCAATGATCCAGGACAATTCTGAAGGATCTATGACAAAGAATGCTATCCACCTCCAGAGAAAGAACTGTTAAGACACACGAAAGCATGAGATTTTTCACTTTCATTTATTTGGTTTTTATTTTGGGATTTTGTTTTTATATGATTATTCTCTTACAAAAATGAACAATATGGAAACTTGTTTTGCATGATAATTCATATTTAATACAGATCGAATTGCTTGCCAGCTCTGGGAAGGGGGAGGGAAAGGAAGAAAGGAGATAATTTGATCTAACTTTGGAAAACGTATGTGGAAATTTATTACATGCAATTGGTTAAATAAAATATCTTTATAACAAACAAAGTGTCACAGTTTTGTGGTTCCAAATTCCCCTCTAGAATGGTTGTATTAGTTTACAGTTCTACCAACAGTGTATTAGTGTCTCAATCTTCCCACATCATTTCCAGTATTTATCATTTTCTCTTTTTGTCATATTCGCCAGTTTGATAGGTATGAGGTGTTACTTCAGAGTTGTTTACATTTGTATTTATTTTTGCATTTGTATTTTATTTGTATTTTGTATCTGTATTGTATTTATATTTATTATCTAATTTTATTTGTATTTAATTCATATTTCTCTAATTTGGAGTATTTTTAAAATATAATTTAATTCCAGTATAATTTTAAATTTTGGAGTATTTCTCTAATTTAGAGTACTTAAATTGGAGTACTCTTCATATAACTAAAGATAATTTTAATTTTTTCATCTGATAATTTCCTGTTCATAGCCTTTGACTATTTGTTAAAAGGGGAATGCTTTCTATTCTTATAAATTTGATCAGTTCTCTACATATCTGGGAAATGAGGCATTTGTCAGAAACACTTGCTATAAATGTTTTTCCCCAGTTTGTTGTTTTCCTTCTAATCTTGGTTACATTGGTTTTGTTGGTACAAAACCTTTTTAATTTAATGTAGTCAAAGTGGATATAAAAACAATAGCATGTTAAGGTTTCCAAAGTACTTTCTTCCCAACAACCCTATTAGCAAGTTAATACAGGTATTGTTATACCCATTTTAGAGATGAGAAAACCAAAACCTGGATTGTGTCTTTCCCACGATTATACAGGTGGCCAATTACAATTTCATTTCTGTGAAATAGTTTAGAAAATTGACATGCCAACTTCATGTCATCTGCATCATTTTCTCCTCTGGCTCTAACAAACAAATCTGTTTTTATACCCTAAACATTAGAAGCATAAAAGGAATAGTGACTTACACAGCATGCCATTATTTCCAACTACCTTAGAGAACCCGATAAATGTTTAAAGGAGACTGAGCAATATAACATTTTATTGCTTCCAAATACATGCACAAAAGATGAATAATTCCATGTTGACAAAATCTGACTATCATTCATTTCTATAGTCCCAAACCAGATCTTGGTGCAAATGCAAATACACAAGAAACTTTTGTAGATTAAAAAAAAAGAATTGTCTAAACAATAGAGTTGTTCAAAAACAGAATTGAGTTGCTATGTTAAGTAGTGAGCTCCCCATCATTAAAGAGGTTCAAGCAAAGGCTGAATAGCCTACTACTGTTGTGAATCTTACACAAGGGATACCAGCACCATAGAAAAAGTTGAATTAAATAATCTCTAAAGTCTCTCTAAATTCTAATATTCTGTGGTTTTAATTGAGTCTGTGGGTAGGAAACTTGACAAATATGCATTTGTGAAGGTAATATCTATGCAAATGTATATGAGGGATAGGCTTCTGTATGTCTACTTTACTGTCATAAACCCTAGAATGTCTAAAGGTTGTGAAAGCTCCTAAGAATTCACCCTAAAGTGAACTATTAATCCCTAACACTGAACTCTGTTTTTTCTTCCTACTGGAAAGACAAAAGCTTCCTTCCTTCCTTCCTTCCTTTCTTCCTTCCTTCCTTCCTTTCTCTTTCTTTCTTTCCTTTCTTCCTCCCTCCCTTCCTTTCTCTTTCTTTCTTTCCTTCCTTCCTCCCTCCCTTCCTCCCTCCCTTCCTCCTTCCCT
>NC_058130.1:152515852-152539091 GCF_016433145.1 Gracilinanus agilis
TTTCTTTCTTTCTTTCTTTCTTTCTTTCTTTCTTTCTTTCTTTCTTTCTTTCTTTCTTTCTTTCTTTCTTTCTTTCTTTCTTTCTTTCCTTCCTTCCTTCCTTCCTTCCTTCCTTCCTTCCTTCCTTCCTTTTTTCTTTCTTCTCTTACAAGTGAATAAAATGTATCTTTAAATGAGCTAGAAAGCTTGTATTGAGTCATTTCTGGGTTCTTATCTTGACTGTCCATGCGCATACTTTTATATGATAAATAGTGCCTATGAAGTGATCCTACTTCATTCATTGTTGAATGCAGAGATATAATCTGGGGCAACAATGAAGCTATCCTATTTGAGTAGTAGCTTGACATAATAGATGGCAAGTTGATCTCAGAAGCAGAGACAGGGGTTCAAACTTTGCCTCTGTCACATACTGTCTTCTTGACCTTAAGTATCACTTAACTGTATTTGCACTAATCAACTTTAAGGACTAGAAGCTATTCGGCAAGTGTCATTACATATTGGTAGAAGGAATTTCCTAGTTGGGATTTGAGAAAGAGAGAGAGAGAAATTAATTTAAGGCTAGCAAATAAAGAGATTAACATGGATTGGTAATACAAAAATATTTAGGGAAATATTTAGGGATTCCTTAATATGGATACTGCTGCTAGTCATACTTATCAACACAGAAAGACATTTTATAAAGTGTTTATTAAACGTTTGGAGCACAGACTCAAGGTACATAAAAGCCAATGTGCCTTGAATAGCATTTTCAAAAATCTCATATAGAATAATGCCGAATGAATACAACTGGAATTTTTACAGAGGACAAAGGGGAAGGTAAATATTTGCCCATACAAGAGCCAGTAGAAGAAGGGAAAGAACTATTGTCAGGTAAACTGATCAGCAATTACCAGAGCTAAAGCTGATAATTTTGCAAACAGACAGCAGGTACTGGCCAATTAACAACAGGGCTTAACTAAGTAGGAGTAATAAACAGCTAGAAATTCTTCTATCATTAACCAGAGCTAAACTTTGGGAGTTTCAGCTAAATTCAGAAGGCTTTGGTTAATTTTATGGCAGGGTGTTTCAGGCAAAAATAGTGATTATATGGAAATTCTCTTATGACACTGGTAGTCAAAATGTGAAATAAATACACGCAATAACCACAGAATTGGAGAGGAGTTGATATATCCTCTCTCTTGAGGATGAGAAATATGTGGTGCAACCTGTATCCTGAACTAGTCTGTTATAGAAAGGAGTCCCCTATGCTATGGACCGAGTCTGGGTGGAGTGAGCTGCCCCCTCAGAGGCAGTCTTGACCAAGAAGGGAAAGTCACTGATAGAGAGCCCCTTCTCCAGCATCAAAGCAGGAAACTTCATTCAGGAAGTCACTGGTGTTCCAGCTGAGTGGATCATCTCCCCTCTCCACACGACTGCATGTGCTGTAAGTCTCTCCCCTCTTCGATAGATTTTTTAAAATAAAACTATTTTAGAGCACTAGTCCTAGATATGTGCTGTTTGGGGACTGAATAGGCTATTGCAGAAAAAAGATCTGGGGTATCCAATTGAAGTATAGCATAGATGTAATGTTCGTTTGTGATTTTCTAACTCATCCATTTCTATTTGAGTTTGGCATCACTGTGTTAGATTATCCATCCCAGGGCTCTTGTAGAAGCCAGTCTAGATAATCCACAAACAGGGGACCCTCCCCCAAAAGGGCTTGCTAAAAATCCCATTCTGGACTGCCCAAGGTTATAAGCAGGAAAGAGAAATAAATGCCAGAGAGGATATTTATACTCAAACCTGAATTTACTCCAAGGCAACTTATTTGTTGTTGTCCTTTTTCAATTATTTCTGACACGGTGACCTCATTTTGAGTTTTCTTGGCAGAGATATTGGAGTAGTTTGCCATTTCCTTCTCCAGCTCATTTTATTGAAGAACTAAGGCAAACAGGATTAAGTGACTTGGCCAGGGTCACACAGTGAGTAAATGTCTGAGGCCAGATTTGAACTCATGAAGTTAAATCTTCCTGACTCCAGACCTAGAGTTCTAACCATTATGCCTCCTAGCTGTCCAATATCCTATATATAATGATCGTTCCTAAACAATCCTGATGATTCCTAAACAATCCCCAAAGCCGATGATGAAAAGAGGGATCCAGGAAAGATTTTGTTGTGTGGACTTTCCCTCCTTTTCTCTACCCCTGGCTCTCACTTCCATGTAGTTAAGTGGGAAGTTCACCCACCAACCTAGTAGTCTGTGTAAATATTCTATATGCCAATTTCACTTAATGTAGGTATAAGCAGGAGATAGCTAGGTGGCAACTGGGTGGCTCAGTGGATGGAGAGACAGACCTAGAGAGGAGAGTTCCTGGGTTCAAATCTTGCCTCAGACACTTCAAAGCTGTGTGACCCTGGGAAAGTCACCTAACTCCTGTTGCCTGGTCCTTACCACACTTCTGCCTTGGAACCAAGGATCCTAAGACAGAAGGTAAGAGTTTTGAGGGGTTTTTAATGTTAGGTATGAGCAAGCATCTTCACGAGAGAAAAGAACGAGATGTAAGCAACTAATAGTTCCAAAGATAAATGTAAATCCTCTCAAATATGAAGACTTTTCTAGCAGAATCTGTTATTTCTGCATAAGACACACACACACTCCAGCGCACACACAGACACACACAACAGGAGCCCCTTGTGGGATTGATTTTGTGTTACTCTCTAACTTCTTGGCATTCCTCCTGGCACTTCCCCAAGCTTTCCTCAGGTTGAAGGCCACCTAATCCATCAGCTTCTCAGGCAAGACAAACATGAGTCTCTAGAGTTCTCCAATATTTCACTGTCATCTGCCAAGTGCAAGATGAGATCCAATCCTCCAGGGTCCTCCTTACCTTCCTTTCTTTTCCTTCTCTTTTCTCCCTTTATTTCTTCCACTCTCCATAAGGAACAAAGCCTTCCCCCTCTGACATCAGAGCCTCTAGGGTTCATTCTCTCCAGGCTCTTACTGAGAGAGGAGAAAAGAGAGAAAAGGGAGAGACAGAGAAAAGGGAGAAAAGAGGGGGAGGAGAAAAGGGAGAAAGCAGGTGGCAATTCCAGCAAGAGCCTTGGGGCTTTTGCCTTCCTTTGCCCACAGCTCCTGATTTTGGATGAAGCCCAGTGACTTCAACTGAATGGCAAGAGATGAAACATGTACTCAGGATCCCAAATGGCCAAATGCCACCAGTAGCTTCTTCATATTATTTCTCCTCCATCTAAGCTCATCACAGCTCTTTTGCTGTTATGGAGACTACAGTTAGATTCAGAAGCCCTTTGGGGTCCTGGAGATCAGGAGGGAAAGAGCCAAAAAAACAGTGTAAATATCACAACAAACAAAACAGATTGCCAGACTCTGCTCCCTCGGTCCAAGGCTCCTAGGGTCCTTGGGATTCTGGGATACTGGATGGGTTGTCAAAAGTTGAGTCCTGTCTCCCTGAAAGAATTCACAAATTGCATATAACTGGAAATAGCTAGTAGTAGAACTAGAGGGTACAGTGAATAGAGCACCGGGCTTGGAATCAAGAAGATCTGAGTTCAAATTCAATCTCAGACACTTACTAGCTAAGTGTCCCTGAACAAGTTGACCCCTATTTGCTTCAGTTCCTCATCTGTAAAATGAGGGTCACATTAAAGAAGAAAATAGCAAACCACTCTAGTATCTTTGCCAAGAAAACCCTTTGGACAAAAGTCCATGGGGGCTAGAGGACACAGTGGAGAGAGAGCCAAGCCTGGATATGGGAAGACCTGGGTTCAAATCTGACCTCAGACACTTCCTGAACAAGTCACTTAACCCCAATTGCCTAGCCCTTACTGCTCTTCCATCTCCATCACTTCTGAGTTTCCTCAACAATATTAACACCTAATGCCACCCCCTTACCCAGGTTTGTTGTCAGGAATAAAATGATATTTATTTGTAAAACACTTAGCATAGTGACTAGCACATAGTAGGTGCTTAGCAAATGCATATTTCCTTACTTTCTTCCCAAACATTCCAAATGCAAGGATGAAACAATAAAGGAATTGAACACGAGATACCCACTGGAGGCTTCCATATGCATAAGAGCTCACAGTTCAATTAGGCTGGGCCTTAGAGAGCTTAAAAAGGGTAGTAATGTTGAGTTTGAATCCCAAAGAGAGAATAAAAAAGGGGGAAGGACCTACTTGTACAATAATATTCATATCAGCTCTTTTTGTAGTGGTAAAGATTTGGAAATGGAGGGGATGTCCATCAGTTGGGGAATGGCTGAAAAAATTGTAGTACATGTTGGTGATGGAATACTTTTATGTTATAAGGAATGATTTCAGAAAAAGCTGGAGAGTTCTGTGGGAACTGAAGCAGCGCAAAATAAGCAGAACCAGGAGAACACGGTACACAGTAACAGCAATATCGGATGATGATCACCTGTGAAAACTTGGTTGCTCTCAGCAGTGCAATGATCTGGGACAATCCTGAAAGACTTATGACGGGGAATGCTATCCACCTCCAGAGAAAGAACTTTTGAGTCAGATGGATGCAGCTCAAACCATGCTACCTTTCACATGAGTGTTTATTTGGGGTCAAATCTGGTTTTGTATGAGTGTGCTGTTACAACAATGACCAATATAGAAGGGTAAACAAAAAAAAGAGGGAGAGATAATGTGAAATAAGCCTAGAAACAGGTTAAGGAGGGCTTTGAATGCCAAGATGAATAGTTGGGGAGAACCATTGAAGATATTTGGATGGGGAGAAGAATCTAAGAGGCCAACATGAAGTTCAGATTAATAATTAAAGGCATTTGAAGCAAAGACCCAAATGGTGAATCCTTACTCCCTACATAAAAACTTGTGCTTACCTGTCACTTGTAAATGATGAATATAATCCACCTCTCCTGCCTTATAAGAGAATTGGGAATCTATCATGGATATCAGGGTATTTGTTCTTCTTTCCCACAACTGGCTGCCACAGTGGCTTTGGGGATGCAGTTTTGCCCACGGTGATTTTGAAACAATTAACAGTCTCTAGGTGAAGTCCTGCATATTTTTGCCTATTTACTGGCTAGGGCACAGCAGAAACAGAGGTGGTGACAAGCCCACTGATGAAATGATGTAGCATCCATGATCCTGAGAATCCTGTGAGGCAGCTTTGACAATGGATACTCTTTCCTCCCTTGCTATTTTTAATTGCATCTTTATTTCTTTATTGCCAAGGTGATTTGCTCAGTGGGTTGTGTTTTGCCATCACCTTTCAACAGCATGCCATGGAGTAAAGCGAAAACAACAAAAAAATCAATATAAAAGATTTTTGTCAATTGCTTCCTCAGTGGATCATAGGGGGCTCCCCACATGTAGGATGCGCCATCTCTAATTTACAAACCTTTTTCAGTAGATTTAGTTGGCCTTATTGGCTCCCAGCAGGAAAAACTAACAAGACAGTTTATCTGAGGTATCCCAGGAGGCCACTTTTAACATAGCTTTCATCGAGATGTGACAGCCTTTGCCGCAGCCAGAAACTTTTCCTTGTAAAAAGGCAAGCTTGTTGGCATAGCTTTCCTTGGTGCATATACAGAACCCCACAGTCCTGAAGTCTGTCTCCCAGGCCACCCTGTTCCTCTCCCAATCCTGCCTCATTTCCCCATCCCAATCTCTTGCCACTGCACAAAGCAAATAAAACCCAGACAGTGAGAGCAGCTTGGTGGCGCAGTAGATAGAGAACCAGGCCTTTTGATGGAAGCTCCTGGGTACAAATCTGAACTTGAATACTTCCTAGCTGTGTGACCCTGGGCAAGTCACCCAATTCCTTAGCCCTGTCTGCTCTTCTCACTTGTAACCAATACGTAGTATTCCAAAGCAGAAGGTAAGGGTTTTAATAAAAAAAATTTTTTTAACCTTTTTTTAAATTAAAAAAAAAACAAAAACTCATACAGTCATGATTCAGAAATGCTAGTCTATAGCAGCTATAGGAAATAGAATCTGATTCTAACAGAGACACCTCCCACATGCCTTCAGCCAATATTCCCCCTAGACTTGGATCACTACACTCAGGGGCAAGCTGGAGCCAGCTGGCTTACAAGAGCAATTGTTAAATTTTCAGTGTGAACATTTACACCTCAGGAAAAAAAAATAGCAATTGCTACAAATCAGGGCTTCATTTATTGTTGGGTTGATTGTCTAGATTTAAGAAAGTGTTAATAATGCAGATTCAATTTAGAAATGGATGCATACTTTTTTTTTTCCCCTTCAGATCCAGTTCGTTGAACATTTACCAGCTCACCCTGACTGTACTGCTTCCAGAATGATCTCTCATCAGACTGGCCATCCTTACTTATCCTGCTTTGGAACTTTCCAAATCACCTCCCCAGACACTGACTAAGTCCCAAAAGAGAGGAGACCCATTCGCTTGCTCTCAGCAAGAGAAAGATCCCATGTCAGGGATGAGTCACTGACCTGGGCTTGCTCTGCTTTCCCGGAAGATGGATCCTGAAAGTTACACACTATTATGAATAATCACTATATGGGAACACAGCAATTTACTGTGAGGTAGAATGAAATGATAGAAAGACCAGGGGTTTCCTATTCATACCCCAGGGGTAAGGCATTTTTCAAGGATCACAGAGAATATTTGGTAGATAATGACATTATCTTATTGAATATACTATAGCTCTTATGAATCAGAATTTGAAATCTCATTCTTAATGTTTCTTTTATTTCTTATTAACAAACTGATAAGTGAACTCTAGAATTTATTTTCATTTATAAGGAGAAGGGCATACAGAAAAATATAATTATAGACTGAGAATAATTAAATAAATAAAATAAAAATATAGGCTGGGAAGCCTTGGCAAAGATAATTGGGTTTAGAGTCAGGAAACATGGGTTCAAAACCTCCATTCAGTCATATCCAACTCTTTGTGACCCCATTGAGGGTTTTCTTAGCAAAAATGATAGAAGGATTTTCAATTTCCTTCTCCAACTCTTTTTTATAGATGAAGAACTAAGACAAATAGGGTTAAATGACTTGCCCAGAGTCAGTAAGCAAATTCATAGTAATGAGTCTTCCTGTCTGTAGGCCTGGCATTCTATCAATGATCATGGGTAAATTATCTTTCTGAACCTCGGCTTTCTTATCTATAAAATGGGAATAATTCTATCTGTGGTATCCACCTCACAAGCTTATGGTAGAATTCTAATGAACTGACATAAACAGCTTTTCGACCTTTAGAAAAAGTGCTATATAAATGTTAGCTTTATTCTCATTTGCTTCTCACCCAACCAATCCATAGACAGTATCAATCTTCCCAAACATATTAAATTTCTCCAAAATTAGTCAAATACAAAAAGAATTCCTGAAATTTGTTATGATTGAATTATTTCAAGAGACTAATTTGAGGGGTAAGAATATCAGTTTATTGATTAAGACAGCACTATAACCAATAAAATGGCATAGGTCATTGGCACTCTCAAAAACCAAAGACTTCAAAGATCACAAATCAGGTACCAATATACACTTTGGGGAATTCATTATTCAGTTCCTCCCTTGAATATACTAAGACATCTATAATTGGTGAATAGCTAATTAGGAGGTAGTCCATCAAAATATCCACCCTTTCCCATTCGAATCCGTGACATGGGGCTCATGTTCGTTTCCTTCATTTATTAATCAAATTTTGTTAAAAAAGAAAATATTCTTTGGGATTCCTAAAGACAAAGAAAATGTAAAAAGCAGTAGACCAGATATTGTTCCTGACCCAGAAATCAGATGCAGGAAATCACAGAAATTCTCACTGACCTTTATAGAGAAATTAATAGAGTATATAAGAAATAAATTCTCACAACTATTAAATATGATACAAGAAAAAAAGAGAAAATCAGGTGGTGCCTGGTAAGTGCCTTCAACCAAAGCAATCCAACAACTGTCAGGACTAAAAGTAAACCGAGCTAAAATTCCATTAAGTAGAATTAAGATTCAGTTACTTGACAACGCTGTTAATGGGGAGTCACAGTATTTCCTAACCTCCAGGAATTAAAACAGGACAGGAAGTGAAAGTTTGTTGAAACATAGCAAATAGAAAAGGAAATAGAAGTGGAGGCTCCCAGATGTGATCCGAAGACCACTGGAGCAATCCAGGAGTCCATTCTTAGGAGAGAGTTCCCTTGACTAGACCTCAAAATGAAGGATCAAGTCTTGGGTTTTTATACACTCAAGTCAATATTCTTTAGGGTCTATTATAGCAAGGAGAACACAAGTGGATATTCTTCCTGGCTTATCTTAGCATGACAGGTTAGGGTTGTCTCATGTGCTTCTCTGGTTGGGTTTTCTCTGGAACATCAGGTTCAATTGGACATCCAGAGGCTTCCAGAAGTCTCTGGAAAGGAGCCATGTGTCTCTGCTTCAGCACTTAGCAGGCATATGGTATGTTCCTGACAGTCACACTCTATATTATTCTATTCTATCCATATTGCAACATTGCCACTCAAAACTACTGACTCTGGAAAGGAGAGATTGTTCATTTAAGGCACGAGTTTTTAACCTTTGTTGTGTCAATGAACCCATTTGACAGTCTGGTAAAGCCTCAGAATAACGTTTTGACTGCATAAAGTAAAACTTTTAGGATTATAAATGGAACCAATTCTTTTGAAATAATTACCAAAATATTTTTAAAGAAGTTCACAGATCCCATATTAAGAAATCATAATTTAGGGGAATAGTAATAAATTAGATTAGGAAGATAAACTGGGACCAGTTTAGAGTGGGACTTGGATGCCAAGCTAAGGGCTTTTAACTATATTCTACAATAAATTAAGAACCATAAATGGGTAAATCTCTCTGTTCCCCAGGCTTCCTACCACCTGCTCTCTAATCAGAGACAGTGATTGTCAAACAGGAGTTAGGAAGGCTGAAGGCAGGTAATATGCCCAAAGAAGCAGGGCCAGCCAGTGCAGGTATGAAGTGCCCTCCATCCACAGAAGGAGAAGGTAAGGGCTAGAATCTAGCTTTCCTTAGAACTCCCTAGTGATGCATTAGAAATTACTGAGTTTGAGTTTGAAAATCAGTGTCTGACATATTAAAAAACTTTTTAAGGCCACCAAGGCCATACATTTTTTGCCTTTTATAAATAAAAATCATGTTTTAAAGTACAGATGGAGTAAATTCTATCATATCTTTTTTTCCACTAAGCTATGCTAAAAAGGTTAAACTACATCCATATTACTTCTTTTCCCTCTCATTTTCATATGTTTATTAAATACTACATGTTAACCAGAATGCAAGTCATTAGTCTATCTCCCAGTGACCTTGGCCCATGCTTCCTCTTCTATTTTTTCTTCAGATGGCTGCTCCTCCCTTAGTTGACAGGGTAATTATTAGATGGACCAGGCTGGCTTTCATGTCTTCCTACTGTGTGATTTAGTTAACAGTTTCCTCTGTCCTTCTTGTTCTGCTTGCTTCTTTCATCTTTACACTCCCTTATTTCTGTATTTTCAACTTCATCCCAAGTTTTCATTGTGCCGTCAGAAATCTACCATCTGATATTGATTGTTGCTGAGCACCCTGATTATGTTGATGTCCATTTGCTCAGTTCTTGCCCTACCATAGCCAACTTCAGAAGCCTTCTGAGTTTTCTAGCCAATTAAGGTGCTGGAAAATGTGTTTAAATTAAGAGGAGTCAGCATCTCCCTCCTTTCAGAGCCCCAAGCCAAGAACATTCATGCCAGGAAAAACAAATTCTTAAGTGTTTAGTTCAAAACCTTGCTCAAGGGACAAAGTCTTTAATGGGTCTACTTACATTAATAAGGGCATTTATGTTTGGTTTAAACACATGTGTTCTTAAACTGGGCTTATATTTAGCTAATATTCTTATAACTACTTGCGTTAAAGAAAATAATTCAGTGATATTTTCTATAATTCCTATTAGTTTACTAGGTCTTATATTTGAATAGATTGTATTTTGTCTTTGTTAGTAGAATTGTTTTCCTAAGCGAGTAAGACAGAGCAATCAAATTAGCACACATTTAATGTGTACCAGGCAACATGTTAGTCCCTGGGAATATACAGAATTTGAAGTTATGAGGGACTTTAGGCTCTTTTGCTTTTTAACCCTTACCTTCTGGCTTGGAACTGATATTAAGTATTAGTTCCAAGACACAAGAGTGGTAAAGGCTAGGCAATGGGAGGTTAAGTGACTTGCCCAGTATCACCCAGCTAGGAAGTATCAGAGGCCAGATTTAAACCCATCTGTGTCTGGCATTCTATCTACTGAGCTGCCGAGCTTCCCTGGAACCTTAGGTTCTTGAAGACTATTTTTTTGATGTTCAGATGTTTGAACCCACTCTTTTAACAGGTAAGGAAATACCTGGTATTTCTGGTGAGGCCCAGAAAGGGTAATTTGCCCAACATCAATAGTACCAGTATTGGAAATTGATTTGAGGTCCATTGACTTCAAATCCTGTGTTCTTTCCACCAAATCAGATAAAACATCATATTATAATATATAGAAAGCCATTTTTCAGAGCCAAGAAGACTGTAGTTTAAATCTCAACTCTGACATAGACTGGCTGTGTGACCCTGAGCAAATAGTCACTCAACCTCCCAGTCTTATAGGTCAATGGTACCAAACTCAAATAGAAATGGATCCATACAAAGGCAGCTTGGTGGCTCGGTGGATTGAGAGCCAGGTCTAGAGAAAGGAGGTCATGCATTCAAATACGACTTCAGATACTTCCTAGTTGTGTAACCCTGGGCAAGTCACTCAACAACCCCCCCCAGCCCCTGTCCCATTCTCAACAATCCCCCCCTGCCTTGGAACCGATATATACAGTATTGATTCTAAGAGGAAAGATAAAGGATTTTTAAAAAGAAGAAATAGATCCCTGCTGGCCATATATTGACTTAGAAAACCACAAATTAACATTGTTATATTGTATTTTTACTTATTTTGTTGAATTTTTCCAAAATTCATTTTAATCCAGTTTGGCAGGTACTCTGGGCTACAGCTCTACCCTAGGAAACTCAGCAGTAGGATAAATTGCAAGGAAGGTACTGACCTGCATTGGTAGAAGGAGATTCCTTATCCAAGAGTTCCTCATGCCAATAAAATCATGAGACTAGTTCCTATTTTTATCTTTCTTACTCCTCCTTAAAGTCATATTAATTAGGTCCAAAGTTATCATTCCCTATAATATATCTAGGGAATTATCTCTTCCCATGGTAATTCACCAATAAATTGTGGGAATCATCTTAAAAAGCTAAACAAACAAGTTAATATTTAATTTTAGAGGCAAGAGGAATCCACTATAGTTGATTGAGTAGGGAATTGACATGGCCAGATCTGTGCTTCAGGAAAATTATTTTGGCATCAGTATTTAGGATGGACTGGAACTGTGAAAGATCCAAGGTTAGGAGACCAGTTATGAAGCTGTTGTAGTAATATAGGTGTGGTAGGACATTCCAAATGGATAGGAAGGGTACTAGGTGGCACAGTAGAGAGAGTGCCAAGCTTGGAGTTAGAAAGACTCATCTTCCTGAGTTCAAATCTGACCATAGTCACTTACTAACTCTGTGACCTTAGGCAAGTCATTCAATCCCATTTGCTTCAGTTTCCTCATCTATAAAATGAACTGGAAAAGGAAATGGCAAATCACTCTAGTATCTTCACCAAGAAAGCGCAAAATGGGGTCACAAATGGATACAACTGAAATGACTGAACAAGGAAGTGAAGAGTGCCAACTTCAGAGAAGCTAAGGGCTGCTATAGCCATCTTATATATACTTCTTGCCTGTCCTAGCCATGGTAGGGTAAAGTAAAGCTCCTCCTTTGTCAAATGTTCCATGATACATAAGTGTCTTATTTTACCCTGACATGGAACCTGAACTAAAAGGGTGCTGACTACAGAGCCATTCCCATAACACTAAGCTAAAGGAGAAGAGGGTCTAAACTAAAGTGACATCTGTGTACATAGAGAGAAGGCGGGTCAGAATCAAGAGATGTGATGAGAGGAACAAGATTTGGCAATGATTGGACATGGAAGACCAGGGAAAGTGGAGATTCCAGGAAGTTCTGAGATTACAAATCTGGGAGATTGGAAAAATGGTGATGTCTTTGGAATTTGAGTTATTTCAACAGAAGTAGAAGAAATAGGGAAGTCTGGAAGAGAAAAATGTTAGCAGGGAAAGATAATGAGCTCTATTTTAGACATGTTAAGTTTGAATTGTCTCAGTGCATCCAGCTTGAGGTGTTCAATAGTTCATTATGATGAGAGACACTTGATCAAAGAAGAGACTAGAGATGGCTATATAGATCTGTGAAAAATCATCAGAGATATTAAAGAAAGATGATGATCTAGCACGGAAGACAGAAAAGGGACAGTCAGATGAGTTGAAAAAGAACAAGAAAAGGGCAATATGATGAAAAACCAAGAAAAAAAAGGCCAAGAGTTTCAAATGTAGCAGATAAAACTATGGATAGGACATCTAGAATGATGGGGACTGAGAAAAGATAATCAGATTTGGCCATGAAGAACCTATTTGTGTATGTAACGGTGTTATTGTAAGTAAAGTAATCTGAAAACTTAATCGTGAGTTATTACAATGACAGGTAAGTCTATACTTACTGTTAAAAGCATGATAATGAACAGATTGCAATGTTTATTTTAGAAATGTAAATACAATTATTGGCCCAAATATAGACTGCATTCTAATATGTACAACTTATATTTGAACCAAAATGTTTTTGTTCAATTAGCCATGGGAAAATCTCAGATAAAATAAATTACCTCCTTGGTTTTAAACTTGCTCTCTGATAGTCCTCCTCCTGCCCTGACTTGAATGAACTAGCCATCATGTCCAATTAGACAAGGCAACTGCCTTTATTCCCATTTAGGAAATTATTGGAAGTGTCTCATGAAAGGCAAGTGAACAGGCCATTTTCTACCTATATGTTTACATTTTCTTCCAAATCCAGGATCCTAGTAATATTTCTGAGTGTCCATTCTCTCCATACCTCGTAAACCTACAACTCAAGTTTTTAGTGGAAAATTGTGCCTCTCCCTTAACATGTAATGAGCAGGGACCAAAGTAGCTGGCATTTAGGTCAGCGTTCAAAGCTAAATGCATTCTTTGGGGATCCCTGGAGCATTAAAAAGGGTGGGGGAAGCCATGTGGATAGAGTGTCGGGCCCCAAGTAAGGAAGATTCATCTTCCTCATTTTTCTGAATTCAAATCCGGCCTCAGACACTAGTTTACTAGCTGTATGGCAGGTCATTTAACCCTGTTTACCTCAGTTTCCTCATCTGTAAAATGAGCTGGAGAAGGAAATGGCAAACCACTTCAATCTCTTTGCCAAGAAAACCCCAACTGGGGCCACAGAGAATCAGACACGACTAAAAAAACAACTGAACAAGACCATGAAAAAAGAAAATCCTTCACATAGAAGGGGAATGGCCTGAGCTATTATCTTTATTTCTACTAACCTCGGAAGCCCCTAAGCATGTCCCTGGTGAATCTATCCAAGGTATGACTGTATCTGCCTTTTACTGAAACCTTATGGCTATTTACAAGTTCAGAAAAAGAGATGTTATTATACCCTAGGGAAGGAACTCTCATGGGAACTTCTGCAATGCTGCTGCTGCTGCTGCTACTGCTGGGCAAAGTAGGGTTGAGAGAATGGCCAACACTTCTGGATGTGTGTGGGTGAGAAGATTTAAATCCATGCCTGGCTGGAATTAATCAGTATAATCAGAGCACAAGGAACACAGAACAATTTTGATAGTAAATTAGGTCTTTCCCATTGCTAATTTCAAATGGCATGATTCTACAGTGACCATCGCCTGCCTAGTCGTCTAGAAGGGAAGTGCATTCATTCAAATATATAGCAATGCTGTCTGGGATAATCCTGAAAGACATGATGGGGATGCTATCCATCTCCAGAGAAAGAACTGGTGGAGTCATCTTTCACATCAGTTCATTTATGGTTTTATTTCGGGGTTTTGGTTCTGTATGAGTTTGCTCTTACACCAATGACCAATATATAAGTGGGTTTTGCAGGACAATAAAAAATGAAAAAAATAAAAATAAAAGGACAAATATATAGCAATAGGAGTTCACATATTCTGGAGTAGATTACCAGCTGTGAAAGGCTTCCTTAAACTGCATGTTATTTCATCCTTAATCTGAGAATAGAATATTATATTTTTTAATCTATATTTGACTTCAATTTTCAGAGATTCACCGAAACTATAACTGCCCAGGTCATTTCATCTACCACTCGCCTCTCTCTACTGACCTCTCCCTACCTGTACCAGCACCTATCTCACCAGACCTGGTCCCTGGAGGTCCATATCCCAGGCCATGAGAAAGTGAATATATATACTATTCAGCTTTGGAGCCCAAACTAACCAATTTCAAACTATTTCCTTATAGGCTATTTTACTATCAACCTGGGTACGGTAGCACCTTTCCCTTTGGCCTCAAGCTCCCCATCATCAACACTACTACTTTCTACTATAAATATTTGATAAAATACTATTTTTGGTAATAATACCAAATGAATCCAGTAATCATTTATTTTGTCTTTATTTTTGCAATTTGTCTATTGACTGTCCCACACATTAAATCATCTCTAATGACTCCCCAGACCAAAACTCCCTTTCCTGTCTCCATTCTCCTATATGTGCTATCTTGCCTATAAGCTCACTGAGGACAGAGGATACCTCATGTTATATTTGTGTCTATAGCACTTTGCACAACATCTGACACGATAGAGCTTAATAAATGCCTGTTTATTCAGAGCTCACTTTCAAAATGACCTTTAAAAACAATTTGCCTTCTCTGTCCTTATTCTTCTTGACCCCTTTGTTATTGCTGTGTTATCATTTCAGTCACATTTGTCTTTTTGTGACTCAATTTCAGATTTTCTTGGCAAAAAAACCCTTCCTCTGATATATCCCTTTAGCTGAAAATAATGTCTCCCACCTCAAATTTTCTGATAATATGTTGTCTAGAGGCCTTTCTTTGCTTCTGTCTTATTCTACCTTGCCTCATCCTTTGGTAGATATAGCATGGCTCTCTATTAGGTTGAAAACTCTTATCATTTCTTTCTCCAACTCATTTATAGATAAGGAAACTGAGGCAAAAAGGGTTAAGTGACTGGCCTAGATTCACCCAACTAGAAAACGTCTGAGATCAGATCTGAACTCAAGAAGATGAGTCTTCCTGACTCCAGGCTTGGGTGTTAAATCCACTGCACAACCTAACTAATTTTTCTGTAGCATTTGATATTGCTGGCCATTCTTCTCAAATGTTTTCCTTAATTTCTATGACCTTCACCTATCTCTGTCTGTTCTTTCTTTTTTCTTATTTGCTAATTCTGCTTCCTTTTCCTACATCCTATGAGAATTCCTCATGACTCAGTCCTCACTTTTCTGCTCTTCTCTGAGTGCATTCCCTGTGATCTCCACTCAGAATCTCAAACTCAGAAGGAAGTAAACAGGAATCCTCCCCTACAACGTGCCCAGAAAGTGGTTATCCAACATCTTCATGAAGAATTTCCCTGCCTCCTTAAGGCAACTCATTTCACTTTAAATGTCAAGTATTCTTTCCTTACAGGAAGACTAAACTTTTCCTCTTTGCAATTTCTATCCATTGCTTCTAATTCTTCCAATGGCCTCAACAATTATCCCTTGTGAAAAATGGCTCCAAAGTCTCCATCTTGCTTCTATCTTAGCTCTAGTCCCAAATTTCCTACTGCTTCCAGTTGTCTCCATGTAGCCATCCAACCAGTCCTTCAAACTCATCTTCTAGAGCCAAACCAGCTTCTTCTGCCTTTCCTGTTACTGTTAATAAAGCCATCATTCTATTAGTCATCCAAAATTGAAACGTAGGAATCATCCAAAAGACATAACCATAGCATGATCCACATATGAATTTAATATCATTTAATGATGAGCATCCATCTGGAAAGTTGAATCTAACAGCTGATGACACTATCTAGATTGTTAGAATTCACTTTGCACTTGTAAATCATAAGGTTTAGTGCTGAAAGAGACCTGACACGATAATAAGCACTAATTTTTACATCTTACCATAAATAAGGTTTCCAAAATACTTGACTATACATCAATTTGCCTCCCCCTTTTATAGATAAGGAAACTGAGGTCCAAAGAATGTAAAGCACTTACCCAAGGTCATATGGTTAGCAAATTGTAGTCAGCATCTGAACCCAGCTCTTCTAATTCCAAATCTAATGCTCTTTACTCTTAATCTCAGTCATTTGTTAAATTTCATAAATTTAATTGAATTCAAAGTCTACCACTCTTAAATACCTCCCCACCCTTATCTCTCACTACTTTCTTAAAGGAGCTCTCCTACTTAAGAAAGTCTTGTTCTCCTGCATACACTATATTGTTCAATCATCTTCTCCATGACCTTATTTGGGGTTTTCTTGGCAAAGTGGTTTATCATTTCCTTCTCTGGTTCATTTTATAGATGAGAAAGCCAAGGCAAACAGGGTAAAGTGACTTAACCACGGTCATATAACTAGTAAGTGTCTGAAGCAGTATTTGAATTCAGGTCTTCCTGACTCCAGGTCAGTACTAACTGCCTATCATCCTTGCCATCTGAACTACTAGTGGTATTGACTTCTGCCATTACAAAATTTCAAAGGTGGTTTTTCCTAATAAGAATATGTTCCCAATATATCTTTGCCTAGAGAAATCCTTTTCATCTCTCAAGGCCAAATGCATGTGCCAACAACTCAATTAAAATTTCCTCTGACATCTCCTCAGCTGAAAAAGATGTATCCCTTCCTCAAGTTTTCTGATAGCACATTGTCTAGGGGACTTCCTTTGTTTCTATCTTATTCTACCCTGCTTCATCCTTGGGTAGAGAACATAGCCCATATTTGAGATGAAAACTCTTTGCAAGAAGGAATTACCATCAATATTCTTTTTTATCCCCATTGTCTAACTCAAAGTCTTACACATCAATGCTTATTGAATGGCATGGAGACCTTGACTCCTTTTCTTTTGCCTGTTATATCCCAATAAGACTCTCAATTCTATTGATTTTTCTTTTCATAATATGACTACCAACCATAACTTCTTTTCTATTCTGATCAATCTATCTCAGACCCTGACTGGCTCACTCCTAGGTCATTACAAAGCCTTCTAATAGGATTTCCTGCTTCCAGTCTCTCTTCCTTGGATACCAGGGCTGTCTTACATGCTGCTGCCAGTTTCAACTTTTCCATAGTGTCATTCTGTAATGGAAGCTTTATCCAATACCCCTCCTATTTGGCTACTGACCCATCTCGTAAACTGTGAGAGCCGCCAATATTGGAACCCCATGTACCGGCATAAAATAAGCTCTCTGTAATTTGTTCTATATAGTTTTAAGTTCACTACCATTTTAAGTTGAGCCCTATACTCAAGATCATAAGGTTTCATGAACTCTAAGGCTTTGAGATTGAGAAATAAAAACAATTAAGAAATAAAATAAAAACCAATTATCTACTCTTTTCCAGCCATAAGCTACATGTCTTTCTATCTCATCTCCAAATTGCCACTTCCTTTCTTTTTAAAAAGTTTAGTGAGGGGCAGCTGGATAGCTTAGTGGATTGAGAGTCAGGCCTAGAGACGGGAGGTTCTAGGTTCAAATCTGGCCTCAGACACTTCCTAGCTGTGTGACCCTGGGCAAGTCACTTAACCCCCATTGCCCACCCTTACCACTCTTCCACCTAGGAGCCAATACACAGAAGTTAATGGTTTAAAAAAAGGATAGTGATATAAAACAAATTTCCTTATTTGTCATATCAAAAAAAAAAAAAGAAATGAAATAAGAAAAGAAAATATGCTTCAGTCTACACTCTGAATTTATCTATATTTGGAGGTAGATAACATGTTTCATCATGAGTCCTTAGGAACTGTAGCTAGTAGTAGCTAGCTAAGTTGTGTTAATCAGAGCTCCTAAGTCATTCAAAGTTGATTTTAAGGTATTGTCATTACATAAATTGTTCTCTTGGTTCTTCTCACTTCACTTGACATTAATTCATTCAAGTCTTCTTAGTTGTTTTTTTCTGGAACTATCCCCTTCATCATTTCATATAGTAAAATATTATTCCATCACATTCACAATCTATAACTAGTTCAGCTATTCCCTAATTAATGGGCATTTCCTCAGTTTCTAATTCTTTGCCAGAGTAAAAAGAGCTTTTAGAAATATTTTTATACATGAGGGTTCTTTTCCTCTTTCTTTAATCTCTCTTAATCTCTTCCTTCTAATATAGCCAAATATTGCCAGTTTTATGAAAAGAGGAAACTATTGTCCAGGGATCCTATTGAATAAGCATCCTGAAAGCCTTCCAAACCACTGTGGATAAAGGGAAAACTCTCCCAGGTCCACTTTCTCAGAGCACTGAAAGATACATTTTATGGCATGTCTCCATGCCTTAGTATTCTCCAGTTGTATCCAATATGTGGATAAATCCACACACCCTTTTTTCTTTTATTTGTTATGCCTCTATCTGTATCTTCCTTTTCCCCCATAAAATTTTTCTAAAATTTTAAGTTGCAAATTTTCTCCCTCTTTTTCTTTCCCTCTCTTCCCCCTCTCTCTAAGACAGTAAGCAATTTAGTCTGAAGGTCCCTGGTCCCAAGGAATTTACTTTCAATTTAGGAGATACTGCATGTATAAGAGAGATGCAAAATACATGCCTACACTAATATCTGAAGGAGTCAGGAAAGACCTTTCTTGGGAAGTGGCATTGGTGCTGAGCCCTGAAGGGGAGTCCCAGGTTCTAAGACTTGGAGGGGCAGAAGGAGAGCATTTTAG
This sequence comes from Gracilinanus agilis, assembly GCF_016433145.1. Lineage (NCBI taxonomy): Eukaryota > Metazoa > Chordata > Mammalia > Didelphimorphia > Didelphidae > Gracilinanus > Gracilinanus agilis. Next base: position 152,534,663 of record NC_058130.1, read on the forward strand.
GAATGCTCTCTCTGGGGCTCAATTTCCAAATCTTTAAAAAGAAAATAACAAGATAATAAGGTTTCACTCCCAATTTCAGAGGATTGCTGTGAATAAAGCTTTCTGTAATTCTTAAAGCTCTCTAGAAATATGTGTTATTATTATTATTGTCTAGGAGAAGGGATTATGTATCACTGATATTCTTATAATCACTGTGGCAGAGCATGTGGAGGTAGCCACTGGATGAGAGGGAAGAAGTGGGATCTGAATGTTTATTTAATCATTTGTGCCCAATGGGGGACTCCTATTTCATGAGATCCCCTGCCCCCACAGGATCCTCTGGGGCAACCAGAATGGATGTTGTGCTAGCACCATCTAGCTAATTTCTTCCATAATTCATGCTGCCTCTGGATGGATTTTCACTGTAGTTCAGTGATTTTTTTTAACTTTCTCAATTTGCTGACAAATCTTGTTGATACAGTAATGTCATCATTAAGATACCTATATTGAGTGACTGGAGCAAATAGACCATGGTGGGAGGTGCTGTATTGGGAATACAAGTAGGTATAAGAGCATTTCTGCCCTCAGGGAACTTGCCAGTCTCTTGGGTATTCAGGATATGAACATATAAAAGGAGTAGGCAACAGGGGCAGGCAGGTGGCTCAACAGATTGAGAGGCAGGTCTGGGGATGAGAAGCCCTGGGTTCAAATGTAGTCTCAGACACTTCCTAGTTGTATGATCCTGGGCAAATCACTTAATCCTCTTTTCTTTACTTTCCTCTCCTAAAAAATGGTCTAGAGAAGGAAATGGCAAACCACTCTAGTATCTTTGCCAAGAAAACTCCTAAAAGGCTCATGAAGAGTTGGACTGACTGAAAGCAAATGAGCAATAAAAACAGACATGGGAAGACATACAACATATATGTACAACAAGTAGTCCAGGATGTCTGGAGTATAAAGTACTTGATTGGGGGATAGAGTGGAGTTAGATTATGAAAGTCTTTGAAGATTGAGATCAAGAGATGACTTTATAAGGAAACTGTAAAGGGTTTTGAGAAGAGTAACATAATTAGAATTATGTATCAGAAATATTATAGTGGCTGACAGTGGTAGAATGGATTTTGGTGAAATCCATGACAAAATCCCTCATCATGTATTCGTGGATAGAAAGGATAAATGTCCTTTGATCCAACAAAAACATTACTAGGTCTATATCCCAAAGAGATTAAAGATAGGGAAAAAGAATATATTTGTACAAAAATCTTTATAGCAGTTCTTTTTGTAGTGGTAAAGAACCAGAAATTGAAGGGATGCTCATCAATTGGGGAATGGCTGAACAAGTTGTAGTATATGATAGTTATGGGATACTATTGCACCATAAGAATTGACAAATAAGATGAGGAAAATAACTTGGAGTGACATATGAAATGATGCAAAGTGAAGTGAGCAAAACCAAGAGAACACTGTACACTGTAACAACAAAAATGGAGGATGACAAAGGAGGGAGCCAAGACAACTCCAAGGGTTGCATGATGTAAAAAGCTATCCATCATCATAGAAATAAGTGATAGAGTCCGAATGGAGATTGAAACATTCTTAGATCTATTTTCTTCATAAATTTTTCTCTAATGTAAGCAATATGTGTCTTCTTTCATAACATGGCATAGAAAGATGTATTGTGTGATAACACATGTACAACCTATATCATATTACCTGCCATTTTGGAGATGGAGGAGGGGAAGGAGGGAGGAAGAGAACATGGATGGCAAAATGTCAGAAAATGATTATTAAAATTTTATTGATGAAATGGTGGGGAGGGAGAAGAAACACAACAGATGCTTAATAAATACTTGTTAAATAATTTTTTAAAAGATAAATATCACCTGCTCTATAGTATGGCTAGTTTTAGATCTCTGAAAGGCAGTTGGAGGCATGAGATTGGAGTCAGCAGAGAGAATGGAGCAAGAAAAGTAGATTTGAAAATTATTTGCATAGAGATGGTAATTAAATTCATGGAAGTTGATGAGGTCACCCAGTTGAAGTAGTATAAAGGGAAAAGAGAAGAGAGCCTACGACAGAGCCCTGAGAGACACCTACAGTTTAGTCTTTTGCGCAACACTGTGTATGTCTTGGGAAGTTTGATACAATGGCAAAGGACTATGGAATATGAGATTGGTCATCAGTTAATTTAAAGTTACTGTTCTATTCACCTTGTAGATCCTATTTTCTCAAGAGTTACTACTCTTGGGGCAATTAGGTAGTTCAGTGGCTAGAGAGCCAGGCCTGGAGGTGGGATGTCCTGAGTTCAAACCTAACCTCAGATACTTCCTACCTGTGTGACCCTAAGTAAGTTACTTAACTCCAATTACCTAGCCTTTACCACTCTTCTGCCATGGAATCAATACTTAATTCTCACTCTAAGACATAACGTATGGGTTAAAAAAAAGTTACTCTTTATTGAATAATTCCCCATTATATAGTATTTTAAGGTTTAAATAGCTCTTTCTTCACAATAACTGAGTAGGTTGTATTTGTTGTAGCTTTTTTAAAGATGAAGAAACTGAAGTTCATAAAATTTAAGGAACTCCCCATTATCATATAACCAGTAACAACAGCTGAGATTTATATCGTGCTTTAAGGTTACAAAGTATTTTAAATAAAAACAGAATCCCATGATGTAATCTCTCAACTCTGACACAGATATTCATTTTACAGTTAAAATAAACTGAGGTTCAGAAAAGTTAAATGATTTCGTCATTGTCACATATCTAACAACTGTTAGAGGGATTAAAATTCAGTTCTCAACTTAAAGTCCAGTATTTCTATTATATCACAATGCCCACCAAATTTATATTAGATTTACTAATCTAGGATATATATTCTAGTATTCCAACATTCTAAATTTCTATTTATTTTCTGGCTTTTCAAAGAAAAAATTATTTCCAGGTAATCTACATTAAGATATGCTCATACATTATATCCCATATGTTGATACATAGCTATAATCCACTTTTTCTTTCTTTCCTTCCTTTCTTCCTTCCTTCTTTTCTTCCTTTTTTTCTTGAAACTATGGTTTTATCAATTTAGGAACTTATAGTCTTAGAAAATTAGTAGGGTACTGAGAAATTAGGGCAGTTAGATGGTGCAGTGGATAGATCTCTAGGCCTGAAGTCAGAAGGATTCATCTTCTTAAACTTAATATCTGGCCCTGGACAAGTCATTTAATCCCATTTTCCTCAGTTTCCTCATCTGTTAAAAAAAAAGGAGAAGGAACTGTCAAACCATTCCAGTATCTTTGCCAAAAAACCTTCAAAAAGGGTCATGGAGAATTGGACACGACTGAAAAATGACTGAACAACACTAAATTAAGCAATTTGCCTAGAATCACACAGTGTGAATCAGAGGTAGAACCTGAACTCAGGACCTCCTAATGCCAAGCCAGCCATTATATCACACTACCTCTCTACTTACCCAGCCAAAGAACCAGCCAGAGTTAAAGCAGATGAAGTGGATATGATGATAAGTGATATATTCATTGAAGCCATCTAAAAGTATTACCACATTAGCTCATCCTCTCTTCTTCAAAAAATTAGTATGAAGAAAGAATTAAAGAGCTTAAGAAATAGAGATGAAAATTAAAACCACAGACCAAGTCAGTTATAGGTAGAGGTGTGCTGGAGCTAGCACAGGCAGGCTTACAAGAGTCCATTTTAAATTTTCAGTGTGAGCACTTACACCTAAAAACCAGAAAACTACAAATCAGGAATTAACTTCTTATTTATTTGTTGTATAGTCTTAAGAAAGAGTTGGAGTACATGTTAATAACACAAATTACACTTTAAAAGGTATTGTAGGCTATGTAGATGCCTCAGTGGATAGAGACCCAGGCCTAGAGATAGTAGGTCCTGGGTTCAAATCTGACCTCAGACACCTTCTAACTGTGTGACCCTGGACAAATTACTTAACCTCAATTGTCTAAACCTTACAGTTCTTCTGCATTGGAACCAATATTAAGTATAGATTCTAAGAGAGAAAATAAGGGGTTTCTTTTAAAGGTATTGTACATTTTGGAGAGCTTTTTGTTAAATATTTACCAGTATATTCCTGGTTATAGTCTTATCAACCTAGAGCTGAAAAGAGGGTGTTAGAAGGTATCTAAACTAACCCTTTCATTTTATAGACTGAACTGATTATAAATTAATATAATATAGCATAACATAAAAACATAATAGAATAGAATATATTATATTCTGGTATATTAAATTATATTATATTGTTATATTATGTCATGTCATATGTTATATTACATTATATTGTATTGTATTATATTATATTATATTGTTATGTTATGTTGTGTGTTGTGTTGTGTTGTGTTGTATTGTATTGTATTGTATTGTATTGTATTGTATTGTATTGTATTGTATTGTATTGTATTGTATTGTATTGTATC
>NC_058130.1:152539437-152578942 GCF_016433145.1 Gracilinanus agilis
TATTATATTATATTATATTATATTATATTATATTATATTATATTATATTATATTATATTATATTATATTATTCTATTGCCTTTCTTCAAAGTCTAGATTACAACCCAGGTCCTATGAATGCACATCCATTCCTTTCCTCCCCTACCTCCCATCCTCCATCATCTCTCACTGCCTCCATCAATATCCATAGCTACTTTTTCCCACCTTGGCTACAGAGGCAGGGGGCAGAAGAAAAGCTCTTATGGATCTATCACCAAGGCATTTCGCTGAAGGATTGTCTAGATGGTAGCAATTTTATAGCTGTCTGACTTCTAATGCAGTCACATGCAGATGAGCCCCTTCACATTCAGGCTAAAAGGATCCAGGACTATATATAAGCCCTGGTTCTTCCCAGCATGACAGTGCTATGACCACCAGTCAGTTTCCTGATGAGCCTTTCACATGATTTCTGGGCACCACAACATGCCACATTCTGCAGTTATCTGATTTCCAATCAACACTCAGCTGCCCGGTGGATTAAAAAGGAGGCTCTATTACTGGCTGAGAGCCACAGTGTACTTGGAGATACCAGCTACTCACATGTGGATTCTGGAATCCCCTTTTACAATCAGAAGGTCTTTGGAAAAAGAAATTACTATCACAGCATGAATATAATACAGGCTATCCCCAATGCCAAAAGTATTAATCTGTTTGGCTTTCTTTCAGGGGACACACACATTCTGCAAGGACTCAATATATTCAGCACATTCCTCTTGGCCATGTTTGGGTTTTGATAATCATAACACAAAATAACCCTATATAACAGGCAAGCAATGAACTCTCAACCACATTACATATATGCAAGGTACTTAAAAATATATATGTACTTATTACATTATACATATATGTTCTTTTAAACATTTGAGGCTAGTGATACTGTCATTTTGAATTTTAAGTGTTTGGCAGGATTGGTCCATGTCCAAATGTGTCAAGTTTCAGTTCTCTGCTTCTCACATAAATAACCATGAGGGTAAAAGGAGGTCCTTCCAAACCAATACCATTTGGATGGCATGGAAACACATTCTCACTCATTTCTCTTGAAAGGGCCACCAGAAAGGGGAATCTTCTCATTTCTGAGAAGGGCAATCTAGCTCTCACACCACAAGGTGCTGAGAGAAGATGATCTGGGTACCAATTTAGAGTGAAGAAAAGGGATCAAAAAAGGGAATGGGTAGACAAGTTGTGGCATATGATTGTGATGTGATACTACTGCGCCATAAGAAATGACCAATAGGTTAATTTTGGAAAAATATGGAGTGACCTACATGGAATTATGAAGAGTGAAACAAGCAGAACCAAGAGAACATTATATACAGCAACAGAAATGTTTGAAGTATGACTTGTATATTTCTTTCTACCTAGAAAAAGAACTGATAAATAGAAATAAGTAAGACATCATTTTATGTATATATATATATATATACACACACATATATGTATATATGCATATATATTTGGTGAAATGATGCCTTCTCTATTAGGGGAGGGGAAGGAAGGAAGGAGTTAAGTATTTTAATGAAAAAAAGTAATTAATTATTATTATTATTTTACATTTTAACTCCAAAAAATAGAAAGGGGTTCAGGAACCAAGGTCAGCAAGAAAATAAGAGAAGAATTCTGAGAGATAGTTATGGAGATGATCAAAAACCTAGAAATAAAATAAAATTCATGAGACCTAGAAATTAAAGAGAAGATCAATGAAATTGAGGCAGATATTAAAGAAGATAATAACCAGCAAAAAAATATGGGCAGGAAAGAAACATATCTCTTTTTTGATTACAGATATAATTAGGGTGGAGCAAACAGAATTTTTCTCCTAGTTCTGAAATTTAGAGTTCATTTTTAATACTTAGGCAGTGTAGAAACTAACCTTAGCATCTATTTAGCAAAAATAATTAGTTAAAATAGTTACCTGATAACACATTTCCTTATTCTCTTGTCCTGACTACCCTGGCAGTCATATCCCAGGAGAATTCCTAAAGACTAGTCCTATCCTGTTCCCTAGAGCAGTGTTCCCACAAGTGGCCTCATGATATCATGGGGTCTTTATTTCTCCCATTATGGGGGAAATACCTGTGTCTCTCCTCTTCCCAAATCAACTTTAAAAGTCAAATTAGAGCTACATTGGGCCCAGAGATTGCTAGTTACAGCTCTGTTGAAGAGGCTACACTAATCAATTAATGTAGTTAAAAGTAGATCAAAGAAAAAGAAAAGAAAAAGAAAGTTTCTTCCACATAAACAAAAGCCCTGTTTTGCTTTTAGTCATTTCCTCTGGTATCACATGATGCTTTGACTTTATAAGGGCATGGATGGGCAAGGTAGAGGAGAGAGAAACCATTTTTAAATACTCAAAGAGAATTGGAAACCAAACCATATTGACTTGAAAGGCTGAATCTCATGAATATTATGGACAATCATTCATCAATTGTTCTTCATTTGATACCATATTTTCCCCTCTTAATTTATAAGCTTTCTAACAAAGAATAGGCCCCTCTCCCAAATATCCTGGTTATCCCATCAAAAAAAAAAAAAAACAGTACTGTGAAATGACAAAAACTCCACCCACCCAGATGTTTTGCATAGTGTATATAAAATGGAATGATAATGTGGTATAGTGGATAAAAGACCAGCCTTAGAGTCAGGAAGTCTTAGATTCAACTCCTGCCTCTGGACAAACACTAACTCAATGCTTTATGTTTAGGGATTGAAACATTAGAGGAAACTTCTACACTTGTAATTCCTTTTACTGATGAAATAATAGATCCATGAACATAATAATTATAAATGTAATATATAATATATATATATATACACATATACATAAACATACAAGGGGAGCAGCATTTCAACAGTTTCTATTTTTTTCCAAAAGTAATTTTTTAATTGCCTAAGAAGGATTAATAAATCTGGAAAAGTGAATAAGATTTGATCATAGGATAAAATTTCACTTTAAGTCTTTTGAAAAAGTAATATTTTGGGGCAGCTAGGTAGCTCAGGGGATTGAGTTCAAGGCCTAAAGACAGGAGGTCCTAAGTTCAAATCTGCCTCAGACCCTTCACAGCTGTGTGACCCTGGGCAAGTCACTTAACCCCCTTTGTCTAACCCTTACCTCTCTTCTGCCTTGGAACCAATACACAGTATTGAGTCTAAGGTGGAAGATAAGGGTTTAAAAACAAAAAGTAATATTTTCATTGCCTAAAGGGAGTGACAGATCTGGGAAAGAGCCACGGAGTGACTCCCCATACTGAAAATGTTTAGTTACCCAACCTCTTAGTTCTCTAGCTGAGAGGCATCAGTTTTTTTATGTAGATTGCCCTAACAGTCCAGCAACCTCATTTCACCCCCAAACTGAGGGGAGGAGGTGAAAAGAGAGGCCTTCCATCTCCATAGTAGTCCAGTACAAGAGACATGATATCTGTGACAAGGAACAGATATAACAATACAGTATACTGGGGCTACACATACACACAAATATGTAAACCTTTTTACTTGTCAATGATTTCTATCCTATAACAGTCCTGTCAGTCAGCCAACCTGTCAATAAGTCAGCCTGTCAGTCAGTCTATCTGCCAGTCAGCCTACTTGTCAATCAATCAGTCTGTCTGTCAGCCAGTCTACCTGCCAGTCAGCCTACCTGTCAGTCAGTTGGCCTCTCAGCCAGACTATCTATTGGACTATCTATCAGTCAGTCAGACTAGACTACCTGTTAGTCAGCCTACCTGTCATTCAGTCTGCCTGTCAGTCAGTCAGCCTCTCAACTAACCTACCTGTCAGTCCATCTACCTGTCAGGAGGTCTATCTGTCAGCCAGTCTGTCTATCTGCCTGTGAAGATGGTCTCATTGCTTGATCACGCCAACTTTTGCTGAGTATTGCCTAAACTCTGTTCAGCTGCTACTCCTGGCAGTTGGTATGAGGCTTAATTTTAAATTCAACTCATAAAACCCAGCCAGCCTAGCACAGTGTGGCATACAGCACATACTTGGTAATACTACCTCTCTGAAGGGTGGGAGAGGGGTTGTCCAAGAGCACTATCACTTTACTTGGCTAATTCTGTCCAACAAGCGGGGAGAATGACCTGACTTAGAGGCTCCACCAGCCAGCTGATCTGCTAAACTGATGAGCTCAGCTAAGTATGGCTGTAATTAGCCTCCAGCCGGAGAGCCTTCCAAATCTCTTCCTCTGCATTCCAAAGCAGGACATGCTGAACTCTAGTCAGATGCTAAGTGGCTGCTGGGCCATGCTTTGTAAGTTAAAGAAAGAAAAGACTTCTGGGTCTCATTACCCAGGGGGGAACACCATTTCTGGAAAGAGGAGACACCCCATCAGGCCCAAATCTGGCTAACTTTTAGCAATAGCAGATTAGGACATAATCAGCTGAGGAGACCCAGTGCCAAAACACATGGTGGCTTCCCCTCTATCCAGCCGTCCTCATGGACACCTGCCCTTCAGACACTGCTGTCTTTCTCTACAGAGAAACAAAAGGGCTTGATTCCCTCTATACAAAGGGAGTTGTCCATTAATCAGTCTGGAAATTAGGATCTCTTCAGAGGTGTGATGATATCTTCAATAATAATAATAATAATAATAATAATAATAAAACTATCTAACATTTACATAAAGCTTTAAGATTTGCAAAATACATTATATAAAATATGCCATTTTGTCCTCCTAGTAATCCTATGAGGTTGGTGCTGTTATTATCCCCTTTACACAGCTGAGGAAATTGAGACCCAGAAAGGCTAACTTTTCATAAGCCACAGAGTCCAAACCCTCCTCTCCCTTCCAATTTTACAGATGGGGAAATTGAGGCCCACTCAGAGAGTTTGACTTGCCCAAGGTCATACAACAAGTGTAAGAGGTGGAATTTATTTTAAACTTTATGGTCCACTTTACTTTGTAAGACCTCTATAAGGAATAAGAAAGAGAATCATAAAATTATCATGTTTTAAAAAAGTCTCTGCATATTCAAACTCAATTGCCTTTGCATGGCAGATATTATAGAAAGAGAAACTATATAAAATGGGGATAGTTCCCTTCCCCTTGAAGAGCAGTTAGTTTAGTTCTTTTCAGTCCCCAGAAGGATGGAATGGTGATTTCTCATCACCATATGTGATAATGGCATATCACCCTTACTGCTTGCATTCCTGATATTAAATAACATAGGCTGCAGTTAACAGAAGGTTAAGACACATAATAATATATTGGCACTAGAAAACATGTGAATAGTTCTGTTTGGCAAATGGTCCATAATTATCAAGTGAGAGGGATATTTTTGCTTGCCTCCCATAACTATGAAAGGTCACTAATACAGCTCGGTGGAGAGAATGCAATGACTACCACCAAGCTTAGTTTTATAGGGGGTGTTTCCTATTCCATTTCCCTTTCTCACTCATTTATATGGGAGAGCAAAAGGGTTTTGGAGTTTAAAGACTTCCTTCATTCTCCTCCTACCTTCTTACTCCCCAGAATCCTTGACTGTTTACTGAAAGAGTAACATCTAAGTAACATTTAAATAGGTCCTGAATGGAAGCAATTTAATGATTAAGAGTTAAACAGAGTTATGTGGGTTCTTTGGCCCTAAATCTGAGACTCTTGATACAAACAAAAGTCAAACAGATACCTCAAGAAGTCAAAATATCTTTTATATATATATATATATATATATAACCTTTACCTTCTGTCTTAAAATTGATACTAAGCATTGGTTCCAAGGCATCAGAGTGGTAAGGTCTATTTGAGGTCAAATTTGAACCCAGGATCTGCCATTGCCAAGCTTGGCTCTCTATCTACTGAGTCACCTGGCTGCCCCCAAAGTATCTTGAAAGATATTCTCTCTTTCTTTGAGGCTTAATTCAAATGTCACTTTCTTCCAGAAGCTTTTCCTGGTCCTCCTAGCTGCTGGAGCCTTCCCCTCTTAGATTGCCTTCCATCTACCCAGTACATATCTTATATTTACCCAGTAACTTATATATTGTCCCCTCTTAGAATGGGAGCTACTTGAAGGTAGGGACAATTTTTCCTGTCTTTGTATTTCCACCACTTAATACAATACAATGCCTGGCATACAGCAAACGCTTAATAGATGCTTGTCTCTTGAATTGACTGATAGATTAAAGTCAACAATGCCCAAGTCCTAGGTCTGAATCCTATACAGATATGTCTTTGAATCTTAAAGAAACCAAAGATTGGTGAGCATAGGATTGTAAAGCAAAGAAACCTGGACATTTCTACCCAACCATGGTAACCTCATGAATCATGTTTCTCCATAATAAGGATATTCTAGACAGGCAAATTAAATTTTCACGTCTTCTGGTTAGGGCACTCACTGCCCAGAATGGTGCTGGGGAAATCCTAACATTCTTATTCTATATTTCTCCTTTTTCCTAGGCTCCAAGTTTAGCCACTACATTTCTGTTTTTTGTCAGGCTCTATTTTTAGAACATATTAAAGTTTCCAAGTTGACTATTGAATTGTAAACCAAGGGAGGTGCTTTTCATTCTTTCCTGACAATTAAGATGGATGACTAACAGAGTATTGCAACCATCTTGCCTTTTTTTTTCTTTGCCTCCTCCTTCTCTTCTGATATAGCCACAGCAACTTTCTCAAGGGCTCACATAATCTTACTACCATGTAAGAGGATTTGAGCTATTGGTATTAGCTACATTATAGTGCTGAGGGAGCAAGATCCCTTCCTATTTGGGCCTCAGGTTCAGCCCCATTTCAGCCCTGGGGCTGATATTGCTATTCCCATAATCACTGACTTCACCAACAGAGCCAATATTAATCCAACTTTCTCTCTCCTCACCCTTGCTTCAGCTTTTCCTTTTACCAGTCCTCCTCAGACTCTACCCCTTCTCTTGGCTCTGAAAAGACTGTTCTTTCAAGCCTCTATATTCTGAATTAATGTTTCTTGCATTTCTTATACCTAGAGATACAAATAGGAATTATTTTGCCTAAAGCAAAAAATATTAATGAATTTGGGGTGATGAGGTGAAGATGGGGGGAATGGAATTGCAAAGGGTAGTACATCTGAATTGTATCTGGAAAAGGGGTCCCTCAGAGTCTCCTGTACCCCCTGAAGAGTTTAAAAAAAGGCAGGTCCTAGGAAAATAATTCAATGGTAAAGGAACTCAGATGGGTTACAGTCAGAATGACTAAGTCAGAGAGTAAGGTAGGGTCATGCCACATGGCACAGACCAGCAGAGGGCCATGAGATCATAGGATCATGGCATCCAAGATCTAGATTTAGAGCTGGAAGGGACGTTAGAAGAGGTCCAGTCTAAACTCCCCATTTTACAATTGAGAAAAGCAACATTCAAAGAAATTCATTGACTTTGCTCAGGTCATCTATTCTAACACCTTCATTTTGCACAGTGATTCCCAAAGTGGGCGCCACTGCCCCCTGGTGGGTGCTGCAGCAATCCAGGAAGGTGGTGATGGCCACAGATGCATTTATCTTTCCTATTAATTGCTATTAAAATTTTTTAAAAATTAATTTCCAGGGGGCTAAGTAATATTTTTTCTGGAAAGGGGGCAGTAGGCCAAAAAAGTATGGGAACCACTTATTTTGCAGGTAAGGAAATGGAAGCCAAGGGGGATAAAGTGACTAGCCCCAAATTACAGAGATAAAGGGCAGAAATGAGACTGGAGCCTATATCCTGTAATGCAAGTCCAATACTCTTTTCCCTACATCACAGCCATCTCGGGGAATTTAACCTCCGGGCTGCCATGGCCATAAAGAGGAAGGATGCCCACCCTACCACTACATGTCAGTGATCCGGGGAGAGCTGCTAGTCACCACAGCCTGGTTATACTCTATCTAAACCTTATTCTTCTCCTTGATCATAGGTGATCTATTTGACTGTGACAAACATCCAGGACTTTTTTTTCTCTAGCCTGTCTACAATGTTTTCTCCAGAAATACTCTTATCTTTTATACATTTACCTGCCAGTATCCTCCTCACTGCATTGCTGCCTACACAAGACTTTCTCTACAATCCCAAAACAACCTCTTCACTCTGGAAGTTCCCTCCAGCCCTGAGCTACTCCTCAAGGTGGAAGTGCCCTCCCCCTACTGGCTCTCCCTCTGACCAGCTGGTCCCTCCCCCATTTTAAGAAAGAGGCCCAGGCCAATCGTGTTCCCTCTTTTCCCAACCTTCACCCCTCTTTTCATTTTCAATTCCCTTTTACATGTTGTTTTCCCCGTTAGCATGTAAACTCCATGAGGGCAACCACTTTCTTTTTGCTTGTATTTGCATTCCCATAGCTTAGGGCGGTTTCTAGCCCATAATAAGTGTTTGGCTATTGCCTTGATTTGGCTGTTGTAACCAGCATGGTATTGTAGAAAGAATATGAGCTTTCATGTTGGAACACTTGGGTTCTAACCTCAGCTCTCTTGCTTATTATGGAAAAACCTTGGATAAGTGACTTTCCTTTTAGCATAATTATCATCATCTATCAAATACAAAGGAAACCTGTGTTCCTTCCACATAAGGCTGTTGTGAGGAAAGCACTTTATAAAGAGGTATAAAATAGAAGGATGATCAAGGGAGATCCCAGATCAATTTGGTGAACCTAGAGGGAGGTGAGCTCTTGTTTCCGGTTTTGATGGTGTGGGTCATGCCCAGTGATGATATCCTTGAGAGGACGGGAAATATCTCTTGGGCACTGAGTATTCTTGGCTTGGCTCTGGCTATATCATTGGTCAGAATCATCCTTTGCACTAGACCTATAAGTAGAAGCCATCAGAGAAATGCTGAGAGCCCTAAACACAGACCAGAGAACTTCAGAGCTAAGAATAGACCAGGAGAATAGGTAATGGACAGCCTGTGCATTTATACAGCTTCCTTCCTGGAGCTCCTGATGGCAGCCTCGAGATAGCATCATGCTTGAACATTCTTTTACCCATACAGCTGAAGAGAAGGTAGCAGGGAGCATTCCTATCACTCTTAGACCCAAAAAAATGGCAGCCGGGGTAAGAAATACATGACCAAATGGTAGACGTTTCTGAACCTCAGCATTCTGGATAGAAGGGGATTTCTTAGACAATGGCAAGTTCCCAGAGAGTTCTAAAACCTCCCAGAAGAAAAGAGCTTTCCAGGATAATATTTAATTCCTGGAGAGTTCAGATACAGGGTCTTAGAAAGAGAGGGCAATAGAAAAGGAAGTGTCAGGGTCCTGGGGAGAAGATTTCCATGTAGTCCTACAACTAGAAGAATGCCACTTGGCACAAACAGTGCCTGGCACATAGCAAACACATACATATGTTTGATGACTGAGCCACGATATAAAGAAGAAAGAAAGGAAGTAAGCATGTATTATCTACACTATGCCAAGTACTTTACAAATATTCCCTTATATTTGATCCTTACAACAACCCTGAGAGGTAGGTACTATTATTATTTCCATTTTTCATGAAAGGAAACTAAGGCAGGCAATGGTTAAATAACTTGTGCTAGACTCATATTGCTAGTAAGCATCTAGAGTTAGATTGGAATTTGGGTCTTCCTGATTCTAGGTCCAGTGATCTCTCTATTGCGCCTAGTTCCATTAAAACAGGAGAAGAAAAGACCAAGATTTTTTCTTCTAATACTTTTGTGAGTTATGAGGATAGTGTAAATCTGTTGGGATTTCAAGCCTTAGTTTTATTTCCCTTCTGGAGGAAGCCCAAACCCTTAGGGTAATACCATCGAACTGGAGGTCTATGTGCATTCCTGGAGAGAAAGCAACACTTACTGAAATGTCAAGGGAGTTAACCTGTCTGAATCTCTAAGTTTGTTTTTGCTTCTAAGGGGAATCTAAACACAAGATAACGGACTAGTTAGACATATAGATCCCAAAGAGGGTTGGGGGGATGAGGATCATGAGAAAGGAAGGAGAAATAGATCATTTGCTCATGAATTATCATAAGCCCTTTATGTGTTCTCTGAATCTTCTGTGTAGTAAAATATAAGCTATCCTGTATTAGCTGTACATTATAACCTGGAACATTTCCATAAGGACAGAAGTTCCTTTTACCCATCTCTAAGGAACCTAAGCCAAGCTGTCATCATACTATGATGTGAAATATATTTCCCAGAGGAAATTCTGAGTGGAGACAAAGGAAGTCAAAGGCTTGAAGGGTCTGAAGAAATTTATCACCAAGAGTGAACATGGTCTATGAAAGGCTAAGTTACATGATTAATCATTATCATTATAATCAATTACTATTACCAAAAGAATGTGTAGCAAACCTGCCTTAAAACTAGGAGGATCTGAACTTAGCTCTCACCTCTGACACATACTGGCAGTGTTACCTTGCACAAGTCACAATTCTCTAAGAATATAAACTGCAAAGACAGTGCCATGTTGCATTGAGAGAGGGAATTTCCTCATCTAAGAGTTGCCAAAACTAAAGAAATCACAGATCCTGTCCCTTACCCTCTCATTATTCTGACCAGCTTAGTCTATTATATTCTTTTGGTATCCTCATTTGGGGATTCAAAATGCACATATGCATGTTAGAAAAATCATCTGTATGCCCTGGGAAGTCCCAGAGTCTTCCCTTAACTATCTTAAATGTTTAAGACTCCTAATTTACAACTCAACATAGAAACCTCAGTTATTTGAATAGCAATTTTCCTCCCTAATTCACACAGTCTGGGGAAAAACTTGGTCACTGAGCACCTTGAGATAGTGGAAAGAGGGCTGGCCTTGGAATCAGGAAGAAGAATTCAAGTTTTGCATTAGTCAAGTGCTGACTAGGTCACCAAAAGCAACTCATTTAAGTTCTCAAATTTCCAAGCAGCTTTCAAAGACTATATGTTAGATATTTTAAAAATACACAGAGGAAATGGGCAAAGTAACATTGGCCCTACCAGGATATATTTGATTTCGTAGTAAAAGGATTGAGGTCCCTGTCATGAATTTGAAGCTTTATGTACAACCCTCATTTTCTGGTCTTTATGTATGGAAGTATTCCAAAATTATTGTTTTCTAATTCATAATTTTTTAAAGAAAAAAATACACTAATTTAGAGGCAAGTTGCCAATCTGCATTAGAGGAGAAAGTTTCCATATCAGAAGTTTCCTGCACTGACAAAGTCACAGGTTAAGACCAACACAAAATAGATGATTGGCTCACAGCTAAGAATGTGCACTCCTAGGATCTGAATATCCTGTACTCCTGTACTTCTGATAACCTGGTCTCCTAGATCTAGGAAAGGCGAGAGAGAGAGAGAGAGAGAGAGAGAGAGAGAGAGAGAGAGAGAGAGAGAGAGAGAGAGAGATTGAGAGTGGATCTTACAATCAGGATGAAAAATATCTCTGTGGCCTAGAACAGGGGTCTAACTAGCTCAAAGCTTACATGAAAATTGACTGCAGGCAGAAATTGACCCTTAACTATAGATTGCCAATCCAATGAGATGATATTAAATAGCAATAAATGTAAGGTATCACTAAGGTCCAAAAAACAACTGGACAAATGATGAATAAGAGGCATAGCTAGGAAGCATGATAGATCCTGGTTTTGCCATCCTCACTAACTATATGATTTGGATCAATCATTTAAGTCACTTTAGATCAGGAGATACTGAGAGACTTCCTATAGTCTTAGTTTCTGCATTTGTAAAATGGGAATTATAATACTCACAACCCCGCTCTCACAGTGAAGAAAGTGTTTTGTTATCTTAAGGCACAAAAGGTAGGAGAGCTATTGAAATAAACAGAACCAGGGAAAAATAAGTACAATGACCCCAAAAATGTAAATGGAAAGAACAACAAAAATAGAAAGTTTGGCCAGGGGAGATGAGACATGAAAATGTATCTCTCTCCATCCTCACCTGACTCCTGCCCTACTTCCTTGAAAAGGTGGGAAACTATGAATGGGGAACATTGCATATATTGTCAAACTTAAACTGCTGTGTTTCTGTACTACTTTTTTTCCTTTTTTTTGATTTTATTTTCTTTACAGATTATGATTCTCTGGGGGAAGTAAGGGAAGACATAGAACAAAAGGAAGGGAATGAAGAAACAAAAGATAGCAATAATTTAATAAAAGAAATGTCTGCTATTATTGTTATTCTCCTCCTATCTTTCTTCTAAGCCCCTCTGTGAAGAAAACAAAACACTTAGAAAGGGAGTTTAAAGAAGGAGGTGACACCCATAAACATTTTCCTAAACTAACTTCCAAGTAACCAAAACCATGAGGACTAGAATGCTGATTCATTTCCAAATAACAACAAAAAACTCCTCTCTGCCCAAGGAATGGGAACAGTAAAATTGTTATGACATTGGTAGCAAAAACCCAACCCAATAAAAACACCAGGGGGATTTTATAGGCTTCCCATTTACGTGAGTAGTAAACCAAATGTGCGCATGTGGATGTTAGACATTGCAAAGAGATAGAGGAATAATATTAATAATAATAGCTAGCATTTATATAGTGCCTTACGATTTGTTTGCAAAGTACTTTATACATACTACTTACCTCATCTGATCCACACAAAAACACTGGGAAAGAGATGTTCTCGCTCTCACTCCCATTTTGCAGATGAAAAATTTGAGGTTTTGAAGAGCTCAGTGACTTGCCCAGGGGTCATAATACTGGTATCAGAAGAGGGATTGGCACCAGTCTCTCTTGACCTAAAATCTCACACCTCTCTTCAGTAGACCACTCCTTGTCTTTCTCCATAGTGGGTAAAGTTATCGTTGGTATTAACCATTCCTACCATTCCTGTGTCTTTCTAGAGTGTCAAAAAAAGGACACAAACAATATTGGCAAAAATCAAATCCTCCAGAGAAGAAACCATTTGGATGGCAAGAGGGAAGACTGAGCCTCAATAGCTCTACAGCTGGTAGCTCCATTAAAGGCTCATTTCCTCTTTTTTCTGAACAGAAAAGAATCTAACTCAGAGCTAACCATGGCTCTATTTTAATCATCATAATGTTTGCTAGGTCCTTATTTCCTCCTTTTCTGGCTCTGACATCAAGAAGTCCATCCATTTGAGGAAGTTACAATTATAGTAATTGTGAGCTTTGTCTCTAATCCCTTCTTTTCCCCTGCTAAGGGTATGTTCTCCTTGACATTCCCATCTGTTTGAAAGACAAACTGGAAGGCATCCAGATATGGGGTGGGAGAAAGCACCTGTCTTATAAGAATAAGCTAAAGGACCTTGGAAGGCTCAAGCTGGAAAAAAGAAGAATGAAGTAGAACCTGATCATGTCAAAAGAGGAACTAGACTGATGTTATGTAGTTCCAGAGAGGAGAACTAGGATCAGCAGATGGAAGTGGCAGGAAGGCAGATTTGGGCTCAACATAAGGAAAAAGTTCTTCAATAATTAGAACTCTCCAATAACGGAATAGGCAACCCAATGAGGGAGTGATCTCCCTGTCAAGCAGAAACTGAATGATTGTCAGAGAAATTGTAGAGGGAATTTTTGAATTGGGTGAGTAGGTTATACCAACTGATCTCTACAGTATTTTCTTGTTCTAAGAATCTATAAAATCTATGAGATTCTATGAACATTGTATTTCTCTGACTAAAATCCTTGACCACATTTTATCCCGCACACAAATGTGGATTATTTTCCCCTTAAAAGATATAAATTGCCTAACATAAAGAAGATAAGATATATGGAAAATGAGGAGATTTCAGTTGAAAAAGGATGCCTGTGGCAGGGGCACCATGATACACTGCACAGTATTGAGTGTGCAGTTTTGTTGTTGTTATTGGCAAGTCATTTCAGTCATGTCAGACTCTTTGTGTCCCCATTTGGGATTTTCTTGGCAAAGATCCTGGAATGGTTTTCCATTTCCTTCTCCAGCTCATTTTACAGATGAGGAAACTGAGATAAACAGGATTAAGTGACTTGCCCAGGGTTACATATCTAGCAAGTGTCCAAAGTCAGGTTTGAACTAAGGAAAATGAGTCTTCCTGACTCCAGGCTGGGCATGCTATCCATGGTGCCATCTTGCTGCCTGATCACACAGTAGGGAGAGCATAAAGATGCAGACTAAAGCCAGCAAGACCCCAATGAAAGGGCTGAGGAATGAAAGTCAGAGGGGAAAAGGTGCCAAAGACAAACTTCATATCCTTCAGAATTGGCCTAGGACTGGCTTTATGGCTGAGGATAATTAGTTGTAATGATAATTATACAACTCAGCACCAGGACGGAGAACATAGAAGATACCTGAACTGAATGGCAGAAATTTAGTTCTTACATCTGCCACGTGGGAAGTTAATACCAGAAAGTACCAGGGCCTCCTCTCAGGAATGCACGACTGAGGTCAGTCAGGGCACTCTACCCTCTGCTGAGAGCTATGGACAGACTCTCTAATTCCTCTTTTGCTAGTATCCTGTATAGAAAAGCCTTTTCCAGTCCCCCTTATCAGTGCCTTCCTTCTAGGATTACCTTCAAAGATTCTTGTATATAACCTATTTGTATGTGGTTGTTTTCATGTTATCTCCCCTTTTAGGCTGCAAATTCCTCAGGAACAGGATCTGGTTTTTTTGTTTTGTTTTGTTTTTGTCTTTCTTTGTAGCCCTAGAACTTAGCACAGTGCTTAGCACATAGTGGGGGCTTGACTTTCCTTGATTCTATCATCACCTAAAATGATAGCCTTTCAACATTAGAAGGGTCTTTTTGTTATAGTTATTATTATTCAGTTATTTTAGTTATGGGCAATTCTTCATGAGCCCATGGACCTCCATCTACAGGGTTTCCTCAGCAAAGGTATTGGACTGATTTACTATTTCCTTCTTTAATGACAAATCTAACTTAAGCAACTTTCCCAAGGTCATACAGCTAGGAAGTTTCTGACTCTAGATTTGAACTTGGGTCTTCTTGACTTCAAATCCAGCACTCTATCCACTGTGCCACCTAGCTGCCCCAGATGGGTCCTTTGAGAGCTATAGAATAGCACATCAAAATACTTTACTTTAAGAGGACTTCCTATAGACACCTCATGCTATCCATAGTACATGGACTCATATGAATATCAATCTCTCTTAATGGATATTCTGAGAGACAGTATATGATAGAGGAGAAAGAAGCCTGTAGTCAGAGACAGAAAATCCAAATTCAAGTAACCACTTCACTACTAACCATGAGGCGTTGGGCAGGTCTTTAGTTTTCTATTGCTGTGTATAATTGAGAGAAAATAAAAATATAGTTGCTTGAAGACAGGGGACTGTATTATTTTTTAATTAATTAATTAATTAGTTTTGAATATTTTTCCATGGTTACATGATTTATATTTTTCCCTCCCTTCTCCCATAGCCAATGAGCAATTCAACTGGGTTTTACATGTATCATTGATCAAGACCTATTTCCATATTATTAATATTTGCCATAGAGTGAACATTTAGAATCTACTTCTCCAATCATATCCCCATCCAACTATGTGATCAAGAAAATGTCTTTCTTCTAGGTTTCTACTCCCTCAGTTCTTTCTCTGGATGTGGATAGCATTCTTTCTCATAAGTCCAGGAGACTTTATTCTTTTTTTTAAATATTTTATTTAATAAATTTATTTAGAATATTTTTCCATGGTTACATGATTCATGTTCTTTCCCTCCCCTCCTCTCACCCACCTCCTGTAGCTTCAATTAACCAGAAGATGATAGAGAAATACATGGATTTTCAGGCTGGATAATAAGCTTGAGATTAGCATTTTGAAGGCTGCAGGGATATTCTTCCACAGGAACGGCATACGAAGGTTGAGTATTATGCTTTTGGTTGCTTCTAGGCTTACTCTTAAGAGGATAGCTTATAATGGTTTCATTAAGATTTCCTAATCAATGCAAAAAGTACTTGAGCACAGAAATGATCAGATTTAAAATTGCTCACAGAAAACCACTCATATAGCAGGAAATCCAACATTGGGAATAAGAAAAGATTTACCATTATGGTTTGACAGATGCCAGAATCCCGGGCTTAGGATATTGATTTCTGGCTCAAGTCAATTTAAAGTCATTCTCCCAGGGAGGTCCAAAAATAAAGCCAAAGTCAACTCCAACCTCTCCAAAACCAGCAGCTGAATAATCAAAAAGAGAAATAGCCTGACAGAGAGAAGAAATTCAGTAAGTTAAAGCATAGAACTAAGAGTTGGAAGGGACCAGAGGTCATCAAATCCATCCTCACGCTTAGTGCCAAGGGCTAGATGACCTAAACCCAAACAATCAGTCTTCATTTGTGTACTTTCAGAGAACAAGAGATCCCTGAAAATGATCCAGTGCAGTGTTGAATAATCCAGAAAGTTTTTTGCGTGATTGGTTTTATGAGAAGCAGGATGGCATAATGGATAGGACTCTGGTCTTGGAAACAAGAAGACTTGGTCTTGGATCCCATCTCATAACCTACCATCTGTATGGCCCATTTGTCCTCCCTGAGACAGGTTTCTCCATCTTTAAAATAAGGAGGTTGGAGTCCACTATCCCTAAGATTCCTTCCAGCTCTCAAGTCAAAGTCCTATATCCTGAAGTGCAGTACTATACATTGTGCCATATCACTATGCCATGCCTACCACCATAATTTTCCCATTTTTTTAACTTTGTGGATCATAGGTCCAAAATACTCTTTTACTCTTGCATCTATTCCACTGTGGAATTCATTAAAAGCAGAGTAAAACAAATTGTTCCACCTTCTGGATATATTTCTGAATTAGGGTCATGTACTACAGCAATTTGAATGAGTATCTCCATGAGTTCCAGGAGTTTGAAAAAGAGGAAACTCAATTGATTTCTCTCTCCCATTTCAATTCCTACATTTAATAGGAAAGTCCTCTTCAAATGCATGATTACATAGTAGCTCAACATCAGTATTAAGGAAAGGAAAAAGGGAAGCCCTCCCATAAGACTAGCATATCCAAGTGAGATTTATTACAGGACATTCTCTATAAACTGCCCAGGGCTTAAGGAGACTCAAGGACAAAAAGGAAGTATTATGATCCTTCAAATCTGCATCTGTATCAGGGTAATGATATGGCAAGACATCTTCCCCATTTTCCAGAAGGAAAGTGCCACTGCTTTTATGCATTAGTAATGTTTCCTCCTATTCCAGGGTTCCAAAATGATAATTAGTGGGGAATGAGGTGTTACCTGCTTCCTCTGCTTTCATGTGTATTCTCTGAGTGTCATTGATGGAAGGGGATGAGAATATGGATTGGAAATTGAAATATTTCTCAATTTTTCAAGGTTATCTAACAAAGAGAATGAAGAGGGTCTGATTTATGATCCTTGGTGCCATTTGGACTTAAGTGAAACCTCTAGAAAAGTTTTCATTGTGGAGAAAGAACTTCTCAGATTGTTTTAGGGGTTAAAGTGAAGAAAGTGAGAAACAACTAAAACTACATAAGCATACAAGATAGTAACCAATTAATCTGGACACGGGTCCACCCAAGGAGTTCTGCCTCTTCATTACCTGACCACATCAAGGAGGTACTATTAGGTTCTTTTCTAAAATAAGGATAAAAGGACCTCTGATGGTTTTTCTTGTAGCTTTTATCTTTGAGACTCTCTATATAATATATACTTATGTATGAATACCTATAAAATAAGATTCTATAGAGGAGAGGGAACAAACTTCCCATATACAAATACCCTACATACCTCCTATTAACATGAAATAAAGGCCTCGATTATTAATAAAGTAATATATAAGTGTTTGCTTGCATGTAACTATTCTCTAGCAAGCAATATCAATTCATTGGCATTCAACAAAGATGGTACTTGTAGTTACAAAATTCTAATAAGCACACTTTCATAATTATCATCCTAAGAAAGGACATAAAAGCCACAACCAGATACCAGGAAAGAAATCATGGCAATCTCAGCTTAGGAAGCATTACAACAATTTCTAAGTCAAAAGTTAAAGATCAAGAGGAACAAACAATGATCTACATTAACCAACTAATTATAATGGACATGGTTTGTGAACAGTAAGACCTGACTATGAGCTGATCTTTTAAAGCAAAATCTCAAATAAACACAGAGGAAAAGTGTATAATCTAAAGTGTCTCAACTCTTAGAGTCAGCACACCATTACCGAAACGTATCTTAGAGATCATCTAGTCCAGCCTCCATATTTTAAAGGTGAGAAAACTGAAACTTAAAAAAGCCAAGTAAAATAATCATGCCTAAAATTCCACAACTCTTTCAAGCACATTCTTTCCAGGAATTCCTGACTGGGTTATCAAAACCAATGGTCAAGAAAACAAATCCTACTAAGGCAAGAGATCCATTTCCTATTTCCTCTTTTCTCAGTTCAGTAACTATTTTCTTTGTACCACACACTATGCAAGATATGGGGAACATAGGAAAAACAAATGAACCCTGCAGCGATCTCTGCTCTCAAGAAGCTTACATTTGCCAATTCTGGTGGTGTAAACTTGTAATCCCTGCTATTAGAGGAGGCTGCAGTTGGTGGGACACTTAGATCAGGAGTACTGAGCTTCACTAGGGCTCAGGTTGATTGAGTGCCCACACTGTCTGGCACAAATAAGTGTTGAGACCTTGGAAGTAGAAGCCCACCAGGCTGCCTAATCAGGTTGGATCAACCCTACCCAGATTGGAAAAAAAAAAGAGCAAGATTCTATGCCAATCAGTGTCAGTATTGGGTCCATGGGTGACCACTGCACTTTAGTCTGGGCAAGATAGGGAGATTCAGTCTGGTGGCAAAGAACTGGAAATTGAAGGGATGCCTATCAATTGGGGAATGATTAAACAAGTCATGGCATATAATTGTGATGGAATACTGCTATGCTATAAGAAATGGCAAGCAAGTTAATTTTGGAAAAGCATGGAAAGACTTACATGAAATTTCAAAGAGTGAAATTAGCAGAAGCAAGAGAGCACCAACAGAAATACAGTTTGAAGAAAGACTTCACTGTGTATGTCTACCTCCAGAGAAAGAGTTGGTAAATAGAAAAAAGTAAGACAGAGCTTTATGTAACCATATATCTATTTCTCTAATGATGTCTTCTCTAGATAGGGGGAGGAGAAAAAGGGAAGGAATTAACTAAGTAACTTAAAATTTTAAATGTTACTAATAAATATATAAAATTTATATGTTTACATATCTATAGATTTATTATACATATGTTTATATTTTACATATAAATTTTTAAATTAAAATGTAAATATATATTCTCTTGAGGAAAAATATACATATATCTATACAAAATATAAACAGAATAAAAAAATTTATAAAAGATGTATCTGGGGAAACTAGGAAAGATTTCCTGTAGGAAGTGACACCTGAGCTGAGTTTTTAAGGTTAAGTATTCTACCAGATGGAAATGAGGAGGGAGGGAGAGCATTCCAGGCAGGGAGGGATAGCCGGTGCAAAGATAAAGACTTTGGAGAGAGTGCTATGTAGGAGAACAGGAAGAAAACTGATTGGAATGGATTGTAGTGTCCAAGAGGTCAGGAATGTTTAATGTCAGAAAGATAGATTGGAGCCAAGAGGTGAAGATCTACTATCACCAGGAGCATCCTTCTCCCCTTAGTCTTCCCCCCTCACCTAGGCGGCTTGACTGCTTATACAGCTGAGAGAAGGGAAGTCAACAGCTCTGTTCCTTTAGATGAAATGGAAGACTGACTGCTTTCAGTCCCTAGCACTGTCATCCAACCTATTCACGTAATCTGGGTCTTATCAAGTGCTTCCCCAATGCACCCTTAGGATTCCTGGCCTTTCCTTCTGCCTTACAGATCTTACTCAATTATAAAGTGTGAGATCCTTAAGAGAAAAGACTATCTTTTTTTCTCTTTTTGTAGCCCCATTGCTTAACAGAGTGCTTGGCACCTAGTATGTACTCTTTCATTCAGTACTTTTTTATTCACTTATTTATATGAGTTTATTGAATGGCAAAGTAGGACTTGAACTTTAGGAAAACCATTTTGGCAGCTGTGTGGGAGATGGATTGAAGTGGGGAGAAATTTGATTCAGGGAGACCGATTAAAAGGTTATTGAAAGGGATATGTAAGTTGCTTAGTGGATAGAGCTGAGACTGGAGACTTAGAGGTCTTTGGTTTAAATCTGACTTCAGATGTCTCCTACTTTTGTGACCCTGGGCAAGTCATTTAACCCCAGTTGCCTTGTATTTTCCATTCTTCTGCCTTGGAACCAATACTTAGTATTGATTTTAAGAGAAAAGGAATGGATATTTTGTGTGGCGGGGAGAGGGGTTAGAAGGGAAAAAAAAAATCTAGATGAGAGGTGATTGGAACCTGAAATAGGATGGAGACAATAAAACTAGCTTTGAAGACAGATTTGCCAATTCCAATGGCAATCAGTCCTCAAAGCTACCAGTGATAATCAGTCAAACAAAAGGTCCAAATAAAAGAACTCTCACAAGGTGGTTCAAGTTAAAATGAGGCGGCATCTTCCTTTCCAGGCTGATCAGAAAAACTCACCAAGATATCACTTAATAACTAAAAAACTCACAATGTGAGAAATTGGTCAAGACCAAGTCTTACTAGAAATATAAAATGTATGCATAAAATATAATTAATTCACTGTTTGCAATTATATTAATTGAGGATTCTTGTCTATCACAACTCGTAGAGCTAAGCATTAAAGGACCTATTACTGGTACATAGACTGAGAACATCTAATTATACTTTCTGATATCTAATTATGCACTCCCTCTTTACCTCCATGACTCACAATCTTTCTCTTCATTCAAGGCTCAATTCAGGTGCTACCTTCTCCTCTTAGCCTTTTCCACCTACCCAGTTGTAAAAAAGAATCCTTTCCTTCCCAAACTACTTTCTTTCTACTTATTTGGGGACACATTGTACTCCTCTTTAGAATGTAAGGTTTCTGAATCCCAAAACTAAGGATAGCACTTAGTAGGTACTAAGTAAATGTTTGTCTAATTGAATCAGATTGAATTATCTACTAATAGTTTTCATCTTGCCATTTAACATAAAAAATATCTATTTTCTTATATTGCCCAGAAATATATCTTCCCATAAAAAATAAAATAGCTGGAAAAAATGCTCCCCCTGAATAAAAGATAAATTCCAAAACACCCTCTTAATTAAAATAACATGATTTTCTAGTAGAATTGTACATTGAATATGGGAGGGGGTGGGAAGAAGGGAAGGAAAGAATATGAATCATGTAACCATGGAAAAATGTTCTTAATTAATCAATAAAATAAAATAATATGGTTTTATTTTTACTTTCCCTTTATAAAAAATAATTTAGGGGCCAAGGTTGTTTCTTTATAAATTTCTAATAAACAGGAATCTGATCCTGTCACTTTTGAGGTAATAGTGTGGTCCACTGTTTCAGCAAGTTTCAGTAGCCTTCCTCCTCTTTCAAGAAGCTTTCCTCCTGGCCCATCTCCAACAATCTTTAATCCCTTTCCATTACTCACAGAGGCAGGCAAGCATCTTATAGGCATATAATTCCCTTTTTCTCTATTGCAAAAAAAAAAAAAAACAAACACAAACACAAAAATATGAATTTCTTTTTTGTGTCTAAAAGTATATTTAGCTATCAAATGAAAAGCAATTTGAGATAGCATCCATTATGTTAACATATCTCAAATAATAACCTTTACACTATTTTAAATTTGCATATAGGACAGCACACTATGAGTTCTGTGTAATTGGAGGATTTAACATACAATTTTAACCCCAATGACAGCTCTAGAATTCTCATACTAATCTAAACAGTGACCTAAGAGAATATCTCATTTTTGTCTCTGGTTGTGCTACAGGCAAAGCTATTAAACTGTCTGAGCATTGGTTCTCCATCATCACAAATGAAATACAAGTCAATTCAATTAACATTGGTATCAGTTGTCTATTATGCCCAGGGTATTTTGCTATGTGCTAGGGATACAAAGATGAAAGACAACCTATTTATTGCCTTCGAGTAGTTTACAATCTAATAGGAGAGTAAAATATGTACACAAATAAATAGGATATATAACGAAAAGCAGAGGCCTAGACAAAGTGGTATGAGAAACTTGAGGAGAAGAAAAAATATTTTCAACAGGATGAAAACAAGGAAGATTCAAAAGAGCAAATGGAACATGAACCTCTGAGACGTGAAGAAAGAAAACTTCAATGTGTAGAGAGATGAGTGTGGGAAATGTGTTCTGAATATGGAGAATTCTCTATACCAGTGATTCCCAAACATTTTTGGCCTACCGTCCCCTTTCCAGAAAAAAATATTACTTAGTGCCCCTGGAAATTAATTTTTTTTTAATTTTAATAGCAATTAATAGGAAAGATAAATGCACCTGTGGCCATCACCGCTCCTCTGGATCTCTGCAGCACCCACCAGGGGGCAGTGGTATCCACTTCGGGAATTACTGCTCTATACAAATTCATTTCTTGAGTATGGGAAACTTTTTTCAGGAGAATAATGGTGATGTTTAATGGAAATGTCTTGGAGAGATTTCAGATATGTCTGTTAACTACCTGGTGGGCAGCTTCTCTGAGGGGTTGTAGTCATGGAACTTGATCTAGAGCCACCTTCAAAAGGCCTTGGTTAGCTCTGTCTTCTTTCATTGTTGGACCTCTGCTCTTGGTTTGACTCTTTGATTAATAATTCAATGAGGGATACTGCTATTAGGAGAGAGGCTTACTACTGGGTCTGTATCCCAAAGAGATAATAAAAATGGGGAAATGACCTACTTATACAAAAGTATTTATAGCTGCTCTTTTTGTGGTGGCAAAGAATTAGAAATTGAGGGGATCTCCATCAGTTGGGGAATGGATGAACAAATTGTGGCATATGATGGCAAAGGAATATCATTATACTATGCAAAATGGTAAGCAAGATGATTTAAGAAAAAGCTGGAAAGACCTGCAGGAATTGATGCAGAGTAAAATAAGCAGAACTGGGAGAACATTGTGCACAGTAACTACATTTGTACATTGATCAACTGTGAAAGCTTGGCTACTCTCAGCATTCTAGGATAATCCTGAGAGATTTATGATGGGGAATGCTATCCACTTCCAGAGAAAGAACTGTTAGAGTTATCTTTCACATCAGTGTATCTTTGGTGATTTTTGGGGGGAAGGGGTGGTTCTGTATGAGTGTTCTCTTACAACAATGACCAATATGGAAGTGTATTTCGCATGGCAATAAAAAATTAAAAAATAAAGATAATGATTAGGAAATTTAAAAAAAATTTTAATTAAAAAAGAAGAAGAAGAAGAAGAAGAAGAAGAAGAAGAAGAAGAAGAAGAAGAAAAGAGAGGCTTTGGGCCTGACATGTTACCCCTATAAATGTGGGCTTTGGCCTTTTGCCTCAAACATTCTTTCTTTTTATATAAAAGGAGACAATGGCTGTATGTTTTAAAAGGTCAAGATATCTGACCATTAGGAGTTTAGGAGTCTGGGAGTCCAGTTTGTGCTACATTTTCAGTCATCCCAGGATGAATGCCCAAGGATAGAGGATCAGTCTTCAGGACGCAGGCCATGGTAGCTGAGGGGACAACTTGTTTGGCAGCAATACTATATTTGAACATGAATTTGGTGGGAGTCATGCTATGGAAAGAAATTGCGCTAAATTTGAGCCTTCTTTCTCCTAAGATCGAAATGGGATGGAGAACAACCACTATCCCATCCCAGATTTTTTTGGGGAAATGCATATACTTTTGATATTGCTATATCTTTGAAATAAATATTCCTTTGTAAAAGCTAACTGATAGGGGCATCTAGGTAGCACAGTGGATAAAGTGCCAGGTCTAGAGTTGGAAGGACTTCTGGGTTCAATTAGATTTAGACATCTCCTAGCCCTGTGACCCTGGGCAAGTCAATTTTACCCCTAATGCCTAGTCCTTGCTGCTCTTTGTCTTAGAATTAACACTAAGAGAAAAGATAAAAGTTTAATTTAAAAAAAAAAGAAAGAAAAGCTCATTGATATTCAATAATTGAATGGAGTGCTAGTAGTAAGTAGCACCCAATTATTGGGATGCAATTATCTAGGATCCACCTAGAATGGTGGATCAAATTGATAACATTAGAGAAAAAATAACCCAGTTTCTAAAGATTACTCCTAAGCTCTCTTGGGGAAGATGTAGCATCCTGAGAAAAAGGAATCTGGGGAGAGCTGGATGGTTTAGTGCAGTGATGGGCAAACTTTTTAAAGAGGGGGCCAAAGGAAAGGAAATGTTCATCTGTCAGTCTGTTTCTAAGGCAACTCTTTCGAAGTTTCATTGTATTATATCCTACTCATTGTATTTATCAGATTAGGAATAATTTCGTGTGGCCAGATAGAACATTTCAGGGGACCCACATCTGGCCCATGGGTTTTAGTTTGTCCATCACTGGTTTAGTGGATAGACAGCAAGGCCTATAGATGGGAGGTCCTCGGTTCAAATATGGTCTCAGACACTTCCTAGCTGTGTGACCCTTGGCTCTTCTGCCTTGGACCCAATAGTTAGTATTATTTTTTCCATCTTAGAAACAATACTGTGCATTGGTTCCACAACAGAAGAGTAGTAAAGGCTAGGCACTAGGGATTAAGTGATTTACCTGAGGTTGAATAGCTAGGAAATGTCTGAATACAGATTTGAACCCAGGACCTCCAGGCTCAGACTTGGTTCTCAATCCACTGAGCCACCTAGCTGCTCCCTATTACTNAGAGAGAAAGGGAGGAAGGAAGGAAGGAAGGAAGGAAGGAAGGAAGGAAGGAAGGAAGGAAGGAAGGAAGGAAGGAAGGAAGCCTAAGGCATAATAGCTCCATAAGGAAAAGAGAAGAGACTAGTTTGAAGATTACAGAGGGCTGAAAGGGTAATAATGTACAATGAAGCTGTAAGATAGATCATAGTAAGGTTGTAAATGACTTGGCAATAAGAATTCTCTGGTATTTTATTGAGTATGGGAATAACATATTCTTCTGTGCTAAAGGGAAATCACTTTGAGCACAAAGGATCCAGTTTGAGACAAAGAAAGTTGATGATGAGGGTCTGAATTAGTGGCAGCTATGTGAACTGAGAGGAGTCAATATAAAAGATTGTGTAGGTAGAAGCCACAAGATTTGGTAAATGATTGGCTATATGGTTTTAGGGAGAGCAGAACGACATGGATAATGCCAAGGTTATGACGTCTAGAGGATGAGAAGAAATATAAAAAGAGAAGATAGTTAAGGAAATTTGGAGATTTAGAGAAGTTAAGGAGGGGAGGGAGTTAAGGGAATTCACGTCAGATGGCCTCAGTCTTTTCAGTAAGGTAGGAGGTGAGGTCATCTGCAGACAGCAAAGGGGAAGTTGGAAATTTGAGGAAAAAAAAATAATTTAGAAGAGCTATTGTGGGAAATAGGTTAGAAAATTGGTAAGATATTAATTAGATGATTTCTATAAAGCAGTATGGATTTTAATTGAAATTAGACAGCCTACATTTACAGTGAAGCCAGGTTATACATTTTCATAATTTCCTCCTATGGCATTTGGTGTGTTAGTAGTAGAAACAGAGGACACAAATAGCAAGAATTATCCATTAGCAAGAAAGGTCCAAGGCAGAGGAAGGAGGAATTACTGCAATGGATAACATCAAATCAAGACTTGTTAGGAAGAAACCTGAGGCCTGGATGGGATTAATGGACTGGTGGAAAAGAACAAAATCAAGAGAATAAAGGTACTGGTGAGGGTAAAGAATAAAATAGAGAAAGACTAAGGGAATCTGGGAGAGAGGATTGGAGATTATGATCCCAGGAGACATTTCCACAATTAGAGATCTCAGAGATGAAAGTTTTGAGTGACCTTGAAGTCTAAAATGAGATCACTTTGTAGGAAAGCTCTGAAATACAATTAAAATGAAATTGTAAGAGTTAAGGAATTCAAGGAAGTAAAATGAGAGGAATTTAGGAGGTTTATTAATATGAATGAATGAAAAGCATTTTTAATGACTTAATATATGCCAAGCTCTGTGGTGATCACTAGGAATATACATAAAAAAGGGAGGTAGTCTGCATCCTCAAGAAGCTGGCATCCTTTTTTTGAAAAAATCCTTACCTTCCATCTTAGAATCAATACTGTATATTGGTTCTAAGGCAGAAGATGGTAAGGGCTAGGCAATGGGGGTCAAGTGACTTGCCCAGGGTCCCACCCAGCTAGGAAGTGTCTGAGGCCAGATTTGAAGAAGCTGACATTCTAGTAAGAGGAAACATATATAGATTAGTGTCTTGTGAAGGATGTTTGGATTTAAAAAGTGACAGAAGGGACAGCTAGCTAGTTGCCTCAGTGGATTGAGAGTCAAGATGGGAGATCCTGGGTTCAAATCTGGTCTCAGGTACTTCTTAACTGTATGAATGTGGATATATCACTTAACCCCCATTGCCTATCCCTTACCTGCTCTTCTGCCTTGGAATCAATACATAGTATTGATTCTAAAATGGAAGGTAATGGATTAAAAAAGAAGAAGAAGAAAGTGGCAAAGTTGGTAAGTGGAGCCCTAGAGGAGCCATGACTTTTCCAAAAGTAACGGTAAGATAGTAAGATACTAAAAGAGTTGGAGGAGAATGGCAGGGCAGATGGCAGGAAGATACTTTGGACTATGTGGCCTTATGCTCCCTCACTAGCCAGTCAATGCCAGAGCATGAGTGCAGGAGTACAAAAGCAGGGCGGATTAGGTCCTCTGGATCTGGTCTTTAAAGGTCTAGAGGGTTCGACTTTCAAGGCAAGTGGCAGGAAGACGGTTATTTTGGGTGAACGCACTGGATGTCAAACCTGGTCCTACTAAACATATGCCTTCTAGATATAGTGGATGCCAATGTAGATATGGATGCTTCTGAAAACATCGGCAAGGAAAAGGGTAGAGAAGAATTGCTGTAAGCAAGGTACCAGAAATATGAAGAAACATGAGAGAATTTCCAGAAGGTTGATGGATGACAGTGACAAGAATTAAGAAAGAGGAGTACAATCAGAAGACCTAAATTTCAGAGGAGGGATAATTCTTAAGTGATAACAGCAGAGCAAAAATCTGGATGTTGAGTGGGTAATGTGGGGGAAAAGAGTAGGAAAAAAGAGTGGTCGCTGTAGGAGAAGATCTTTGGGAGTGACATCTTCTAGAGAAAACCAGATTCCTATTAGTGCCACAAAGTAGAAAGATTACAACAGAAAGAGACCCTGAAGATGAATTAAAGTCTGATATTAGTGGGGCAGGTGTTGTCAACAGCTCAAGAGAAAGGGAAAGTAATTGAGAATAAGGACTAAGGAGACAAGGGTGACCAGAGAGAGAAGAAGGGATGTAGTAACTGAATGGTGCTTTTGCCTTGGATCATGATATGTGTAGATAATAAAGATTAGAGGATATGGGAAGCTACAAGTTGAGCTAGAAGGCCATATCGACCACAGGGAAAAGAGAACATGAAGCAGGCAGAGAGGATGAGTAAAGAAACATTTAGAGTTAACAGTCCCAATGTTACATTCAGAATATTGGGGTGATCTTATGAGCTTGCAGAAACTTCCTCAATTCTTGAATCAAGACCAGTGCTATATTCCTTCTGACTCACTTGGCTAGCAAACCTATTATCTACGATGCCAACATAGAGTCATTGTTTAAAAGGCTCTATTTTCCTCTTCTCTCACTCAGCTAACAACATTTATTGAGTTTCCACTGTCCAGAGCATAGTACTCAACTGTCAACTTACAAGGCAGCTAACATCCTTGTCCCTTCACTCAAATTACTCCAAGTAAAATCAGAGAAACAGGAAAAAAACAAATTTTAAAAATTAAGTGCTAAAACAAATGATAAAAATTAGTTTTTGACCAATTTAGAATCTTGAGATAAAGGTATAAATATCAC
Organism: Gracilinanus agilis; assembly: GCF_016433145.1. Taxonomy (NCBI): domain Eukaryota; kingdom Metazoa; phylum Chordata; class Mammalia; order Didelphimorphia; family Didelphidae; genus Gracilinanus; species Gracilinanus agilis. The sequence continues at coordinate 152,567,230 of NC_058130.1, forward strand.
AAAATGTATTTAATGTTTGAATCTAGACTTGAAGTATTTCTGAGGTTTATCCAGCATTAAACATATTACCAATTGGAGCTACATCCCAACAGTTGCTATTTAATGGGGTCTATCTTCCTCTTTGATGAAACGGTGTTGGAAGAGTTACTGGCATGGATGGATATTGAAGTCTAAGAAGCTGACCACAAGAGAAGGAGCGAGGGGGAAACCAGAGACTGAATGTAGAGTTATTAAGAAAATCAAGAAAGTATCTGAGAAGTTGTTCGATCACACACAGACACAGACAGACACACACACACACACAATCACAACTCCTTGATTTTTTTTACTCTTATGACCTTGACCAGTATTGTTCACTATGTACAAAAGAAAACTATATAGTTTGACTAAGTGACCAAAGTCAGATAAGATGAAGCCCGGAAAGAGGAAGTGATTCTTGGAGATGATTCTTGAATTTATTTTAAGGAGGCCATGCGAGAGTGAGAGAACATTTCAGATAAGGGAGTGGTATAAGTGAAAGCTTAGAGATGTGAGTTGGCAGGTCAGGAGGAGGACACAGTAAATTGGCTTTCTTGACTGTTTCAAAGGAAGAGAAAAAAAAAAGAAATGGGGAAGTGGGGAATGGTCTACATAAACTCTAATACTACCAGAGAATGATGCTGAGCTATGACTATTAGGTTGACTAAGGCTAATGCATGTGAGACGGCGGGGTACGTTTTTGAGGGGGTGAGAGTGAGGTGATAGACTGAAAGATTTCATCAATTTTTGTTGTTGTTTATAGAGGTTGGGGAAAAGATATTACCTGCAAATTATAAGCAAGTGAATTTAGCATCAATCTCCAAAAAAATGTCCATACTCTGCTATTTAAGGAATAGTTTTGAGCACATCAAAAGTATGATTACTCTAAGTCTAAGTGATCATAGGTTCATGACATTGTGATGTTTATTACAATAAATACAATATCTATGGATTTTACTAAAATTCTTGATAGAATGTAACCTTAAAATGGCGTGAGTCAATTACCCTCTCTAGTCTTTTATTCACTGGACCTAATGATAGGAAGATTTGAGTTCAAAGATGACTTCAGACACTTATTAGCTGTGTGACCCTGGGCAAGTCCCATAACCTCTATTTACCTCAATTTCCTCAACTGTAAAATGGGATAATAATATTTACCTTCCAGGATTGTTGTTAGGATCAAATGTGATAATATTTGTAAAATATGAGCACGGTGCCATCACATAGTAGTCCCTTCCTTCTCCCCTGTAAAATGACAGAGTTGAACCAGACAGTTCCCGAGGTCCCTACCAGCTCTAAATTTATGATCTATTTTTTTTTCACTAAGATGAACAAGACAGTGAAATGTAGGCTGGATGTTACCACTGTCAGATGGGCTCAGAACTGACTGAGTCATTGATAAATGAATGGTAACTTAGAGAAATCTCCTCAGTGTACTCTAACAGGGCCTTATCTTTGGTCCTATTTGCTCACATTTTTAGTAAATCAAGATATTAGGGCAAAATATTAGATTATCAAATCTCTGAAAATCATGAAGCCTGAGGAAAGTGCTTTTTAACCTTTGCTATATTATGGGCCTCTTTGGCAGTCGGGTGAAGCCTATGGATCCATTCTCAAAATAATCCGTAAAATGGATGATATAAGATTACAGAGAATTGCAAGGAGTAAAGAATAAGCATTTATTAAGCCCCTACGAAAAGCAGTCACAGTGCTGATTCTTTTATAAATATTATCTCATTTATCCTCATAACATCCCTCTGAGGTTATTATGATCCCCATTTTACAATTGAGGAAACTGAGACAGACAGAAGTTCAGTGACTTGTCCAGGGTCACATAGCTGAGCTTCTAAGGATGGATTTGAACTCAGGTCTTCATGACTCCTGGCCCAGTGCTCCATCTACTCCACTGGCTGCCTTATATTTAGTACATTGAAATGTAACTGTCAAAAGATGTTTAAAAGTCCAGATTGAAAACCCTTATTGTAGGAATAGTTAATATGGTAGGTTCCAGATTCAGGATCCCAAAATGAATTAAAAAGACTAGAACTGACTCATTGTTGTACCTTTCCTTGTCATAGATGTTGACTGACACAAAACATTACACCATAATTTGGAATAATTAAAAATTTTGCCCAGTTGGGATTTGAATGGGAAAAAGTCATCTGACAGAGAGTGTTCGTGGTACCTTATATAGTTTGTAAGTCCCCACAAGATTCAAGTCGCTTCTGTAAATATTTATAAGTTCCTATTATGTTCTATTTATCATGCTATGCACTGGAGACAAAAAGATAAAACAACAAAGTCCCTTTCCTCAAGTAATTTACAGTCTACTAAGGAGGATGAAATATGTCCAAATATAACATAAATAAAATATATTTTATTTATTATACAATAAGCGGGATAGATAGTGGACTGTGAATAGGGGCAAGGAAAGATACGAAGTGCTATGAGAAAATTTGATAATGATTTTAAAGGAAGACCAAAATTCCAGAATGCAAGAGTTATACCTCTAGTATCCAGCCAGTTACTGAAGGACTCTGCTTCTGTCCCTTCCGAGAGCAGCTGCTAACTATTCACTTCGGTGGCTTCCATATAATCCAGATTCCCCTCTGACCAACCGCCAGAACCCCATCTCCTTGGGCCCCCAGGAGGCCTCCTCGTCCTCTATTTATCCCACTGGCTCTCTGGCCACTCTTACAAAATGATAAGACTATGTGGGCTTCCTCTCTCTGCTTCCACAGCTCATAGAGAGTAGAATTCCCAGAGCTAACATCCCCAAGACGAGGAGGGCAGAGAGAGAGAGAGGGAGAGAGAGNACAGAGAGAGAGAGAGAGACAGAGAGACAGAGAGAGACAGAGAGAGACAGAGAGACAGAGACAGAGAGAGACAGAGAGAGACAGAGAGAGAGAGAGAATGTCGAGGGGACCTTTTGTTAGATGGCTTCTATCATCCTCATAGAGTAAGAGTCCAGGTCATCTGGTTGCAAGAGAGAAGGACGAGACTAGGACCTTCATGAAAAAGGGAGAGAAGATTTAAGAAGCTCCTTAAAGGAAAGGGAGGCGTTGTTGACATCACAGATGCGAGAGGACTAGTTGTCTGAAAAAGCTCTGCCCAGTGGTGTGGGTGAGTTCCATGGAACATAAGCTAGATGCATCGAGTTGATGATAAACTGGACCTGTGTTTCCATTGGCCCCTGGGGGAGGAAACTCCCTCAACCACTGCAGATCTCTAGAACTTATAAATAGTTGCTTAGGACCCTGAGAAGTTAAAGGTCACACTAGTATGTGTGGGAGGCAGAACTTAAAAACCCAGATGTCCCTGGCTTGGAGGCCACCTCCCTAGCCTGTGCCGATTCTCCAGCTGTGTGATATGTAAGTCAAAAAAAAAAAAGAATAATTCAATTCACAGAATAAAATTCTGTCAGTTAAGAAGCATTTTAAATTAATTTTTTAAAATTAAATTCAATAAGTATTGATTTAATGATTACTATGGACAAGTCATTGCGCTAAATGTGGATATATAAATATAAGAAAGTAAGACTCTCAAAGACATTATATTCTAATAGGGGAAGACAAACTATAAAGGGGAGGAAGGAGGATAACTGAGTACCAGGCAGCCAGTGTGGAAATGGGATGGGTGAGCTTGATGGTGGAACAAGCCCTTTTGGGTGACTTACAAGGGGGAAGGGAACAGCGTGATTGGGTCTTATGATATGATGGTTCCAGGCAAGGAGCCACCAATCACTGAGTTAGCATCAGGATGGAGTTATTCCTAGAGAGTCAGACCCTACCTTCTGAGAAGAGGTAGAACAAGCTGGGGGGGGGGGGGAATAGAAAGAGAAAGGGGCAGCTGGGTAGCTTAATGGATTGAGAGCCAGGCCTAGAGATGGGAGGTCCTAGGTTCAAATCTGGTCTCAGACACTTCCCAGCTGTGTGACCCTGGGCAAGTCACTTGACCCCCACTGCCTACCCTTACCACCCAGTATTGTTTAAATACACAGTATTAAATACTTTTTATTTATATACATGTAAATACTATTTTAAAAGTTTAAATACACAGTACTGTTTTAAAAAAAAAGAAAGAGAAGGTACACCTACCCTTCTAAAACTTGAGTTTCTCCCCATCTTTTGGAATCCAGTTAAATGGCATTGCCTCCAGGAAGTCATCCCAGATAGCTTCAGTCAATAAGACTTTTCGCCTTTACTTTGTGCCTCTATAAATGCATTTATCTCATCTAGCACAGCACTGATGCCTTAGGGAATAAGGAGCAACCTTCAGAAGCAAACTTTGAGACTCCAGCAAGATTCATCTGACATCCGTGCCACATAGGGATGTGAATTTGGTGGGATCAATGCTATGAAGGAATTTAGTTTTAAACCTTATCCCTTGTCCCTAGACAAAGATGGCATGTACATAGAGGAATGGAGTGTTGGGGGGGGGGGGAGGTTGGATTATGCCCCAGAGTTGTTGGGAGAAATGTTTGTACCTTTATTCTCATGTCTGCAAAGTAAATATCACTTTGTAAAAGCCAAACAATGCCTAAGCAATTAAATGTAACTGGGGTGCTAGTGATTGGGCTCTTAAAAATGGAAGAAACATAGCTGGTGGGGACTATTCACTTCAGTGGCTTCCATATAATCCAGATTCCCCTCTGACCAACCGCCAGAACCCCATCTCCTTGGGCCCCAAGGAGGCCTCCTCATCCTCTAATTATCCCACTGACTCTCTGGTCACTCTTACAAAATGATAAGACTATGCAGTCAAGGGCAATAGAAAAAATGCCACCACCAACCCCTGAAGTTTCTGAAGAGTAACAGAGCTGGCCTTGAGAGAGGGCAGTCAGTCAACCTCATTGCACTTCCATTATCTGCCTCACCAGGTTATCATGGAGGGGGAAAAGTGGTTTGTAAACTGTAAAGCGCTACAGAAAATGTGAGCTGATATGATAATGCCAGTGTCACTTGTCCCATAAATTAGAAAACCATGACTATACATTTGAGCCACTATAACTATAAAATGGAGCTGTTAATGTTGGCACCTGATTTTATGAGCAGTAAGTCATCTTAAAAATAAAACTCTTTATTCCTAAAGGATTGTCTTGCCAGTGAAGTTTTGCATACATTTCTGATGAAGATTTTAAACCGAATTTATTTTATGCTAGTTGAAGTCAATACAGGTGTTTACCAAAATAGGATTTTGCTCTATATTTTAAACTCCCCTAAAGCACCCAGACCCATTTATGGACACATAATTCTTCTCCAATTGACAGGTACAGAACCATAGTAATAAAGCAAATCAGCATGTTTTCTAATACTTCTAAAACTTGATTCTGGACCAGAGAGAATACACGTCTTTTTTTCTGAACCAAAACTTTAAACCAAGATGCAAATTCATCGCTAATCATATTTTCTTTCTAATCCTTAATTATGGAACTCAATCATAGAAAACTAAGAGCAACAATTCACCAAAAGGCATAAAGGTTGAATTTCAAAATCCACTATTTCTGGGCACTTCATGTGTTTTCATGCAGACATATGTCTATTTTTGTGTAATAGATATGTCCATCACTCATTCATAGAGATAGCTGCCATATTGGATAAAATGTTGGACCTCGGAGTTAGGAAGACCTGGGCTCAAATCCTACTTCTGATACTTCCTACTTGTGTGACTACAGTTGTTACACAACCTCACTATTCATCAGGCAACTCCTTAGGGTTGATCTACTATGGTGATATAGAGTGGGCATGAGCTGGATTTGTATTGCTGGAGGGCAAACTGATGCCCTGATGAAATCAAAGACTCTTCTTGAACTCATTTATTTAACAAACATTTATTGAGTATCCATGATGCTAAATACACTGAGGACCCCAAAAAGGAATGATGAGACATGGTATCTACCCTCATTGAATCATGGATTTAGAGCCAGAAGTTTCATTGGGTCAACCGTTTCATTTCACAGATGAGAAAAATCGAGGGCCAGGAAAGTGAAATATAGTCTCCAAGGAATCACAGCTGTTAAGTAGTAGAGTCATCAGGTCTTCTAATTCCACCTTTGGTTTTCTTTTCATTGTATCACACTGAATCTTAATATCCTCACGATGACCAACCACCCCTTCCTTGCCCTCCCTACCCTTCTTTCCTGGCAAGGCTAAATGAGGCAGTTGAAGAGGGGCACACAAGCAAGAGGAAACAGCTGGAGAGGCAGCTTAGGAAGAGAATCACTCCATAGACTACAAAACAGAAAGAAAGGAACCAGAGGATGTACCAGGAAAGAGACAGAATTAGTCCAGAATTTGGTGAAAATTAGTCAGACTGGGGCACTAAAGTGGCTCAGTCTGACTTCCAAGAGAAGATGGCTTTCAGAGACTCACTTGCCATTTGGGTTATAATAATAAAATAGAAATTGGTCTATATTAACATTAATGTATTATCATAATAATAACACATTTTATTATGTGCTTTGTAGTTCAGCTTTCCTTACAGGTCATATATATGCACATATGCATATATATAACAATTTTATTAAATGAGTAATTTTAAGTGCACTAGAGTACCTATTTAAAGGAACACCCTTGTGGCAAATCACTTTAAAAGTGAGGATTCTCTTCAGCCTTAATCATTACTACCAAATTTCTTAGTTTTATAATTTGCTTTGTTTTTGTATAGCAGTGTGCTTAACGTGAGATATACCTGTATATCTGAGAAGGAACTTATAGATATCATTCATTATTTTCAGTTGGAAAACTAAAATCAAGCAAGGATAGAAAGCTGGTAATTGATAGACATTTAATATAAGTCCAGTATCTAGTGGGACATTTAAAAAAAAGCAAACAGAATCCATAAATATGCAAAATAAAAGCAGCAAAAATCTGAAAACATCATTACAATACTTAATAAAACATTCAATAAGAGCTAAGCTAAAGAAAGAACATGTTTCGTTATATCACAAGACAAATGGTTTAAGAAATCTTCTAGATGGGACAATTGTCTGGATAACAAAAGAAGGTAAACGAATATTCCATGATTCTGCACATAAAGCGTGAAGTGTTATTTATGTATGTTTATATGAAAAATAAACATGCATTGAATTCAGAAGAAAATTGTTTTAAATTAGAGCTCTGGCAAATACTAGATTTCAGAGGGCAGGAGAAAGATCTCCAAAGGCAAATTTTCACAGTTATGTTTGTTATTGATTTATTAAAATATGAACCTGGGACTTACACAGTCTAGTGGTCACCATCCTGTTACATAACTTTTTGCTCCCTGTTTCTATTTCTGTCACCTGAAGAGAGGGAGAAGTTTATATCTGGGAATTTGAATGGGCAAATATTGGCCTATGTCCTGTTAAGCTTCAAGTACCATAATCATTCCAAATATAGGCCACACTAAGAGCTTAAATAAGAGCTCCTTAAAAGAAGATACACACTGAAAAAATAACAGTTTTCTAAATGCTTTGGAATGACTCATGTATTTATGTCGTGTTTCCCTTACTAGAATATAAACTCCTGTAATAATTACCTATTAATAACAAAAAAATGTAAATCACATAATTATGTCAATAAATGTAGGGAAAAAAGGTTTTGAGAAATGTAACAGCTTTTTCTGTTTAAAAATTTTTTAAAGAAAAGGAATAAATGTACCATTCCTTAATATGGTAAGTAATATCTATCTAAAATAAAAAGTTAGGATTATCTGTAATGTAGAAGTGCTAGAGGCATTCCCAGCAAGATCAGGGGCAAAGTAAGGATGTCTACTATTGTCTGCTATAATTTTTTCCCTTTATCAATGAAATAAGAAAAAGAAACTAAGGGAATAAGCAGAGGCAAAGAATAAATAAAATTGCTTCTTTTGAAAATGATACGTTAGTTTATTTAGAGAACTCTAAAGATTAAACTAAAATTAACTTATACCACTAATAACTTCAATAAAGTTGTAGGATATAAAAAATAGTAGAAACCATCAGCCTTTCTGAATATTATCATCAAAACTCAGTAGGAAGAGAGAGAGAAAAAATTCCTTTCAAAATAACTGCAAAATATATAAAATATCTTGGAGTCTACCTACCATAATATGTCCAGAAATTATATGAATACAATTATAAAATATTTTTAAGAAATAAAGATAGATATAAATAGGTTTTAATTGCTCATGACTAGACCATGCCAGTATAATAAGAAGGACAATACTATATAAATTAATTTATAGATTCAAGGGTATATTAAACTACCAAATGGTTATTTTAAATAACTAGAGAAAAATTAATAATGAAATTCATCTGAAGGAGCAAAGATAAAGAACTCAAAGGAAATAATGGGGTGGGAGAGGAAAGAAAAAAATTGAGTACTACGAGATCTAAAACTATATTATAAAGCAATAATGTCAAAAATGATTTGGTAACATCAAAAAATTAAAGTTGCTCAATAGTTAGTGTTAGATACATAAGGCACAAAAGCAATCATAAACAGTAGCATCACATTCAATAAATCCAGAAATTCCAACTACTGAAGTAAAGTTCTCATTTTTGAACAAAAATTGCTTAGGAAATTAGAAAACACTAGCAAAAAATAGGTTTAGATAAACATTTCACAGCAAGTTTCACACAATAAATTTCAAGTGGCTACATGACCTAGAATATAAAAGGTCATGTAAATAAGTTAGAGGAACAAGGAAAGATATACCTTTCACAATTATGAAAGGGAATGAATTAAGTGAACTGGTGAAAATTGGTTTGACTGGTCTGGCCCTAGGCCCTGAGGGTGTTTATATACTAGAAAGTGGGCATTGCCCACTTCCCAGCTTCTTGCTGGGTTGGTACAATCAGAATTAAATTCCCTAAATCCTGGTCCTCATTCCTCTTTCTTTATTAGGCAATTTAGAAAATACCTTCATTTCACTGACTCTAGCTATGGAAGACAGGGAAGACCCTATTGGTAACCAACCAACTCTTTAGGGGCGAGTAGGTGGCACAGTGGTTAAAGAGCTCAGCCTGAAGTCAGAAAGATATCTCCATGAATTCAAAGCTGTCTTTTCTTCTATAAAATATAGGTTCTTTTTATAAAAATTTTCTCTTCTATAAAATAAACTAGAGAATGAAATGGCAAACCAATCCAGTATCATCGCCAAGAAAGCCCCAAATGGGGTCACAAAGAGTCAAACACAACTGAAAAACAACTGAACAAAAACAATAATTCTTCATCTAAAACTCCATTTAAATTTGAGTTCTGAGGGGATTTGTGGCCTTTGACCAAATCGTGAATGCCACTGGACAGTTCTTTGTGCTATTCTTGACAAAGGCAACTGGGATAGCACCCTGAGACTATTCCCTGTTAACAAATATTCTCTTCCTCTCCATGTGAGTCATCATTAAAGTTTCTTAAATGCTGTCCCTAAGTGGTTCATTGATTTTTATTCAAACTTTCTTGGATTCTAAATTCACAATCAAACAAAAGAAAAAGAAGACAAAATAGAAAATATTGATACATAAAATTGAAAAGCTTTTGCAAAAAAAAAAAAAAACATTGATGAAGTTAGAATTAAAAGGGAAATGGTTAAATGGGAAAAGCCTTTGTAGTTTTTCTGTTATCTGAGCTAGAAGGAATTAAAACAAATACTAATTATAGCATACAAATAATGTAATAAAGAGCCATTCCCCAAAAATAAACATTCAAAACATATGAATGTATAGTTCTTCAAAAAATAGTATCAACAACCATATGAAGACAAGGAATAGTTTTACAGTGTTTGTTCTCTTTCCATTATGCCAGGGGTTGGCAACGTATGGCTCTCAAGCCATATCTGGCTCTTTTGAGGGCCAGATATGGTTCTTTCTGCAGGAGCCATAAAGTCAATTTTTTTCAGGCACTGTTACAGGATCGCATACTGTGAGCACTGTACGGCTCTCACGAAATTATATTTTAAAAAATGTGGCATTTATGGCTCTCATGGCCAAAAAGGTTGCCGACCCTTGCATTATGCTTTGGTGAATCTTGAGAACTATTTGTGGTAGATTTGCTTAGCTCATACATTCATTGATGAAGATGGCAGCTAGCTGCAAATATTTGTGAATTGAAAATCATAATGTTCATTGACATTTCAAGCAACCACATAAAAAATGTTCAAAATCACTAGTAATAAAAAGTGCAAATTAAAACAGCTGAGACATTCCACCTCATACACTCATGCTGGCAAAGATCACACACACATGCAAAAAGGATAATTACAATTTTTGGAAAGGCTATAGGATGACAGCCACATAATACACTGTTGGGAGAGCTATGAATGTATCCAGCTACTCTGAGAAGTAATTTGGAAATATAGATAAATATAACTAAGAATTTATTAAACTATGTATTCCTTTTGACCCAGAAATACAAATACTCAGCATTTATCACAAAAGACTTTAAAAAAGAGAAAGAAGCCATGGGTATGAAAATATTTACATCAAAATTCTTTATTGTAGCAAAGAAATGGAAATAATATGGGTGTACATAATTTAGAGAAAGGCAGAACAAATTAAGATAGATTAATGTAGCATAATATTATTGTGCCACAAGAAATGACTAAATGTTTTGGATTCAGAGAAACCTAGGAGAATTTTAATGAATCGATCGACTGTAAAATGAGCAGAACCAAGAGAACAATCTATACTACACATTGTAAAAGGAAACAACTGTCAATGATTTAATAATTATGATAGATGAGATAATGAATCATAACTCCACAAGACTGAAAATGAAATGTTCTTCTCACTTCTTGGCAGAGGCAAGATGTATTAAAAGTTGCAGAATAAGATGTACATTTCCAGACATGGGCAATGTGTAGATTTGTTTTGCATGACTGCACACATTTGTTACGAGGCAATGCTCTTTTTTTGTTGGAGGGGAAGAGGAGATCTTGTGAGGTGAGTAGGTGGGTAGCGATAGTGATAAAAAAAAAGGAAGTGTCAAGGAAACATTTTAAATATATATAAGAGAGAATGAGTTCAGAAGGGAACAAAACAAGCAGGGAAGTGTTGGAACTAGTATGTTAAATTTAACATATACTTAAAAAACAAGTTATACATAACAGATTCATTGTTTCATATGCAGTCTTCTTTCTGTTCTATATAAAAGGAAGTGTTCATTTTTGTTTATATGTGGAAAATTCATAGTAATTTTTTTAATTTAAAAAATGTGGCACACACCTGTAATCCCTGCTATTGGAGGAAGCTCAGGCAAGGTGTTTGCTTGAGTTTGGGAGTTCAGAACTAGAATAAAACTAATTGGGCATCTTAAATCCAACTCTAATATGGTGACACACTCTCCCACCCCAACAATGGAGGGACCTCACACTTGCTGGTGGAAGGGTGAACCAGTCCACATCAGAAAAAAAAGGTTACAGACCAATCAACAATGGGACTGGGCCTGTGAGTGACTGTTGCACTTCTGGTCTGAGCAAGATGGGAAGGCTTAGTCTCAATTTAATAGAGAGAGAAAGAGATAGACAGACAGACAGGGGTTGGGGTTGGATAGATAGATAGATAGATAGATAGATAGATAGATAGATAGATAGATAGATAGATAGATAGATAGATAGATGGATAGATGGATGGATAGATGAGTGGATGGATAGACAGACAGATAGATGGATAGATGGATAGACAGAGATAGATAGATACATAGATACATAGATACATAGATACATAGATACATAGATA
>NC_058130.1:152578952-152612305 GCF_016433145.1 Gracilinanus agilis
ATAGATACATAGATACATAGATACATAGATACATAGATACATAGATACATAGATACATACATAGATAGATGAGTGGAAGGATAGACACAGATAGATAGATGGATAGATGATAGAGATAGATAGATAGATAGATAGATAGATAGATAGACAGATAGATGGATGGATGGATGCTTCTCCAGGTCATTTTACAGATAAGGAAACTGAGGCAAACAATGTTAAATGACTTGCCCAGTATCACACAAATAGTAAGTATCTAAGGCCAAATTTGAACTCAGGAAGATGAGTCTCTCAGTTTCCAGACTCAAAGCTCTATCCACTGTGCCACTTAGCTGCCTAAGCTATGTCTACCTGAATATAAATCCAACACTCATATGAAAAGCAGAAAAAGACTTCTAATTTTCCTTTAAAAAACAGGTGTTATTATTATCCTCATTTTAGGCTATTTTAGTAAACTGAGTCAAGGAGGTTAAGTCATAAGGTAGAATCAGCCAATTAATAATCATTTATTAAGTGCCTGCTCTGTGCACTGTGTTATATTCTGGGGATAAAAAGAAAGCTTTTAGGGACCTCATAGTCTTGTGCAGGCTGATATCATGTAACTATTATGGACCAACTAACTTCATGCAAGATAAAGTGCAAATAACAGAGGGAAGGCACTAAAATTAAGAAAGATCAGGAAAAGCTTTATGTAGAAGGTAAGATTTTAGCTGGGACCTGAAAGAAGTCAGAAAAGCAAAAGGTGGAATTTTGGGGAGAGAATATTCCAGGCATGAAGAGCAGCCAATAGTTGAAGGAGGAGTGTCCTGTTCAACAGCTAGGAGAGCTGCAAGAAACCTTAAAAAAAACATCTAACACAACCTCTTTATATTGCAGAGGAGGATCCCAAGTCCCAGAAAGGTTAGCTAATGTCTAAGATCAAATGAGTAGTGGCAGAGGTAAAATGTGAACCAAAATCCTCTAACAAGACTTTATAGCACAGCAGAGTTCTGAATCCAGAGTCAGGAAGACCCAAGTTCAAATCGAGCTTCAGACATCTACCAAGTGTGTGGCCCTGAGTAAGACACTTAACCTGTTTGTCTCTGTTTCCTCAACAATAAACAAAAATGATCCCATTTTGGGGTGTTTTGCCATTTTCTTCTCCAGTTCACTTTACAGATGAGGAAACTGAGGCAAACATCTTAATGGCTTGCCCAGGGTCATACAGCTAGTCAGTATCTGAGAGCAAATTTGAACTTGGTAAAATGAATCTTTCTGATTCCAAGCTCAGTGCTCTATCCACTGCACCACATAGCTGCCCAAAGGTAGGTCTCCCTGACTCTAAATCTAACATTATGCTTCTCACATGAGCAGCAGGAAAAGACTGCTAATTCTCCTTTAAAAGGCAAACTCTCTCTAAAATAATTCTGATGACAGTAGTTCGCTTGCATGGTTCTGTGTTCCAAAGAGCTTGGCTTCTAGCATGAATAATCTTCTGGAGAGGAAACTCCCAAGGCTTTCGGTCACACACACACACACACACACACACACACACACACACACACACACACACATATCCCTTTATGAGAGGAAAAGAAAGACACTGGGGGAAGGGTCAGGATTTCCCCCTACCCGATGACTCATGTAAGAGCTGTCTGCCTCTCTAAAATAGTTCTCTGGGCTCTAAGCTAAGAGACCAGCAACCATGTCTCCTTCCCCAGTAGAATCCTTGAGGGCAGGGACTGTTTTTGGTTTTGTCTTTGAAGATCCCACACCTAGCACATTCCATAACACATGGTAGGCATTTAAAAGCTGGTGGAGAGCAGCTAGGTGGCACAGTGGATAGAGTTCTATGTCTGGAGTCAGGAGAACCTGGGAACGTCCTAGCTATGTGACCTGGGACAAGTCATTTAACCCTATTGCAAAGCCCTTGCCCTTTCATCTTAGAGTGGTTTCTAAGAGAGAAAGTGAAGGTTTAAATATATATAAGATTGTCAATTGATTGTCATAAGGAAGGAAAATCACAGGAACAAAGATTTAGATCTGGAGGGATCTTAGAAGCCATCTAGGCCAATCCTATCATGATGCAACTCAGCTGAGGACCAGAAGGTTGAAAACAGAAAGAAACTCCATAAAGCCATGCACAGGGGAACAGCACTAAACAGTGGTCACTTGAGACCTGGTAGTCAGTGCATGAGCCTGACAGAAAGGACACCCCTAATGGAAATTACTCATGCCTAGCACGACTACCCACCTGGCAAAGACTACACACCACTAGCCTAACGGGGACGAGACCACGGTGAACAGTACAGTGATATCACTAAAAGGTATCAATCTCCCATTAGCAGTGGAGGCAGGAGTTTCCCCTCCACGTATGTGCTTTGGACACATATGTGCACTGACTACACAGATTCCCTCAGACATGTACTTATCCATGTATGTTCCCTACACTCGGCCCATTGGCATTGTCTGTATTTATGGAAAGTATGACCATGTGTCATGGAAGAAATGTTTCTCTGACACCTTTATATCCGTATTTTCATTAAATTTATTTTCTTTAAACTATACCTCTCTTCTGGCTGACTTAAAAAAAGACTTAAATTGGTGAGCATCATTAGCTATAACTGTGAAAAGATGTTTGCCCATGGAGTTCATTGAACCTGGAGCAATCTCATCAGGGGGGCTCCTTGTGTGAACTGAGGGTGCCCCGAGATCCTGCAATAATAACTCACATTAAGCAGAACCAGGAGAACATTGTATGCAATGACAGCAATGTTGTATAATGAGCAACTGTGAAAGAGTTAGCTATTCTGAGCAATACAATAATCCAACATAATTCTGAAGAACTCATGATGAAGAATGGTATCTGCTTCCAGAGAAAGAACTGAGAGAGTCTAAATGTAGATCGAAACATACTCCTTTTCACTTTATTTTATTTATGTGTTTTATTTTGGAGTTTTGGTTTTATATGAATGTTCTCTCACAAACTGACCAATAGATGGAAATATGTTTCATATGATCATGTATGTATTACCCGGATCAAATTGCTTACCATCTCAAAGAAGGGGGAAGGAAGAAAGAGAGTGAGACATTTTGGACCTTATAATTTCAGAAAATGTATGCTAAAATTATTACAAGGAATTGGGGAAATAATGTGTTTTTAAAATAATGATAATGATAACTTACATATTCAAATGTCAGGCTTGGCTGAAAGGGCCAATTTTATGGGACTCTCTCCTCACTTGTGGAGATTGATTATTCAGTGTCTTGCACGTGCATGAGAAATGGACAGAATTATGAGAGTAGAAAAGAAGGAAGATCCAGGCTCTTCTGGCTTCTAGTTTTGAAAGAAAGGATGTGCCCTTCCAACCTCTCTTCAAGTCACTGAAGGGAGAGATAGAATTTGGGAAGAAGTCAATATGTAGAACTTTGATCATGTTCCTATTCCCAACTTATTACATTAGAGACTTTGGGAAATTTCTCATTAAGTAAGATATTCATTCTCTCTCTCTCTCTCTCTCTCTCTCTCTCTCTCTCTCTCTCTCTCTTTCTCTCTCTCTCCTTCCCTCCCTCCCTCTTTCTCTCCCTCTCTCCCTCTTTCTCTCCCTCTCTCCCTCTTCCTCTCCCTCTCTCTCTCTCTCTTTCTCTCTCTCCCCCTCTTCTTCTCCCTCTCCCTCTCTCTCTTTCCCTCTTTCTCTTTCTCTCTCTATCTTTCTTATTTCTCTCTCTTTATCTCTCTATCTCTCTTATTTCTCTTTATCTTTCTATCTCTCTTATTTCTCTCTCTCAATAAATCTGTATTATATGTATCAATTCTCATGTATATATTTTCTCTAATTTCTGTTTGCTATTAACTTGGATAAAAGGGTTTCTTTGCTATTTGTTATATGTAATCATTATGGAACTGACATTTGGTGGGAAAGGAGTCAAGCTTCAGATATATGTCACTTAAAACACTCCTTCCCTATTAAATAATAACAATCAGGAGATTAGCTTAGAGCTAAAAATTACTTCCCCTAGATTAATAATATTTAAGAGAGCAAATAGACATAATTCTAGCCCCATGCCCCCTTTTTCTCCAAGAAAAACAGAGACCAACCTCTGGCCCCAACCTGCTACTCCCTTTCCTGGCAGGAATCAAAAGAGGTAAATTGAAGAAATCAAAGTTCCTTTGCATATTCCAGATTTACAAATGAGGAAACTGAGGCAAAGAAAAGTAAAGTGACTTCCTCAGATCACCTGGCTAATAAATGTCAGAGCTAGGATGTTACCGGTGTTTTTGACTGAGAAAGGGGCTCTTTCGCCTCTGTGTCTGGATTTTCTAATTCTGGTCTTTGGTCTAGTTTATAATTTCTCTCACTCTGTTAATTCAAGAACTCCCTCTGGCCTCACAAGGGAGACCACTTCCCATTTTTGCCAGCTTGTTTGCTTTCTTCAGGACCCTGCTGATTCATCTCACTGGATTGCTAATCTCTTGCACAGGGCTCTTCCAGTTCTGTGGTCCTCTTGTCTGCCAAGAAGTGGAGGTGGGGACACTATAGTCATTGCTAATGCCATATTCCATGCCATGTGCAATCTCTAGCTTACCCCTCATGCCAAGGAAAACTTGGGCACCAAAAACTATCCATCACGTAAATAAAAGAGCTTCCTCACATCATGGTTTGCAATTATCACTGAATCTTCCATCCTGTATGACTCATTGTGTGGAAAGTCTTAAGAGTTCATTAAAGCAGCCTTCTCTAATAGGAAGATTTAGATGTAGGAGGATGGACGGAATTTCAATCTAGTAAAGAATGTAAAAAAATTGTAATATCCCTTTCTTTTAAAATAAAATATTAAACCAGGGAACTGACCTGGTTGTGAGAATGTAACTATTAATCTTTTAAATTTTATAGTAAAGGCTGCTTCTGATGGTGCTAAAGGCTACAAAGCAATAAACTACCAAGTCTGCCATCTAGGGGCAAAATAAAGTAATGAAACTTGCTGGTTATCTTCTACTTGAATAATGAAGAAGGGCAAAATGCAATCAGAGAATTTAGCCCTGGAAGGTTAGAGATCCTCTAGCTCAACTCCTCTAGCCCTACTCACCCACTTTGCAGATCAGAAAACTGAGATCCAGAGAACTTAAGTGATTTGTCTTTCTTAATCAGTCTAACTCCCCCACCCCCAGCAGTTAATGCTTCATTGGTCCCTTAAATAGCCTTAGATTTGCTTTATACCTATTTTATAACTATATTAATATATACATGTGTATATACACATATTTATAGATACATTTGTTGTTTCATCTGATAAGAAATGGGTTCTCTCATCTAATCATCTGACCTCCCATCTTATTGCACTTGATTCCAGTCTCCTCTGGGAAGGCCTGATGCCATATATTCAATGATGAACATCCCTGTGCTTGGTCATACCCTTCACATGCCAGTGATTGTGAACCACTGAAGGTCATCATCCAAACCCATTGCCACTCCCACTTCCCAGTTCCTTACTCTTATCCCTCTCAACCCTCCAATCCCAAAGTTTCAACCCAACACCACCCAGCTCTTCCACTGTGCCTTGTAGAATACCTGTTCCACAGGCAACAAATTTCTAGCTATTAATGAATCTAGCTATTAATGAATCCTGGCTTGCCACACACACACACTCCAAAGACACAGCACCCCTAACCACCCTTTCCAGTACTTGTTGCACCTTCAATTATTTCCCTCAGTGCTCTGGTCAAGATGGGAGAGTTGGAATATTCCATTGCTACTTCAGGTTCCTCCTCAAACTCCATTAGTCAGTAAATTGTCTTCATCTGAGCTTCACACTAGTCACATCTACCACCCAGGGAAAATCCTGGTAGCTGTTATCTATAGACCTTAAGTTTGTTCCCTTTCTTTCTCCAATTGGTCCCAAACATGGCTCAATTTTTCTCTCCTTCCCTGTTCCTGCCATCATACATGAGACTTCAGTGTACAAATTGATTCTCCCATAAAACAATCTAATCACTCAGTTTTTCAACCTACTCACTTCCCATAACTTACTGTCCATCCTACCTTAGCTATACACACAAAGATGCTCATACCCTTTATCTTGCTCACATTACCCACAAATATACTACCTTCATGTTCAAGAATTCTGAACTCTCCTTATGTAACCATAATCTATTGGCTTCTTACCTCTCCCTCTGCCTTCCCTTACAAAAACCTACTCTTTCTCCATGTCATGATCTCCAATTGCTTGACTCAATTCTTTCCCAGGCCATCTCCCCTGTTCAAGCCACTCTCTTCTTTTTACCATCTTGACCTCTGGGTGATCCAAATAAACTCTATACTATCTTGAATACTTATCCCCTTTATTATTTCACCAATTACACCCTGCTAAGCCTCAGCCTTGGATCGCTCCTACCATTCATTCCTTTTACTTCTACACAGGTGCTACTGAGTAAAGATGGAGAAAATCATACAACTGTTCTGACTGGGTCTGCTGTAAATTTATGTTACAGGACTTCAAGGGGACCCTCATTGCTGCTAAGCAATCCTACTCTATCTGCCTTATCAATTCATCATCCCATTCTTCACAGTGGCTCTTCCAAATATTTTCATTCCTCCTCAAACCTCCCATAGTTTCCCCTCCTCCCACTCTCTCAGCTGAGAACTTGGCCTCAAATTTTACAGAAAAAAATTGAGACCATTCACTGTGAGATCCCTCTTCTCTTCTTTCTCATTTCCTATCACTCAGATACCTTCTTCCACTCTCTCCTCCTTCCCCTATGTCTCATGTGAGGGGGATAGCCATACACCTTTCCAAAAGGCTTGTTTACATGATCCCTTTCCATCCCACCTCCTCCACCAGAGCCATCCCTACTCTTTCACTTAATTTCAATTTCTCCCCGTCTATTGGTTCATTCCCTACTGTCTACAAATATGCCCATGTTTTCCTCTTCCTTTAAAGAAACTTTTATTTGATCCTTCCATCCCTGATATTATCATATGTTTCTCCTGCTCTTTGTAGCTAAACTTCTTAAAGAGGTTGTCTATAATAGGTACCTTCACTTTCTCTGCTCTCACTATCTCCTTAACCCTTTACAATCCAACGTCTGATCCCACCATTCTGATTCTACCAAAACTACTCTCTCTCCAAAGTACCAGTGATTTCTAAATTGTCAAATCTATTTCCTTTTCTTAATCTTCATTCTCTTTGATCTTTCTGCAGCCTTCGACATTGCTGATCATCCTCTCTTCCTTGACATTTTCTTCTTTTTAGGTTTTTGGAACATCATCCTCTGTTGGTTCCCATTCAAATTGTCTGACTACTCCTCTGTCTCCTTTGCTGAACCTTCTCCCAGATAACATCCTCTAACCATAAGTGTAAATCAGGATTTTGTCCTGAGTCATCTTCTCTTTCCCCCTCTATATTATTTCACTTTTCAATTTCATCAGCTCCCATGGATTTTTAGAATAAATTTTATTTTTTCCAGATTAGATGTCAATGCAATTTCTTAATTAGTTTTTTTTAACCCTTGTATTTCGGTGTATTGTCTCATAGGTGGAAGATTGGTAAGGGTGGGCAATGGGGGTCAAGTGACCTGCCCAGGGTCACACAGCTGGGAAGTGGCTGAGGCCGGGTTTGAACCCAGGACCTCCTGTCTCCAGGCCCGACTCTCACTCCACTGAGCTACCCAGCTGCCCCCCTTAATTAGTTTTTTGATATTTTGCAATCCATGTTTTCTCCCTCATCTCCCTCCCCCATCCCTAAGAAGACAGATAATATGATATAGGTTGGACATATGTTATCATATATAATACATAATTCCATGTTTGTTATGTTGTAAAAGAAGAAAGCAAAAAAATTGCTTACACTAGTGAAAAATTCATGGAGGAAAAAAAGTTAAAAATGATATGTTTCAATTTGCATTCAGGTTCAATCTGCTCTTTGTATGGCCATAGATAGCATTTATTTGTCATGAGTCTCTTGGAGTTCTCCTGTATTCTTGTCTTGTTGATAAGAGTTAAGGCATTCACAGTTGATTATCACACATCATTACTGTTATTGTGTACTGTGTTTTCCTGATTCTACTCATTTCATTTTGTATCATTTCATACAAGTCTTTCCAGGTTTTTTTGTGATCATCTTGTTTATCATTTCTTATGGCACAATAGTATTCCATTACAAGCATGTATCATAGCTTGTTCGGTCATTCTCCAACTGATGGACATTCTTTCAATTTCTAGGTCTTTGCCACCACAAAAAGAGCTGCTATAAGGGCAGCTGGGTAGCTCAGTGGATTGAGAGTCAGGCCTAGAGACGGGAGGTCCTAGGTTCAAATCCGGCCTCAGACACTTCCCAGCTGTGTGATCCTGGGTAAGTCACTTGACCCCCATTGCCCACCCTTACCACTCTTCCACCAAGGAGCCAATACACAGAAGTTGAGAGTTTAAAAGAAACAGGAAAAAAAAGAGCTGCTATAAATATTTTTGTACAGGAATGTTCTTTTCCCCTATATTTTTCCCCTATCTACCTCAAATCTTCTAATTCTTTTGTTTATCCCCACCAAGGCCTCCAGCCTCTCCAACCTTCCTTGTTCCCAAATCCATCATCCAACATTCTGGCCTAGTTTTCTCCCTTTTGTGCTCTTGATGCTCTAATTGCAGGTGTCATTGTGGAGGGCAAATATGTTTATATTTGTTTCTTGCTAGTCCTTCCTCCTTTCTGGAAAGGGAAGGAGCTGTATTCTAATGGCTATCACAACTCCTATTTGCTGGCAGTCCTTTTTTTCACCTTTTGGGGCTATTTATGAAGTTCTCTGAGTGTCATGTGGCTTCTCTTTTGGGTTCATTGTCCAGTCTTGGAGTTGCCTTTCCTCAGTGTTTGTCTTATGTTTCCAATTCAGAAACCAGCTCTTCTTGGGACTCTTTCAGGACTAGGAAGTATAAGAGAAGTCCACAATATTCAGACCCTCTGAAATTCATAAAGGCTTGGTCTGGTTGGGGGAAGGGAGTTTGGGGGAGATAAGGGCACCTCTGGAAAGTTTCTACCACTGAGCTTCTAGATGTTCAGATTGTTTCTGAATTGACTTAATATTTTATATCTTAAAAAACCCATAAGACATGGCCAAATCTCTCAATCAACCAGAATAGATTTCCTGTCATACTTAGTTGAAATGCCTTTGTTCATTCAACAGATACCTATGCCTTGTTCATCCTTAGTTTATACCTCTGATTGATTCAATCAAAATGTTTTCACGTGATGAATGTATACAGAATAAGTCCAGGGGGTAATTGATTGATTGATTCAAACACTTGCACCTTCACACTAGAAGAAAGTTCCCTATTAGAGGCCTGAAATGATGGACTTTCTTTGCTCCCTATCAACATTTACTAGATCTTGGGAAGCAAAAATGGCATAAAAAGAGGTGTGAAATTTTAAAGACACTCTTTTCCTCTCTTTATATGATTGATATCTCATTAATAATAACTTTTGGCATTTGTATAGCACTTTACCTTTTGCATTTGACATACATTCTTTCACTGGAACCTGTGAAGTAAAGAGTAGAGGTCCTATGAACACTACATTAAAGAGAGAACACCAATGTTCCCAAGGGTAAAACCACTGGCCCTTCATTACAGAATTAATAAGTATCAGACATAGATATTCCTTATTCTAAGTCCAGGGTGCTTTCCATTGCACTACTACCAAAAATCAACTCTTGGAGCTTGGAATTTTCCCAGAAAATGGAATAATTTCTTCTGATTTTGTGACATTCCTTTCTCCTGGTTCGTTTCCAACTCAACTGCTTATTCTCAGTCTCATTTACTGGATGATCATCTATTTCCTGTATGAACTTTTTCCATAACTCTAAGTGAGCTCCCACTAAATACCTAATTGTCATATGAACTGAGGAAGATGCTAACAATAAGCATTTCGGTGTGATTTTGATTTATTGGCATCCAATCAGAGGGGTTTTCTCTGAAAATCTACTTTGTGCAGCCAAATCAGGTGGGGCCGAAAATGAGGCTCCCAAGGACAGCTAGGTGACTCAGTAGATTGAAAACCAGACCTAGAGATGGGAGGACCTGGGTCCAAATGTGACCTGAGATACTTCCTAGCTGTGTGACTCTGGGCAATTTACTTAACCAATTGCCTAGCCCTTACCCTTCTCTTCTGCCTTGGAACCAATACTTGTATTAATTTTAAGACAGAAGGTAAAAGTTTGTTTCTTTATTTTTAAATGGGGATCCCAGCAGAGTGATCATTTAAAGATAATTAAGAGATCATTTAATCCAACTCTTATTTTACAGAGAAGGAACTGAGGCCCATAAAGATGATGTGATTCGACCAAGGTCACAGAGTTAGCAAGTAGCATAAAAGCAGAATTCGAGTCTAAATCCTCTGAATACAAATCTACTCTTTCCACTGCCCCCTCTCTTGTCAAAATGTTTGCCTTGTCCTGATGACCAGTGCTTAAACTTCTTTAGAAAATCAAACTTTTATTTACCTAATTGTGTTCAACTTTCTGAAAGAAATAAATGTTAAATTTGAGTACTTGAACAGTAGCCCATATTAGGATTTTATATGCAGAACAAATAGGATTTGATTATGATAACAGAAATACCAATGCTGTTTCTGAATTAAACATTGACTTTTGATTAAATAATGAGTGCAAGGTAGGTTCACAATGACATCAATGACTGAATGCACTTGTTTATGGAAGGTCTTGTTTATGCACATATTTGAAGGAACTCAGACTTTAAGGGCAATTTATATTTGGTGCCTTCTCTGAGCAGTCACTCCTACCCACTATGTACCAAATGAACCTCAAACTGTTCTTTCTTAAGTAACTAGAAGAGAAAAAAAGAATAGGAGAAATTGATCTCTTCAACCTGCTTCTCCCCGACTTTCTAGTCTGCTTACATCTTATATCCCTCTAAGTACTTTAGTATAAAATGACACTAGCATCCTTGCTGTTCCTCACACACAAGCCACTTCATTTCCCACTTCCAGGAAGTCCACTGACTAACCCCCTGCCTGGAATTCCATTGCTCCCCATCTTCATCTCATGGCTTCTCAGGCTTCCCACAAGTCTCACCTGAAATTCCACCTTCTACAGAAAGCCTTTCCTGATCTCCCTTAATTCTAGTGCCTTCCTTCTGCTGATTATTTTTAATTTATCCCACATAAAAATGTTTTTATACATATTGTATACCCACTAGATTTTAAGCTTCTTAAACACAGGTGTTGTCTTTTTGCCTTTCTTGTATCCTCTTGCATTCAACTCCTCTCTGCTCACACAGTCACCATCTTAGAATCTGGCATTAGCCAACCTTTATTCAGTTCATGCCAATGGCCTCCTAATTGGTTTTCCAGCCTCAAGTCTGTCCCTTCTTCAGTCTGTCATCCACACTGCCACCAAACTGATTTTCCTTAAGCTCAAATCTGACCATGTCATTTCCCTACTCAGAAAACCTCAGGAGCTTCTTATTGTCCCTAAAATAGAGGGCTTTAACTTTTTTGGTCATAGACCACATTAGCATTCTGGTGGAACCTATAGGCTACTCATAATAATGTTTTAAAATTCATCAAAATAAAATATGCAGGATTATAAAAGAAACCAATTTTTTGAAATACAGTAATCAAAATGTTTTTTTTAAAAAGCAAATTTACAGCTCCTCTATTCATCCCTTCCTATCCAATAAAATCCACTCCAATAAACATTAAAGTATCTACTAGGTGGTAAGCACTGGGTATACCATTAATTTAAAAAAAAGATGGTCTCTGCTCTAAAAGAGCTTTCCATCTAAAGAGAGAGACACCAGACTTCCAGGCTAAGATGGCCACAGAGTAGAAGCAAGGGACTTCTTTTCCTTATAACCAACCAATATAAAGCACCTCAAAAAGACAAAAATCAAAATCAGACAAACGAAGGGGACCTAACATGGGCCTCAGCCATGAAGGTAGGCAGGGTTTAGGCATTTCCATGCTATAAGGGGGTAAAGGGGGTAAAATTATACCTACCAAAGTGCAAGCTGATCACCCCTCACCCTCTCTATCTACTGATTCAGAGTCAGAGTGAGTGCTGAAGTAATTTCTAGGTTCTTGGGGGCTAGCTGAGGGCACCACAGACTTACCCCTGAGGACAGCAAGACTTGAGACCTGAGGAGACTAAGGAACAGGGAGCTTGGACCGAGAGATAGGTCAGAGAGGGGCTGCCCACAGCAGGTGCAGTGGAGATGAGAAAAATAGCCTCAGGGCAAAAAACCACTCTGTAGCTCAAATCACAGAGAGTTGCTTGTCCTCATCACTCAGACTTCTAGCTAGGAAAAGAAGAAAAAAACTAACACAGCAATGGCCACCAATACCTAAGAACTACAATCAACAACTACCAAAAAAATTAAGAAAAAGCCTCTGACCCTGGATAACTTCTATGGAGAAAAACAGCAGACTACAGAGGCAACCACAGAGAGCAACAAACAAGCAAACACATCCAAACTTTTCAAAAAAAATGGAAATTGGTCACAAGCTCTCCAGGAATTCAAAAAGGAATTCAAGAACCAAGTAAGAAAGATAGAAGAAACTTGGCAAGAAGAGTGGGAAATAGTTCAAAATGAAAATAACATTTTAAAAGACAGAATCTCCAATTTGGAAAAAGGAAGACAAAAATCACATGAAGTAATAAAAAATTGGAGACCAGAATTGACCTACTGGAAGCCATGAAAAGCAGGCTATGTCAAACCAAAAAGGGAAATCAAAAGATCATAGTTGAAAACCAGTCTTTAAAGACTAGAATTGGGCAAGTAGATGCTAATGATCTCACAAGACAACAAGAATTAATGAAGCAAAGTAAAAAAAGAACAACAAAATTGAAGGAAACATGAAATACATTGAAAAGATAACAGACTAGAGAACAGATCTAGGAGACAATTTGAGAATCATTAGTTTACTGGAAAACCTGGGGGGAAAGAGGCTTGACATCATACTACAGGAAATTATCCAAGAAAACTGCCCTGATATTCTTGAACAAGAGGGCAAACTAGATGTTGAAAGAATCCATAGATCACCCTCTACATTAAATCCTCAAAAGACAACCTCCAGGAATGTAATTACCAAATTTAAAAGCTTCCAAGCTAAGGAGAAATATTGCAAGAAACCAAAAAGAGACGATTCAGATATCAAAGAGCACCAGGATCTGACAGCCTCCACACTAAAGGACTGCAAGGCTTGGAATATGAAATTCAGAAGGGCAAGAGAATTGGGTCTACAAGCAAGGATCACTTACCCATCAAAACTAACTATATACTTCCAGGGGAAAGTATGGGCATTTAACAAAAGAGAGTATTTCCAAGTATCCCTAAAGAAAATACCAGAACTAAATGGAAAATTTTATATCCTAATCCAAAATTCAAGAGAAACATGAAAAGATACAGAAGAAAGGGGGGGGGGATTCTTTTTTAAGGTCTTCAGTAAGGTGAAATTGGCTATATTCATATATGTAAAAAGGATATTTGTAACTCTCAAAAACTGTTTTCACTATCATAGTAGACGGAAGAATTATTCAAAGGCAGAGGTTGGGGTACTAAGTATATTAAGATGATATGTATAAAAAAGGAGGGTAGGAATAGAAGATGACACCAAGAGAAACTTGAAGGAAGAAGAAAAATAGGATAATTTAATCCACATAAAGAGGTGCATGGGAGGGGGAAGGGAAGAATACTATTATAAGAAGAAGAAGAGAGTGGTATTAGGTAATAGTTAAACCTTGCAGGACAGCTGGGAGGCTCAGTGGATTGAGAACCAGGCCTAGAGACTGAAGGTTCAAGTCTGGCCTCAGACACTTCCTAGCTGTGTGACCCTGGACAAGTCACTTGACCCCCATTGTCTAGCCCTTACCACTCTTCTGCCTTGGAGCCAATATACAGTATTGACTCCAAGATGGAAGGTAAGGGTTTAAAAAAAAGAAAAAATAATTAAACCTTACTCTCAGTGGAATCAATTCTGAGAAGGAAGAGCAGCTAGATCCATAGGAGTATAGAATTCTATCTTACCCTACAGGGAAGTTGAAAGAGGAAAACCAAGGTGGGGAGAGAGGCAGGCAGTAGCAAAAGGAAGGGAAAGGGAGGGGAAAAGGATTTAATAGACCTTATAGAAAATAAGAAGGGAATAAAATGGGAGAGGATGGTAAGGAAAGTAAAATAAGGCTGTGGAATAAGGGGACTGATTAAAAGCATAACACTGGTGTAGAAGGAAATAGTGAAAGAAGAAAGGGCAAGATTAGGGGAGGAAATCAAAATAATGGGGAATACACATGTGGCAATCATAACTCTGAATGCAAATGGAATGAACTCACCCATAAAACAAAAGCAGATAGCAAAGTGAATTAGAAACCAAAATCCTACCATATGTTGTCTACAAGAAAAACACATGAGGCAGGTAGACACACATAGCTATGGTAAAGGTAAGAGGCTGGAGCAAAATCTATTGGGCATCAACTGAGAAAAAGAAAGCAGGAGTCACAATTATGACATCTAAAAAAGTCAAAGTAAAAATTGATCTGATGAAAAAAGATAGGAAAGGTAATTACATTCTGATAAAAGGCAGAATAGACAATGAAGAAATAACAATACTCAACATTTTTGCACCAAATGGTATAGCATCCAGATTTTTAAAGGAGAAATGATTGGAGCTTAAGGAGGAAATAGATAGTAAAATAATAGTAGGGGACCAGATCCTTCCTCTATCAGATCTAGATAAGTCAAATCAAAAAATAAATAAGAAAGAGGTATGGGATATAAATGAAACCCTAGAAAAATTAGAGTTAATAAATATATGGAGAAAAATAAATATAGGGATAAATAGGAATACACCTTCTTCTTAGCAGGACATTATACATTCACAAAGATTAACCATGTACTAGGACACAAAAACATTGCAAACAAATGCAAAAAAACAGAAATAATGAATGCAACTTTTTTCAGATCATATCGCAATAAAAACTATAATTAGTAAGAATACATGGAGAGCCAAGTCAAAAAGTAATTCGAAATTAAATAATATGATTCTCTAAAATTGGTTGGTTAAAGAACAAATCATATAAACAATTGATAATTTCATTGAAGAAAATGACAATGAGGAGACATCATATCAAAACTTATGGGATACAGCCAAAGCAGACTCAGGGGAAATTTTTATCCCTGAGTGCATATATCAACAAATCAGAGAGGGAAGAGGTCAATGAATTGGACATACACATTAAAAAACTAGAAAGAGAACAAATTAAAAATCCTAAATTGGAAATCCTAAAAATTAAAGGAGAAACTAATAAAATTGAAAGTAAAAGAACTATTAAAAAAAATAAAATAGACAAAGAACAGATTAATCTAGTTTTAAAAAAGAAAGAAGAAAATCAAATTAACAGTATCAAGATGAAAAGGGCCACCTCACCTCTAAGGAAGAAGAAATTAAGGTAATTATTAAGAACTATTTTGCCCAATTATATGGCAACAAATATGCCAACCTAGGTGAAATGGATGAATATTTACAAAACTATAAACTGCCTAGACTAACAGCAGAAGAAATAGAATACTTAAATAATCCCATATCAGAAAAAGAAATTGAACAAGCTATCAAAGAACTCCCTAAGAAAAAAAACCCAGGGCCAGATGGATTCACAAGTGAATCCTATCAAACATTTAAAGAACTAATCCCAATACTATACAAACTATTTGACAAAATGAGCAAAGAGGGAGCTTTACCAAATTCCTTTTATGACACAAATATGGTATTGATCCCAAAGCCAGGCAGACCAAAAACAGAGAAAGAAAACTGCAGACCAATCTCCTTAATGAACATAGATGCAAAAATCTTAAACAGAATACTAGCAAAAAGACTCCAGCAAGTGATCAAGAGAATTATCCACTATGATCAGGTAGGGTTTACACCAGGAATGCAAGGATGGTTTAATATTAGGAAAATCATCCACATAATTCACCATATCAACAAGCAAACCAATAGGAATCGCATGATCATTTCAATAGATGCAAAAAAAGCCTTTGACAAAATACAAAACTCATTCCTATTGAAAACACTAGAAAGTATAGGAATAGATGGGCCATTCCTTAAAATAATAAATAGTATATATCTAAAACCATCAGTAAGTATCATCTGCAATGGGGATGAATTAGAAGCCTTCCCAACAAGATCAGGAGTGAAGCAAGGATGCCCATTATCACCTCTATTATTTAACATTGTACTAGAGACACTAGCAGTAGCAATTAGAAAAGAACAAGAAATTGAAGGGATTAAGATAGGCAATGAGGAGAGTGAACTATCACTCTTTGTAGATAATATAATGGTCTACTTAAAGAGATTCCTAGAGAATCAACTAAAAAGCTAGTAGAAATAATCAACAACTTTAGCAAAGTTGCAGTATACAAAATAAACCCACATAAATCATCAGCATTTCTATGTATTTCCAACAAAACTCAGTAGCAAGAGTTAGAAAGAAAAATTCCATTTTAAATCATCCTAGACAAATATGAAATATTTAGGAATCTATTTGCCGAGACAAACACAGGAATTATATGAACATGACTACAAAACACTTTCCACAAAATTGAAACTAGATCTATTGGAAAAACATTAATTGTTCATGGATAGAATGAGCTAACATAATAAAAATGAAAATCCTACCCAAATTAATTTATTTGTTCAGTGCCATACCTATCAAACTACCAAGAAACTTTTTTATTGAATTAGAAAAAATTATAACAAAGTTCATTTGGAAGAACAAAAGATCAAGAATATCAAGGGAAATAATGGGAAAAAATGTGAAGGATGGGGGCCTAGCAGTACCAGATCTTAAACTGTACTATAAAACAGTGGTCATCAAAACAATATGGTACTGGCTAAGAGAGAGAAGGGAGGATCAATGGAATAGACTTGGGGTAAATGTCCTCGGTAAGACAGTATAAAATAAACCCAAAGATCCCGGCTTTTGGAACAAGAACACACTGTTTGACAAAAACTGCTGGGAAAACTGGAAAACAGTATGGGAGAGATTAGGTCTAGATCAATATCTCACACCATATACCAAGATAAATTCAGAATGGGTAAATGACTTAAACATAATGAAGAAAACTATAAGTAAATTAGGTGAACATAGAATAGTATACCTGTCAGATCTTTGGGAAAGGAAAGAATTTAAGACCAAACAAGAAACAGAGAATATTACAAAATGTAAAATGAATAATCTTGATTACATTAAATTAAAAAGGTTTTGTACAAACAAAACCAGTACAACCAAAATTAGAAGGGAAACAACAAATTGGGGGAGAAATCCTTATAATAAAAACCTCTGACAAAGGCCTAATTTCTCAAATTTATAAGGAACTAAATCAATTATACAAAAAAATCAAGCCATTCCCCAATTGATAAATGGACAATGGACATGAATAGACAGATTTCAGATAAAGAAATCAAAACTATCAGTAAGCACATGAAAAAGTGTTCTAAATCTCTTATAATTCTAGCAATGCAAATCATTGTACACAGAGACTGATACACTGTGACACAATCGAATGTAATGGACTTCTCTACTAGCAGCAATGCAATGATCTAGGACAATTCCGAGGGACTTATGAGAAAGAACACTATCCACATCCAGAGAAAGAACTGTGAGAGTAGAAACACAGAAGAAAGACATTTCCTTGATCACATGGTTCAATGGGGATATGATTGGGGATGTAGAATCTAAATGATCACTCTATTGCAAATATTAATAATAAAAGAAATAGGTATTGATCAATTATACTTGTAAAACCAAGTTGAATTGCATGTTGGCTACGGGAGGGGTGGGAAGAGGGGAGGGAAAGAATATGAATCATGTAACCATGGAAAAATATTCTAAATGAATTAATTAAATTTAAAAATAAATTTAAAATAAATTAATAAATAGAAAGCTCACAAAGAGTCAGGAAAGGGGATGGAACATGGTGGTAGACCAGGATAACAGGGAGTACCCAGCATGGGACATTTGGTTCTGTGGAGCTGAAAACAGGCAGGGCAGCAGAGGCAAAAAGGAATGAATCTTCCTAGCCTTGTTGCATATTACTCTTTCCTGTACTCTACATTCCATCTATTTCTCTGCTCTTCACATGTAACTCTCCATCTCCCATCTCTTTGCTTTTGCATTGGCCAGTCCCCTCAGAAACCCACTTTTCCTTCAAGATGCATCTTAAGCACCACCTTTCACATGAAGCCTTCTGTGATTCTCCCTCCCAAATTATCCTTATTAAACTCCTTTGTATTTAATCTCAATCTAGTTAGCTACTACTTATAGAGTGCTTTTAGGTTTGCAAGGCACTTTACAAATATTATCACATTTTATCCTTACAGCAATGCTAAGGGATAAGTGCTATTATTATTCCCATTTTACATATTGAATAGTTATATTTATTTTGTGCATATGCATACATGTACTCCTTGTTGTACTTATTAGGATGTAAGTTCCTTGAGAGCAGGGATTGTTTTATTCTTTGTATTTGTATCCCTAGCACCTAGTATATAACAGAAATTTAACAAAAACTCATTAACTGGTTATTACTTACTATAGTTAGATGATTATATTGCTACATTGCTCTAAGATTCAAGTTAGGAAGATTCATCTTACTGAATTCAAATCTAGTCTCAGACATTTACTACCAGTGTGATCCTCAGTAAGTCACTTAACCCTGTTTGCCTCAGTTTCCTACTCTGTAAAAGGAGCTAGAGAAGGAAAATGCCAAACTATGTCATATATTTACCAAGAAACCCCTAATAGGGTTACAAGAGTTGGAAAAGACTGAATTAACTGAACAAACAACAAAATAAATATTTTAAAAATCACTACTAATTAGAGAAATGCAAATTAAAATAACTCTGAGGCATCACCCTATACCTATCAGACTGGCTATTATGAGAGAAAAGGAAAATTATGAAACTTGGGGGTGATATGGAAAGATTGAGACACTAATAAATTTTCAAGGGAGTTGTGAAGTGACTCAATCATTCTAAAGAACAATTTGGAACTATGCCCAAAGGACTATAAAACAGTACACACCCTTACAATAGCATTACTAGGTTTGTATCCCAAAGAGATATAAAAGCAAAAAGGGGAAAGACCTATATGTACAAAAATTCTTAAAGCAGCTCTTTTTGTGGGGGAAAAGAATTGGAAAGTGAGGGGATGCCCACCAACTGGAGAATGTCTGAATAAGTTATGGTATATGATTGTACTGGAATATTATTGTGCTGTAAGAAATGACAACAGGAGAAGATCAGAAAAACCTGGAAATATTTGCATGAACCGAAACAGACTGAAATAAGCAGAACCAGAAGGACATTGTACACTGTGACAGAAATACAGTACAATGAACAACTATGAATATTCAAATTAGCTATTCTCAGCAATACAATGATCCAAAACTATCCCAAAGGACTTGTGAGAAAAGAATGCCATCTGCTTCCAGGAAAAAAGAACTGATAGTCTGAATCCAAACCAAAGCAAACTTTTTCGCTTTCTTTCTTAATTTTTTAATTCAAGTTTCCTTCCACAAAAGGATTAATATGGAATAATGTTTTACATGGTTGCACATGTAAAATCTACATGAGATTGCTTACCATCTCAAAGAGGAGATTGGAGAGAGAAGAGAATTTGAGACTCGATATTCTTTGAAAAATGTTGGAAACTGTTTTAACATGTAATTGGGTGGAAATTAATTTAATTTTTTTAAAAGATGAATCTTAGAGGAAGTCAGTGACCCTATGAAGTGGAAGATAGAATGCAGAGCATTCCAAGCATGGGGGACGAAGCTTAGAGTCAAGAGATGGAGGAACAACAAGCAGGCAAGTGCTACTTTGAATATTTTGTACAGATGGACATTTTCTCCCTATCAATAACCTCTTTAGGATATAAACCTAGAAGTGGCATTTCTTCGTTAAAGGATGCCAATATTTTCATAACATTCCATAATTCCATATTGCTTTCCAATTCCCAGCTCTGCCAACAGTTAATTAGCATGCCACAGATTCCTTTATTCCTTTTCCGTGATTTATGGGTATGGGATATGGTTCTGGGATTGACATGATTGGACGTGTCAAGCACCTGCTTAGAAATGCTAAAACTTTTTCCTTTACTACTTAAATAAGCTTTTATTGGCTTATTTAGTGGCTCCAGAGATGTAAATGCCTGAGTATTATAAATAGTGAAGTAAAGACTGGGCAAAAAAAATTCCCAGATGCAGAGTGGGGGCTCTAGAGCTATAGATTTTCCTATTTGTAACAGTAAAAAATTCTTTATAACCAATCCCTAGGTTAGAGTTCAGAACCCAGTCAGGGAAGGTTTCATTCTTGTCCAACCTCACAAAGGTGGGGAGGCTCATTCATGCACACTAGAGAATGTCTCATACACAGACATCAGAGGGACTTTGATAAAAATGACTTGATAAAAACCGTAAAAATGATAAATGATGATTAGGCTCCTGGACTGAGTAAAGCACCCTGTAATGGGCAAATTATATATAGTTATCCCTTTCACATCACAACTTTCCCCATTTCAGTTTTGATATATCATGTGTAGTCATGAGAAATTAAATGGAAATTTGTGGGGAGTTTTGTGCAACCTGCAGACAACACACAAAGGCTAGCAGACAACACAGAAAAAGTTTAGAAACTGAGAAATGCATAAAATATATGTATAGTATTGTATAACATCAACGTATTTTACATTTTAATACCTTAAATATACTTAATTTCTTTTTAAAATAAGTTTAAAAAGTAAAAAGTTTGAATGAGCCTTAAAATAGGTAAAAAGTTAAAGTTTGCAAAAAGCAAAAAGCCAGCAGACAACACACAAAGGCAAGAAATGTAGAGATATTTAACAATGGTCTATGACCGAATGCTTGACCCAAATTTTATAAGATACTGTAAAAACCCAATAAAAGAATAAGAAATTTCAATGATTCGAGAGAAGCTGAGACACATAAATAAATTCTATTATTTAAAAAAAAGAATGAAAAAATTCAAACATCTTTTCTGGTATGAAGGGGGGGCCAAAAATTTTAGGTAGATTTTCCATATCTTGGGGGTGGATCGTGAGGGCCCCTCACTCCAAACCCTGTGATGTGGAAGGGACACCTATGTTAAACTTCCTTATTGATAAATAAGTAAAGCAACCCTTTATAAGAGGTGCTCCTCTAAATTTGGATTGTGGCTTTAAATTTATTTAAAAAATAATATGACAGGGGGCAGCTGGGTAGCTCAGTGGATTGAGAGCCAGGCCTAGAGATGGGAGGTCCTAGGTTCAAATCTGACTTCAGACACTTCCCAGCTGTGTGACCCTGGGCAAGTCACTTGACCCCCATTGCCTACCCTTACCACTCTTCTGCCTTGGAGCCAATACACAGTATTGACTCCAAGACGGAAGGGAAGGGTTTTAAAAAATAATAATAATAATATGACAATAAATTGATATCCTGTAGAGGGTATCACTATATTGTTACTTTTAAACTTATTAAAGCTTAAACTAAAATTTTAAACAGAACTAAGACTTTTGGAAAACACTGTATTTCCATTGGTTTAAGCAGCAAACAAGTGGGATTTTCTTGTACCATCACCGTACAACTCTAACCGACTGAATATAACACCATACTGAATTAATGTCACATATATGTATATAGATAGGTACATGTCTACACATATGTAAGGTAATGGTCACCCAGACTTCTCAACTGAATCAATTAGAAAGTATAAACAAGGTTTAAATAAATCCACTTCAATTAATAAATCAAAGGCATTTCAACCACATAAGTTAGGAAATATATTAGGATTGGCTGAATTAACTCAGCCACGAGCTGAGGCATGGTCTAAAAATAGCAAGCTAATCAGGATTCCAGCATTTGAGAGTATGACAGGTAGAAGAGAGAAACATCTAGCCAAACTCTTGAGAGAAGGATGTGGAGAGAAAATCAAGGCAGAACATTTATCTCCTTCCCTTTCCCTAGACCAGAGGAACATTGTGAACTTCCAAGGGTGGGAGGATTTGAACACTTCATTAGCATCCTCTCTGTGTCAGAAACTGAGGATAAATTAGACATACTGAGGAAAAGCAGCTTTAAGACTGTACAAGGAGCCCAACAGAAAGCCATGCCAGGACCATGCCCAAGGAGAGCCTGATGAGTACTCCAGGAAGGGGAAAGAAGGCCGTCCAGCATCCAAGAGCTTTAAGTTACTGCTCTGCCACATTTTCTCTCTAGGCTTGAGCCCACTTTCCCCTGGGCTATATAACTGGTAAGAGGCTACATCACAGAATTTTTGAGGAACTATTTTGTAGCTACTCTACCACTGTGTTTTTTTTTAAGGAAAAAAAAGGAAAACTTGTAGTCTAATTGATATAAAGTGATAATAATTGGAAGAAGCATGCTGATTGGGGCTTATGAACTATTGTGCTACAAAGATACTCCTTCACCCCTTCAAAGCCATACCTGGAACCCTGAGGGGAAATGTAGCAGCTGAGATTTGGGGACCTACCCTGTTCCTGTGTGTCTAGATTTAGGGGTTATCCACAGAGTATGCATAACATATATATATATATACATATACATATACATATACATATATATATGTATGTATGTATTGTAAAGGTGAATACAATAATTTTATGAAATTATGTGGTCACCAATATTTATTATATTTCAAGTCAGAAATGTATTTTACAAAATAGAGAGGAAACAATAAAGTAGAGAAATATGAAGAGGAGAGAAAAGTTATCTATCCTATCTTAATCCAGGCAGAGATTAATTAGCTCTCAACCAGGAAGGCCTGTTGTGAGTAACCACCACGGCCTCCTCCAAGATGGAAGCTAGTCTCTCCAGACACTAGGAAAGGAGTCAACCCTTTTCACTCACCCAATGAAGTAGTCCAGGAGACAGAGTCTAAGTTAAAGCAGAGCTCCAAGCCCATGATCCAAGCCACAGTCTCCAGCGAAGCTCCTTCGAAGACTATCCCCAGAAGACACTCTCTTCAGACTATCTTCTCAAAGACCATCTGCCTCAAGCCGAAGGATTTTGTGGCTTTTATGGTGACTTCTTGCCCCTTCCCCTCTTCATAGGGGCCAATCACAGTTTCCAAATTGTCTAGCACTGCCCAGGGGACAGCATTTATGGGAACCAGTTCTCACCTTCTGGAGGGGTGAATATTCATCAAAAGGGTTCACAGATTCCTGGCTGATTGAGTTTCTGAGAGTATAAACTCTGATCATAGGATTCACAAGTTTGGGACTGAGTTAAAAGAGTGGAACTCTCTAAGTAAGTGACTTGTGAGTTCTCTAAGTAATAAAGGATTCCCTTTCACAAGTGTAAACTCAGAGAGAACAAAGCATTCCCTTTTTGCAATATACACACACACAAACACATATATATATACACAATTCTCAGTAGTAATAACTCTCCATAGTTAAATAAACAAAGATGTAATTCTGGACCAACAATCTCTAAGTCAGAATACACAAACACATCTTAAAACAAGTCTCTAGCCTTTTTTCTCTTCCTTTTTAAACCCTTACCTTAGAATCAACACCAAGTTTTGGTTACAAGGCAGAAGAGCAGTAAGGGCTAAGCAGCTGGGGTTAAGTGACTTGCCCAAAGTTATATATCTCCAGGCCTGGCTCTCAATCCACTGGTCCTTAGCTTTTTCCTAGTGTAGTGGGACAAATACTGGGCTCTTGGGCAAGTCATACCCCTTCCTTGCCATTCCTTCCTAATGCCTTTATATGATTAGAGGATTTGACAAGACGAACTCAAAGGTCCCTAACAATTCCAGAGTTGTATGGGTTTCAGGTTCCTCATCTGTAAAATAAAGGGGCTGGATTAGATGGCTCCTGAGGTCCCTTCTGGCTCTTGATCTATGATCTTAGGTTATAATAAATTAGAGTGTATAGAAAGATACATACAATATAACTACAACAAATAGATCAAATAAGAATGGTATAAATATATGATTTGGTGAATTATGACTTGGTTAAGCATTCCTAAATTATATTCAGGTCATTCATTATCTCATGGAGATAAATGACCATGTATAGTTTTATTACTGTAGCTTATTACATCTAGCTATCAAATCATCTTTACATAAGAAAATCAATTTCGCCCTCAAAAATTGTATAATCTTCAAATGAAAATTAAAAATTAAATTATCACATTAGTCTGAGAGTAATTCACCTTTGAATATAGGTCACATCATTAAAATATGATCTCTTTCAAAGGATAAAAAATGTATGCACTTTAAAAATTTAAACAAAGTTATCATATGTAAAATTACTAAAACCAGAGGAAGATGAACTTGAAAATATGGAAAATTTTTAATATATTGAATATTATTTAACTCAGCCCCACTGTTCTCCCCCCCCCAAAATACAAAGTACTTACATTCAAATGTCATCTTCCCCTCTCCAGTGAGCCCTAAGTATTCGAAGATCTATATAGTTCTCCAGACTTAATATAGGTTATGGGTCCCATTTTGAAAGGAGGGGAAAAAACCTGGCTTTAATTTAGAGCATTAGTCTCTAACAAATTAATGGCAATGCTTCAGATTTTCCAAATTCTACCACCCTTTGCTGTATTTTAATCAAATTTGCTCTTGGGCTGGCATAAGTCTCATGCAATTGACAGGGCAAAAAAGGAACCCACAATAGCAGAGAAAAGCAAATAGAAACCATCCAGAAAAATGAAGAGCAGAGGTGACTTTCTCCCTAAAGTGTGGTTTTATTTCTTGTTTATAACATCTGTGGAATAGTGGGAAAAGCATTGTACTAGGAATCAGAAATTCTGACTTTGAGCAAAAGTTCTGTCACTCCTCTGTTGTGTGACCTTGCACAAAATCTTTATCCTTTCTGGGCTACATCAAGCCAATTATATTTTATCTGTTATTCTTGGATGACTAAGAGCAGGGACAATTAACTACAAGTGACTAAGTGATATAAGCTATAAAACAAGGAAGAAGACCTAGACAAACCAAGCTTCATTCTCTACAGAGCATTTACTGTTGAAACAATGGTAGAAGTTGGAGCAATGAGAAGTACTGCTATATTGTGCAATATGGTACTATAATTGATCTAGGAGTATGCTAATAAATATTTAAAAACCAGCTCTCCAGAAAAATGTAAGCTAGACACACTTTTAAGTTTAGCCTGCATTATTTATATTTTTTCGTCACTTTCTTGAGTCTAGACAACAAAACAATAAATGACTTGTGGTGTTTGCTGACCTTAGAGATCTGAATTGATCCCACACAACATACCAAAAACCATTTGATGTTACCCAAGAAATTTCAATCTATGGCTACAAATGAACTGCTTTATTTTGGACACTTGGGTCAAGACAAAATACTTGAGCTAATAAAGAGCAGGTTTTCCTGGCCCCATGTAATAGCAAATGTTGTCCTGCATACTTGAACTCGTATAATTACCAGTGGGCCACTGGAGCCTGTGTGAACAGACCCAGATTAATCCTACTCCATCCTGCCAGGCCTCCACCTTCCCTATCACTATGGAGGGAGGCACTATCCTTCCAGTCCCTCAGGCTTGAAGTCTAGGAGTCGTGGTAGACTCCTCATTATTTCTCAAACTCCACCCCTCTTGATTTCACCTCTACAGCATCTTTCAAATGTGCCCCTTTCCTCTACCACTCCAGTTCAGTCCTGCATCACCTCAATTAAATTTGCAATTGCCTGTTAGTGTCTTCCCCACTGTAACACATCTTCCATTCAGTCACTAAAATGATTTTCCTAAAGCTTCACTCCCACTCCCCATTCAGGAAATTCCAAAAGGTCCCTATTGTCTCCATCATCATATGCAAAATGTTCTATTTAACATTCAAGTCCATCTTTTTTTGTCTATTCCTTTTATTTTTTAAAATACATGTAGAAACAATTTTTAAATTTTTCTCACTTTCTGAAATCCAAATTCTCTCTCTCCCTTCCTCCCTTTCCCTCTCCCCAGTAATAATTTTTAGTCTTTCACACTTGATCATCATACAATATTTCTGTTACTGCATATATTGTTATCTTGGTTCTGCTCAGGTCACTTTGCATCACTGCATACAAGTCTTTCCAAGTTTTTTTCTGAAATCACCCAATTCATCGTTTCTTATGGCACAATAGTATTCCATTACAAGTACATATTACGACTTGTTTAGTCATTTTCCAATTGATGGACATCACTTTAGTTTCCAAGTTTTTGCTACCACAAAAAGAGTGTTTATAAATATTTTTGTAGATATATATCTTCCCCTATTTTTTATCTCCTTGGGATATAGATCTAGTATGTTATTATCAGGTCAAAGGATATGCACAGACTTATGGCCCTTTTGGCATGGTTCCATATCACTCTCCAGAATGGTTGTATCAGTTCAAAGCTCCACCATTACCATTAGTAGTAGTGTTCCAATTTTCCCACATTGCCTCCAGCATTTATAATTTTTCTTTTTTGTGAAGTCCTTCTTAATATAGCCCTTTCCTTCCTTTCCAGTCTTCTTACATCTTGCTTCTTTAGTCCTTCAACCCAATGAAACTTGCCTTCTGACTTTTCCATGAAAAAACAACAACACTCCATTTATCGACTTTAATCACTTTCCCTGGCTTTCCCTCATGCCTGGAACGTTCTCTTTCCTCAGCTCTACCTACTGGCTTCCCTGTTTTCCTTCAGGTTCCAACAAAAATCCCATCTTTTACTGAAAGTTTTGCCCAAACCCTCTTAATCCTGGTGTCTTCCCCCTAGTAATTATTCCTATTTATTCTCTATATACCTTGCTTTGTATATATATATTTTTGCATGTTTACTCAACCATTAGAGTGTAAGCTCCTTGAGGGCAAGGACTATCTTTTGCCCTCTTCTGTATGCCAGCCCTTAGCACAATGCCTGGCATATAGTAGGAATTTAATGAATGTTTATTGATTAATTTTTTACTGTTCTATCTCTTTTTATACACTAAGGTTTTAAAGAAAATATCTAATGTTAGCCTGGGGCACAATAAGATTAGAGTAATATCAGGCTGCCCTTAGAGAAGTTCTAGCAGCTAACAACCACCTCAAAACTGTAAGAATTAAAAGAGCCTGTAACCAATGTTTGATAGAGGGGAGATAGAGAAAGTCTGTGTGGTGAGTCTCTTCCAGCTCTCCCCTAGGATTGAATAAAAACTGGTAGACTTTAAGGGGGTGTCACCCCAAAACTGGGTGACCTGGATGGTCATGCTGCCCCACAGGAGTTGGGGGCAAGGCTTCTCTATAAGAGGAGGTATGCAGTACCCCAATCTGATTCTGAATAAGGACGGAGTTCACACAAACCTCCCCCCAATCAGTTAATTTCACAGCTGGTGGTATGGCTTCAAGATGGAGGCAGCCAGACCAAGCTGTGGTTCTCCTCTCCCTTACTGTCTTTCAGGCACTCTCTAACACTATCTGACTGATGAATGGCTTTTATTATTCACAATTCAGGGACTGGGGAATGGGATGAAGGGCAGAAGGATTTTGGGATGCCCTCTTCTCTATTTCTGTGGGGTCTGTCACTTAGGAGGGAACTTTGGGGTTCCCACTCCTAAGCTTCTTCCCCCACCCCTTCTCCTTCTGTTTCTATTTCTAGTCTTCTGTTTCTATCCTTTTCTATAATTATAAGTTTTGACTGAAAGGTGGTCTCTCAGCAAGGTTAGGTAATGCGTAATGGGAGGAGGAGACTAAGAGATCTCTCCCAAAATAGTCCAAAAATTTAGCTAACTCAATGGTTGAAGTCTTGATGGGTGAGATGCGATGGAATGGCTTTGATCAGGGAATCAGGGTTTCAATTTCCAAAGAAAGATCCTCAGGAAGCCCTCAGGACTGGGTCCGAGCTGGGATGCCCACCTCCTCCCTCTCTCAATCCTCCGCCCGAAGACCTCTCCTCTTCCTCCTTCCTTGGAGAAATTCCCAGAATTCTCCCTGGTCTCAACTGTCAGCAACTGTCAGCAACTGCCTTCTCTGATTCCTTTTGTCCCATCCCCCTTGCA
Source organism: Gracilinanus agilis (assembly GCF_016433145.1). Taxonomy (NCBI): domain Eukaryota; kingdom Metazoa; phylum Chordata; class Mammalia; order Didelphimorphia; family Didelphidae; genus Gracilinanus; species Gracilinanus agilis. The sequence continues at coordinate 152,606,978 of NC_058130.1, forward strand.
CAAATCCCATCCTTACAAGACCAGAGAAGCAATGTGCCCTATGTTTAGAGGGATGGGAGACCAAGAGAGAAAGAGCATTCTATTAAAACTTTTCTTACTATGCTATTTTATTCACTGTCTTTGCTTTGAACTAATTATGTTCTCTGGCCAACTAAGAATAAAGTAAACATATTTCTGGAGTGTTGTGAACTATGGTTTTGGGGGAATGTGGACCCACAAAGTATTTAGTACATGGGTAGCTGTTTTTTGGGGCCTGGTATAAGAGAGGGAACACACCAGGTGTTACCTGTAATATGAAGGCTTAGACTAGTTGACATCTACAATAGCTAGAATAGATCTTTCAGTTCTTGTATTCTGTGATCTAAAGTGAGGATCATTGATTATTAAGTCATCAATCCTCTCTATCTAAAGAACAATCCATAAGAATTTTTTTAACGTGTTGCCTCAAGATCTAAAGGATGCTAGGGAAATTTACTTTGAGAAAAAAACATCTTGCCAAGTTTCTCCTCCCTCTGATGGCCCTTACACATGAGTGGTGAGACAGATGGTAGTTTTCCCACTATCCCCCTGCTTCTCATCCCTCCCAGAGTCCCATAGCATCCTCCCACCCTGCTTTACCACTTTCATGCCACCATCTTCTCTAGGCTTGGCAGACACTCAGTCCTGGGAACAAGTGCAAACTTTTCTCAATGCCACCTCCAGATCACTGCCCTCACCTAACACAAGCTAGCTAGGACTGGAATCCAGGCTCACTGGGGACTCTAAGTTAGGGAGTGCCAACTTTCTCCCACATCTAGACTAATTAAAAGCTCACTACCAGTACTTGGTTTTTGGAGAGAGTTGGAACACATTAGGACCTTAGAACAGAAAGGCTGAGGAGGTGGCTAATACAACTGAATCATTTTCACTTGACCTTTCAGTACCACTTCTACCATTCCATCCCTGGCACCCATCCTCGCACATTTGCAAAGACTGGAAATTCTAATGCTCCATGGAATTCACTACCCCTGCCTACTTTCCCACTTTGGCACTAGCCTATGAAGCCCTTTGGGTTGTCTTTCTCCAAGTGGGAAAAATAGCCTCTGCTCTGGGACAAAGTGCATTAACTTTGGAGAAGAGGATTCTTAGATCATCGACTTAAAGATAGAAAGTACCCTACGGGTTAATCCAACCCCTTCCTTTTATATATGAGTAAACTGAGGCCCAGAGATATTAAGAAACTTGACTAGCTAGGAAGTCTCATAAATGGGATTCAAACTATTTCTTCCTAACTCCGAGTCTAGTACTTTATTCAGTAAACTAGTTGTTTAATAGTCAATGCTGCTTCCTTGTCCCAATTTCAATAAGATCACCATGTCTAAGGGATCAGAGTGTATACCCTGGAACAGGACACTCTGCCCCACCTTTACCTTACAGATGGTTACATGGGCTTTGTAGGAAGAAGTTTTTACTGCTTTTGTGGCTGCTGGGAAAGTTTAGCCTCTGTTAAATTAAGGGTATGATTCTATGCCTTCCTCAAACTGTATCTAAGGCATCCATCATATATTAGAAGGAGGCATGGTACAGTGGAAAGAGTACCAGCACTGGAGTCCAAGGACCTAGGTTCCAATCTTGCCTCTATTTTCTATTCATATGACCTTAAACAAGTCACAACCTACCTGGGTCTCAGTTTCTTCATCAGTAAAACGAGAGGATTGGACTAGATGACCTCTTTAGGTCCCCTTTCCTTTTTTCCCCCAAATCAATGACCCTATATTTAGAGGAACCAGTTCTATAATATATGAAAGGATTGCATAATCTCAGGCAAGTTATTTCACTCATCTTTGTAAGCCTCAATTTCTTGATCTGTAAAATCTGAACACACTGGATTTGATTGATTCTAAGGTCTCTTCCAATTCTGATTTTTCATGTCTCATCTGAAATACATCTAAGCAGAGTAGCAGAAAAGAGGACACAGAGGCTGTAACACCAAATTGTTTTAGGAGGGCATTGAAAGGCCTTTATTAGTGGAATCTGATTGTTTATTAACCACCCTGGAGCATTCTTCTCATAAATGTGTCCAAGGGCAGCACGACATGATGGGAATATAGCCCCATCTCTGGGACAGACGTATTTTATACCTCATTTTAATGTGTGTGCATAATACAAAGATAGATGGTATGGTTTATTATTGTTCATGAATCTAGGACTAAGTTTCCTAAAAATGTCCCTTTTGGAAAATACAAACCATGGCTACAAGGCAACAAGACTGATTCATGAACACCCAACCAAAGGTCAATCCCAATATTTTCTAGACTTAACCCTTGTGGTTCTGGGTGCTTTGAATTCTGGAGGATGAGAGATTTGACTAGATCCAGCAGATTTGCTTTTTCCTGACTCATGCTAAATTGTTGTCTGCACCCATCACTTAAATAGTATTGAACAGTCTTTACAGCTGGGAGATTTAGAACATTGTAAAAAAGCAGCTATTCCTATACCCCACGTTCCATATATACATTAATTTGCTTGTTCCTCATTAATGAGGAATGAGTAGACAGGGTTTACATGGAGTAATAACAACACTAAGAAGAATGGCAGACTTTTATATTAGTGCTTTAAGGTTTCCTAAGCACTTCACCAAAACCTCATTTTATCCTCATAACAATCCTGGGAGATAAATGCTATTATCCTCTCCATTTTAGAGATGAAGCAACTAAAGCAAATCTCAGGAAACTCAGGTTAAGCGACTTTGCCAAGAGACACATAGCTAGTATGGGGCTGAGGCTGGATTTGACCTCTGGTCTTCCTTATTCCAGGTCTGATGTTCTATCTGATGAGTAATTTAGTGGTCTTCTGGGATTGTGAAAGCAAATAATAGAAGTAGAAAAGAATTTCTCTCACTACTGGAATGAACTTCTTTCCTTTTCCTGCCTGCAATCAGATCAGCTCTGGCTGCAATCTTTCCCCTCTCCAGCCCATCCTTCACACAACTGCCAAATTGATTTTCCCAATTGACAAATCTGACCATGTCCATTCTCCCCTCAAATAATTTCAGGGACTTCCTATTGCCTATGAGATAAAATACAAATAAGTGCTTACTTCTCAATAATTTGGGAGGGGGGGAGGGCCAAAATAGCATTCTCATTTAATTGGCACTTGGTACAAAACTGAAAGAAGTAGCTAACACACAAAATAACAGGGTCAGGATGCAAAAAGATCTTTACAGGCTAGAACATTTGGTCAAATCTAATCAGAAAATTTAATAGGGATAAATATAAGATAGAAGCATCTAGTAGATAAAGTGGTAAGCCTAGAGTTAGGAAAACGGGAAAACCTCATTTCAAATCTTTCTTCAGACACTTAACCAGCTGGATTACCTTGGGCAAGACCCTTAACTCAGTTTCTTCTACTGTAAAATGGGGGTAATTAAGAAAAACACCTTACTTCTGTCTTAGATCAATACTATGTATTGGTTCCAAGGCAGAAGAGCTGTAAGGGCTAGGCAATGGGGGTTATGCGACTTGCCCAGGGTCACACAGCTAGGAAATATCTGAGGTCAGATTTAAATGTAGAACCTCCCATCTCTAAACCTGGCTCTCAATCTACTGGGCCACCCAGCTCCCAAAATGGGGATAATTTATAAAGCACTTAGTATAGTGTCTGGCATATAGTAAGAACTATATAAATGCTGGCTCCCTTCCCTTCTACCCCCAAGGTTTTACAATTGGGTTTTGAATTTACCTTTTACCCATCCCTCACCTGTGACTCCAAGAAGCTGTAGCATGTGCAGTGACCACGCTCTGGTAATACTGACTCTGCAGATGGGTTAAAACAAGTTAAGGGTAATTGATAGCCCTCAGTCCTATTGGTGAGTTAGAGGGATGCCTGTCCCAAGATGGCAACGACTTCCTCTACTGGAATGGGAGGTGGAGAACAATTTATTCTGAGAGCTGTGAAGGAGACTGAAGTGGGTACTAGGGAGCACGTAGAGCTTGATTGATCAGGTATCAAAGATATAAGGGATTCCCCACACACTGGGCCACCATCAGTCATCCTGACTTTTGCCTTGCCACTGGGCTTTGATGACTGTGGAAGAGAGAGTCAGACTGATAACTCAGTGCAAATCAGCCTCACATCCAACCCATATGCAAGTCAAGACATTACCCTGTGATCTCATTGGTCCTCTTCTGAATGAAGGGCTAACAACAACACATGAGGTAAGAAAATCATCCTTGTAAGTATAAGATAGGGGAGGCATGGCTAGAAAGCACTGTTTGTCAGGGGGGGAAAGAGTTGGGTGTTTTAATAGAATGAAAGCCTTATGTATGTTAGATATGATCATTTTTTAAGTTAATTGATTTTGGGCTGAATTAAGAGAGACAAAGTATCCCAGACTAGGTAGGTGATAGTTTTGCCATATTCTGGTCTCATCAGATCACATCTGACATAATATGTTCAGTTCTGTAAGGCACATTTTTCAGGAAGGACCTTGGTAAACTAGTGGGCATCCAGAGGAGGGAAAAGAAATGAGAAAGGGGGAGGGAAAAAAATCTGCACCAGGTCAAATGAAAATTGATTGAAGGATAGGAATCATTAGCCTAGAAAGGAAAAGATTATCACTTCCCAGTCTTTTGGCTAAGATCAAGTGTAGAAAGGAAAAGATTAAAAGACACAATTCTGGAAAGAAAGGGGCAGGTTCCGGGTTAAGATGGCGGCAGAGTAAGAAGCAGCTCTTAACCTCTCCTGACCGAAACACACAAAACTCCTCAAGGGGACATAAAAACAAGTCCAGACGAACGGAGGAACCCCACAACAGGGCACAGCGTGGAAGGTACGTGGAATCGAGACATTTCCAGGCTAAAAAGGGCTCTCCTTAAATCGCGAGCTGAGCAACCGCCCCACCCCCACCCCCTCCACACTCACCTATAGCTCCGAACCCAGCTAAAAAGAAATAGAGCAAGTTTGGGGCACCCATCGAGTCATCAGCAGCTCCGGGACCTGTTCCTGAGAGCAGCAAGACTTAGGACCCCATTAAGTCAAGAACGCACGCGAAATCTGAGCGCGCGGGAGCAGGGAGTGGACGCTGGGCGCGCAGAGGGCCGGCTGAGCAGAGGCGTGGGTGCCGGCTGAGCAGAGGCTTGGGGGGAGGCAAACACAGCCAGGAACTAAAGCCTAAGTGGGGAACCAGTGCAGACGGGTATACGACTGTGGAAGTAGCTCCCTGAGACTTGTAAAGGAATCTCCTGCAGAGGATCAAGCAAGGGGATCCACCAGGGGGCTTGACCTTGGAAAAAACTAGAACTCAGTCCTCAGGAGCCAATAGATCTCAAACAGACACTGAGAGCGAGG
>NC_058130.1:152617023-152726603 GCF_016433145.1 Gracilinanus agilis
CAATACAATGACCCAGGACAATTCTGAGGGATTTATGGTAAAGACGCTACCCACATTCAGAGGAAGGACTGCAGGAGAGGAAACATATAAGAAAAACAACTGCTTGAACGCATGGGTCGGGGTGGACATGATTGAGGGTGTGGACTCGAAACTACCACACCAATGCAACTACCAACAATTTGGAAATTGGTCTTGATCAAGGACACATGACAAAACTAGTGGAAATGCGCATCGGCCATGGGTGGCAGGGGTGCGGGGGGGGGGGGGTTGAAGGGGAAAGGGGGAGCATGAATCATGTAACCATGTCAAAAATGAATATTAATAAATGTTAAAAAAAAAAGACACAATTCTGGTCTTCAAGTATTCAATGGGCTGTCATGTAGAAGAGAGTTTGGTATGTTCTACTGGACTCCAGAAGGGAGAACTAGCACAAATGGTTAGAAGTTACAAAGAGTTTGATTTCAGCAAGCAGGGAGGTGCAGCAGACTGAAGAGTGAGCTAGAAATAAAAGGAGCAGAATACCTGGGACTTCCCATTATTTGATGGTTCCAGACTCACCAGTCATTGCATTAGCCTCATAGTAGAAAGGAGAATTTCATTCCTGAGCTCTAATCTCTTGATTGCCAAGGGCAGAAGGAAAGAGAAAAATCTCTATTCAGCATAATCCTGGAATCTAGTATTTTAGCCCAGGAAAGAAAGCTGCCAGTCTTTGGTTTTGGCTTGTGAGCAGCCCCAAGTTTGAGGATGCAGAATTCTGATCTTTTTTTCCATAAAAAGAAGTTTCTAACTAATGTATCTTTTGAAAAGAGAAAAAGATTACCCTTGTGATCTTGCAGTTGCAATGTCTAAACTGCTAAGTTTACAGCATGTAGGGCAAAATACCTTGACCTTAGTTTTCACCACATCTGCTGTTTAGGTGGCATAGTGGATAGATAGACTGCCAAGCCTGACTTCAGGCAGACTGATCATCCTGAGTTCAAATCCAGCCTCAGACATTTACTAGACATGTGACCCTAGGCAAGTTACTTAACTCTGCCTCATTTTCCTCATCTGTAAAATGAGCTAGAGAAGGAAATGGCAAACCACTCCAATATCTTTACCAGGAAAACCTCAAATGGGATCACACGGAATCAGAAACTACTGAAATGACTGAACAATAATGTGAAAAGTGCCTGTAGAACAGTTCCAAATATTTTTTTCTGAGTGAGTTCCTGGCCTCTGTGGAATATTAAAAAATAGAAGCCATCTAAAAGAGACTTGTGTTTGCTCACAGGATTCGATGAGTTCTTTGTATCTTATACATTCTCTATGGAACAAAAGAAAAGTTGTCATATTCCTGATAACATGGTTACCTTGAGTGCTTATATAGGATCCGGGGACTTGTTTGTGAAGACCAAGAGATATAAGATATCTTTGGTAATTTTCTTAGAGTAAACTCTGGATAAAGGAATAATGGAACAGAGTGATCTACCTTTATCCCCACTGCCAGGATGAAACCCAGGACATGTACACCCATGACTTGGGGGAGCCAAGGCACACTACCATTTGTATATTTATTTGTATTTAGTTTTTAGCTTTCCCTATTCAAGTATAAGTCCCTTGAGTTAATGAATAATGTATTAATCTTTGTCTTTCTCTGGGTACCTATAGTTCAACATACATAGTAGGTGATGGAAATTTTATGAAGGAAAAATGACAAACTGACCAGTTGTGTTCAGATCTTAAGATGGAGGGATGAAACAGTTTCAGATATTCCTGTTCCCTTCAAAATTCTAGGGGACTTGTGAGAAAGAGCACTATCCTCATCCAGAGAAAGAACTGTGGGAGTAGAAACACAGAAGAAAAACAACTGCTTGATCACATGGGTCAATGAGGTTATGATTGGGGATGTAGATCTAAGCGATCACCCTATTGCAAATATTAATAATATGGAAATAGCTTTTGATCAATGACATATGTAAAACCAAGTGGAATTATTCATTGGCTACAGGGTGGGGAGGAGAGGAAAGAAAGGAAAAAAACATGAATCATGGAACCATGGAAAAACATTCTTAATTAATTAATTAAATAAAAGTTTTCAATAAAAAAAAGAGTTTAAATAAGTTAAACTAACTTATTAGTTGTATAGCCCAAGCCAAGTCACTTAGCCCTGTTTGCCTTAGTTTCTCATTTGTAAAATGAACTGGAGAAGAAAATGGAAAGAGCCACTCCAGTATCTTTGCCAAGAAAACCTCAAATTGGGTCACCAAGAGTCAGACCTGTCTGAAAAATAACTACAACAACATGGACAGATTATTCACTCACTCTTCCAGTTTCCCTTGGCTTTAGACAGGTTTAAGGTATATACAGATTATGATTCCAATACAGAACAGAACCTAAATTAAGGGTGAACCCATGGCTTGGAGCCAGGAAAACCTGGGTTTAAAGTCTACTCTAATACTTGCTAGAGGTAAGACCATTTGCAAATGATTTCCCTTCCCTAAGCCCCATTTCCTCCTCTGTAAAAGGGAGATAATAATATCTGTATTACTTACCACACAGATTTGTTATGAGGTTCAAATGAGATCACATATATAAAGTCCTTTGTCATCCTTAAAGGGATAAACAGAATGAGTGAACTCATGGTCTTAACCTCAGAGGAAGCTTTTATGAAGTTATCCCAAATGTTATCCCAAAATCTCTCTCTTTTTTTTAGCCTTTATCCAAGTCCCAGAGTAGCTAGGTGGTACAGTATATAGAGTGCCAGGTCTAGAAGCAAGAGGACTAATTTTCCTAAGTTCAAATCCAGCCTTAGACATGTTCTAACTGTGTGACCTCAGGCAAGTTCACCTCAGTTTCCTCATCTGTAAAATGAGCTGGAAAAGGAAATGGCAAATCGCTCCAGTATCTTTGCCAAAAACAAAAACAACAAAAGCAAGTGGGGTCACAAAGAGTCATGACTAAAACAACTAAACAACAAAAAGTCCCAGGAATTAGAGAACCCTGAAGAGGAGGGCCAGGCTACTTTTCTCCTAGGGGTAGAATCCTTATGTAGGTTACTTATCTAGGTTACAAGTATTTCCAGACATCTCCCTTGGTTCTGTGGCCTGGGACCAGCATCCAAATTCCTTTCAGCACCCAGAGGCTATCCAGATGGGAAACCTCAGAGGAAAATCCAAGGTACTCTGGGGTGAGAGAGAGACAGAGAGACAATGGCAGGCATGTCATGCCCTTACTTCCTCTGGGAGATGTGTTAGATAGAAGATCTATGTTGCCAGGGCAGCCCTCTCTCACATGACATGTCAAAGAAAGATCTTGGCACCTTGTGATTTGTGGTAATTTAAGTATCCCATAGCCCTCCCTGTCATATGTCTTAGCTACACTCCAGCTGGAAAGAGTCCTTCTTCGACCTCAATTCCCCCTCATCCTTTCAACCTGAGGTATTTTCTCTTGGCACCAGATTCCTGGAGAAGTATCACAGTTCTCTGCTGAACACCTGCTACATTAGCTGTGGCTGCATTTCATAATAAAATGAAGCAATCCCTTTCTATAGATAGTTTGCATCAAAATTTAGACAGTCCTTAGAACCTTCCACAGAATACCAGAAACTGAGACTTAACAGGGCACCATGAAGCCCAGACTATTTTTCTCTTAGGTCTACTGTGATTTGGTTGCTAGAGAAAAGTGGGATAAAGGTCACCAAATTCACCAGCTTCCCCAGACTCTTTTAAGTCTTTTTAACAAGGTGATTTGCTTAGACTTAAGCTATAGAGCAGGAGTAATATAGGAAAGGAATCTTCTTGATGCGGATCACGCAGATCCTTTGAGTCTTGCTCCCAAGATGGTCCCAAGAGATCTAGGCAGGAGATAAAGAGAAATGGTGGGTATGAAATGGGATTTCCTGACTGTAACTCAAATAAAAGTTTAAATGGACAGTATCGGAGGGCCATCAAAGAAATACCATTCAAAAGGTAAATTTAATGACTAAGAACTTCTCTGGCTGGCTGTGCCCTGAGTCTGAATCACAAAGAGCTGAAATAGCACTTATGATTATAGTCTAAGGAGGTTATACAGCATCTGAAGGCCAGCATATGGGAACAAATGTTGGTTGAGGCACTAGCTGAGAACAATTCAATGGAGATGCCAGCAAAGAAGAACTAGCTGAGACACCCCCTTCCTCAGTGAGGAAAACAGATCACAGCCCGACAACATCACCAAAAAACATTGGCAGCTCTGCAGGGTAGAAAGTAGCAGTTATAGGCAGAACAAATACTCACTGAAACTATGCCTTAGGAGTATAAGTTACCCTGGTCGTGTATTTTCTCTTTGTGGGCTTCCTGATGCATATTCTCTGTCTGTCCCTTAATCTATTGGTAGTGTGAATGCCCAGGAGAAATGTGAATGGGAAATTTTTTTCTTGTCATCTATTTTGCTATGCTATTTAATTAAATGTCATGTGCTTTGGAGCAATGTCTTCTGGTTAGTCTAGAAGAAGAATCATTGGTGGCTTCTCATGTGATACTCACCCAAGTATGTCTTGAATGTGGAATATGTTTTCAGGGTGAACCACACTTATGGGAGCCTCTGGGCTATATTTCAATTCAACAAACATATATTAAGTGCCACAGCATAATGGGTAGAAAGCTAGCCTTGGAGTCAGGAGGATCTCGGATCAAGTCCTGCCTCTGACATATATTAGCTGTGGGATGGTAGAGAGGTCTCTTAGCTCTCGGGGCTCCAAAGTAACTATCTAAAACTACATTATAGTTTGTTGTCATGTGTCCATGGAGGGACTTTCCACCCTGGGATTTGCCTACACTGACGAAATCATAAATCCAGACAAGGAAAAAAATACATAAAGCTTTGGATTAGGCTCCAGAGACACTGAGGTTTGTTTTGTTTTATTTTGTTTTAATGAAAGACTCTTGTAAAAAAAGCTTACATTCTTTTTAAGGGATATACCATGCATATAAATAAGTAAATGCAAGGTAATTTGAGAAAGGAGAGAACACTAATAATGTAGAGAACAGGGGCTCTGGAACAAATACCTTCCTACGTCATCTACCACAAGTGATCATCCATCTGTACCATGTGAAGATCACTAGTGATAAACAATTGGCTACTACTTCTTGATCACACATTTCATGTTAAGGCAACTCTGAATGCTAGTAAATTCTTCCTTATATCAAACTGAAATATGCTTCTATGTAATTCCTTATGATTAATGAGGTTATATGAATACAAAATGCTAAAGTTGGATAAACATAATATATTTTCTTCTTTTTTTTAAACCCTTACCTTCTGTCTTAGAATCAATACTATGTATTGGCTCCAAGGTAGAAGAGTTGTAAGGATTAGTCAATTGAGGTCAAGTGACTTGTCCAGGATCATACAGCTAGGAAGTGTCTGAGGCCAGATTTGAACCTAAGACCTTCCATCTCTAGGCCTGTCTCTCAGTCCACTTGGCTCCACCCAGATGCCCCCCAAAATAATATATTTTCTAAGTATTTATGTGAACTTCACGATAAAGTTCTTTTTTGACAATATAATTAAACTATGAAAGTCTAGGGTTGTTTGTTTTTTTAAGTGGTCTCTCTTTTGGAGATATTAAATTGGGTCAACATTTAAGTCCTTCCTGTGTTAGCAGCCCCTCAGAAATAATTTATTCATTTAGATTCTATTCATATGAGGAACAAAATAGAAGTCTGACTATGCCTATATAACTTACTTTAACAGTATTTTCCATTTTAATTAATGTAGTGCATATCCTTTGGGTTCACTAATCAAGAGCCCCTGGGGCATCATGAAGAGTTGAGGATGTGTCTTCTCTAATACAATTGGCTTGAGCCATCATCACTTGTTTTTTATCCACTGTAAACTTCCAGTGATTATTAGCACTACTGTTCCATTTAACCACTTAATAATAAACTTTTGCAAAGGGACATGTACTCTTTTTTTTAAATTTTATTTATTTATAACCCTTACCTTCCATCTTTGAGTCAATACTGTGTATTGGCTCCAAGGCAGAAGAGTGGTAAGGGTAGGCACTGGGGATTAAGTGACTTGCCCAGGGTCACACAGCTGGGAAGTGTCTAAGGTCAGATTTGAAACTAGGACCTCCTGTGTCTGGACCTGGCTCTTAATCCACTGAGCTACCCAGTTGCCTACGGGACATGTACTCTTAACATGCAGTCATAACAAAAATACAGACATTTCCCCCAGCACTTGAAGGGGGGACACTCATCTCTGCCACACTGATCTCTGCCACTTTGGTCTGGAAAAAGTGGGCTGAAATTTAGCATTGTGACACTCAATTCAAGTAGTATCTTTGCTTCATCTCAGTTAACATTGGGTTGTTTCCCAAAGATCAAATGGTGCTCCTTGGTACAATTGATGTTGGGTTAGCTACAAAATCCAACATGGACTTAGACTCTCAGCATCCTATCTAGACCATTCCTAGAGTTTGCTCTCCTGACCTGTCAAAATTCACAAGGTTGGAGCACCCCATTCAGTTTCCTTCATTAAAAAGCTAATTAATGTCAAGGAAAAAGACAGACTTGTTTCTTGGAGTCATGTGATGGCCTCGGAGGGAAGGTCTAAGCCCTCTCCACTTACAGTGTTGTTTCTGCTTGGACACCATCAGCAAAAGGGTAAAGCCAAGAGCAGAGTTCTGCCAAAAGCAAAGTTCCACCAAGAGAGAACAGCTAGCAAGATCCTTGAAGCTCTGGTTTCTGGTGCCTTTTGAAGATATCCTAAGTTCTGGCTATACAGCCAATTGAAAGTCTTCTCCTAACCATGTTACAGAATGTCTACACATGCTCCACCGTCTGTCCAAGGCACTTCCATCATATTTCATCACAATTCTCCCCTAAGCACATTCCCCAGCCTCTCCCACTGGGGGAGTTTCTATCAATCAAGCACACTAATGAATTCAGTACATGTGTCAGTCCCATAAAAGTAGAAAGGAAGGGGGAAAAAATTCTCCATAACCAACAATTCAATATTCATTAAGAGGGAACTATAGATGGTTGCAAAAAGTCATACCCAAAATTCCATTTAAAAAACCATTTCAAGTTAGAATTAACGTGATGCAAAGAGAGAGAGTTTTGCAATATCAATAAACACCAATAATCAGACATCCAGGACTCCTGATAGGGAAGAGATTGGTTATAAATGTGACGTAGGTGAAGGTAGGGATAGAGAGGCTGGAATATATTCACCTACTCCTCTTTTTCATGTCCACTTTCCCTTTGGACTATTAAAAAAAATCTTACTTGACCTCCCTAGCTAGAGTATCTCTACTTTTCATGCCCTCCTTTCCATGGCTACCAGATCACTTGGTAAGCATTTATTAAGCACCTTCTACAGTTCAAGCACTTTACTGATTAATTTTCTTAATATATAGTTCTTATCTTGTTATTTCCCTGCTCAAAAACTTTAAGTAGTCTATTACATTGTCTATTCAATTAAGTCCAAATTCCTTATCCTGTCATTTAAGCTCTTCCGCAGCAAAGCTGCTCTACTCTAGCTTCCTAGCTTTATTTTTTCATTACTCCAATATCTATGCCCTCTGGTCCAAGCAAATGATAATATTTTCTAAACCCTTTAAGCAATTTGAGCTCTTCCATTTTTGTGCCATTTTTTTACCTTGTTCCCTCCATATAGAAAACCTGTCTCCCATTCCCATATAAGAGAACTTCACATCATTCAAAGTCCAACTCAAATGTCAAGTCTTCCATGAAAATGTCCAAATGTCAATGTCTGGCATGAAGTGCCAAAGAATCAAAGTTGTCAAGGTCTTCAGAGATCATCTGCTCCAATTCCCAGTTCAGAGCATGGTGCTGTGGAAATAACATAAGACCTAAATTCAAATCCCAGATCTACTACTTACTACATGACCTTAGGCAAGTCACTTGACTTGGCTTAGCCTCAGGTTCTTCATCCATAAAATTAAGGAATTGGATATTATCTTCCCGAGCCCTCCCCCCCATCTCAGCTCTGAATCCATGATCTGATCCCCTCTCAGACCCCTTAGATACCATTATTTAGGCTTTACTTAACTACTTCCCCTGATGGGGAACTCACTGCTACCAAGTAATCCATCGTATTCGTGCATAGCTAATAGGAAGTATCTTCCTTATGTTGAGCTGGCAAACAGTATTAATGAATGGACAAAATTATTAAGCACCACACCTATCTTGTTCTGGGCACTGCTGGGCACTGGGTATACAAGACAAAAGTGAGGTAGTCCTCATCTTCAAGGAGCTTATATTCTAATGGGGTGATGCAGTAAATATAGGGGAAGAGGGGAACAGGGAAGGGAGTTTTGATCTAGAAAGTCACTGGGATTGTGAGGGGAATCCTAGGGCAGATGGACATCTCATCCTTTCCAGAACACTGTTTTCATAGCAAGAGTAAGAGGTACAAAATGTGAGAAATACAGGTCGCTGAGATATATGAATACAGTAGGGCAGATGGCAAGTTTCCCATAATGTGGGTGCCATGATTTGATTATCTTATTCTGGATGACACACAAGTCATGTACATTCTAACCTTTCTACTAGCACACACACACACACACACACACACACACACACACACACTCCCAAAGAACAAATGTGAATCAGAAACTAGCATAAATGAGCATCATATAAATCATGGTGTTAAAAGTATGAAAAAAAACCCACATTTTTGGAGCTTTCAGTAGAGGATAAGAGAGATTCTGTTCTAATGACATAATACAAAGGTCCATCAGAAAACATAGAGGTAATTCTTGGATACTTTCCTATGAAGAAAAACACAGATCTCTAAGATTCTGACTGCTCTTCCTCCTTGTGAAGGACAGATTTAGCTCAGCTTGAGGAGGAAAAGCTGTGCAGGAGAGAAGGAGGGCTAACAGCTTACTTCTTGGCTGCCAACATGGAAGCATTAAATGTTCACAGCCAAAAGTAAAGCTGTTGTTTTTCTGGTCCAAATATTCAGCTAGGAATAAAGTTCTAAGCAACTATAATGATGCCTTTGACTTTCTTTTTTTAATAAAAATAAAACAGTAAGTTAAATTATAATTGTCAGGAAAGCAAAGATTAATGGAAACAAATTGATTCTCCGTGGAACTGGAGAGAATGGTTTTGACACAGATAACTGACTTTATGGCAAAGGTAGCTACTTTTCTAGATGAATAGGTATAGATAGGTATCAGGGTCTAATCTCATTTAATGTGTTCATAAGAGGAAATGTGTAATATAATCTTCAAGTTTAATACTTAGATTATTATAGGAAGGTGGAAAAAGATTTTGAATTGGACACCCAGAGAGTTGGGTCCTAGTTTTGGCTCTAACTAGCAATGTAACCTAGACAAGTCATTCACCTCTGGGCTTTGGCTTCCAAATTGAACATCATGTGCCAAGCTGAGATAAACTCCCAGAAGAGCATGCAACATTGTGTGTGAGCAGCAATAGGACAGATGAGTTTCACTGTGGGTAAGTGCAAAGTAATGCACTCGGGGAAATATAATCCAAACTGTGTTTACAAGGTGATGGAATTAAATATCTCAGTTACCACCCAGAAAAAGGACCTAGGAGTCATCACAGAATATTTCTTGGAATCAAATGGCCAGCTTTAGAAGTGGGTCATCATCAAGGATGTATTTTTGTTAAAAACCATACTATCTTTACTGGAAAAAAATTATATGCCTTTGCACCTTTGGAATCTTGAATTTGGCTCTGGCTTATGAACCTAAATAAAGAAATCTGAAGTATTGTAGCAGCTTCAGAAAACAACAAAAATAATCATAAGGCTATTAATCTGCCATATCAGAAAACAAAGATTAGTGGTCCAATCTGAAGAGAGGCATATGCGCAGAGAATGGAAACACAATTAACTCTCTTCAAATGTTTATTTGAGGGGTTCCTAAGTGTAAGGTTTAATTAAACTTCTTCATTAGTATAGTAGAAAGATCCTGCATTTGGAAACCAGACTTGGGTTCAAATTTTAGCTCTGACATGTACTGGTTATATGACTTTGAACCACTTCCAGGCTCTGGGCCTCAGCATTCTCATTTACAAAATAATGGGATTGGACTAAATGATTCCTAAGGGTTCTCCTAACTCTAACATTTTGGTGAATATTTTAGGATTGGTCACTAAGGACAGAATTTGGACCAGAGAGTGAAAACTATAGGGAGGAAGATTTCTCAATAGAATGGAAAACTTAATTAGCAGAATGGAATCTTTGTGAGGTAGTTAATTCTCCATCACTGAAGGTCTTTAAGAAGAAATTGCATGGTGAATTATTAGAATATTGTGAAGGTTTACGCTATAGCAGGAGTTGGAGTAAATATGTTCTTTCGTTTTTGTTCAGGCATTTTAAGTTTTGTCTGTCTCTTCATGAGAGAACCTTTTGGGATTTTCTTGGCAAAGATACTGAAGTGGTTTGCCATTTCCTTCTCCAAAAGTCAAACAAGGTGAAGTAACTTGCTCAGGGTCACACCACCAGTAAGTGTCTGAGGCCAGATTTAGTCAGGAAGGTGTTTCCTGACTCCAGATCCAGCATTCTATTCACTGAGTTTCCTAGTTGCTCTATACAATATTCTAGGGTTCCTTCATTAATGCTCTTGCTGCAGGAAGGTGTGAGCATAAATGAGGCAAGTTATTATATTTGCTTTCATCTTCTTCCAAGTCATAAAAAATATTGGAGGGGACCAAGAACAAAGGCCAGGGATATAACATTAGAGATTTCCCATTCATATTGACATCAATATCCTATCAATATGGTCATTCCATCATCTAAAAATACAATTTATTCCACTATCATCCAGTGTACCACTCTGTATCTTGCCTAAAAAGTTATTGAAGAAGCAAAGTATAGCAGAAAGAGTGCTGGACCTGAAATCAAGTGATCTAAGTTTGAATTTCAACTCCGATACCTAATAGCTGGGTGACTATGTCACCCTCTCTGAGCCCATTTCCTCTTCTGTGAAATGGAAATGGTAACACAGTTGAAACTATAATTATATAAACACATCCATATATATTACTATTTTATGTGTATATACGTGTGTGCATATACATGTATGCATGTACATATATACATTTGCCCACCTTAGAGCGCTAAACAGATATTGTTTAGTATCTCATAAAAGACTGTCAATGCTTATTTAAAACAAAGAAATACTACACCTATGGGGCAGCTTCGTAACCTTGTTGAGATGAGAAATTAAGTTAGTTTGGCACAAATTTTTTCACCTCACAAATTATTCCAGTGAGGAAGAAAAGAGTCATTTAAAGAGAAAAATAAGCCTGTCAAGGAATAGCAACTCAGATTTTGGAGTAGTGGATAAATAGGTAGATACCAAGCCAGGAAGATTTCGGAGCAAGCCCTACCTCTAACATTTACTAGCTATGTGACCTGGGCTAACTGTTACCTTTTGGTTCCCTAGGTAACTATAATAATAAATGCAGAAAAGGTACTAAAATACATGGTTAGAGATTATTTTCAAATCTGGGACTTCCCTATGTCCAGGAAATCACAAGAAGATGGAGAGAGAGAGAGAGAGAGAGAAAGAGAGAGAGAGAGAGAGAGAGAGAGAGAGAGAGAGAGAGATGCAGAGTATAATAGATAGTATAAGAGAAGCAAGTACAAAGAAAGCCAAAATGTAGAACAATCTAAAGCTTGTGGTAAATGTTAGGGATAACCCCTCCATAAAAAAAGGTCTTTTTTTAGGTATTTAGGGTAAACGAAATGTTAAAGAAGAAATAAGACCATTTGTTAGTTTGGATAAGATCATTAGAATGGAAGAAAAGGGAAGCTCTATTTTTGCTTCTCCTACCAAGCAAAAATATTTTCAGCCCAGGACTGAGTAGTGGTTGCCAAGAACATAGCTATGAATGACCTTGTCATTCACCATCATCACTGTGAAACACTTCGGTCTAAGCTATATCTCAAGATCTTCAACCATGGCAATATATCCCATCACCTGAGATTTTTCTCAGGGTCAAGCAGAAATCAAGGAGAGAAACACAAATACGTGAGAAACCACCCAGGTAACCTGACTCTACTAGCCTTTACCACTCTGCCATGAAAAAATCTGTTGAGGAAATATTGATCAAGAACTCTGATTCAGGGAGCAGGAAGGTGGCTCAGTGGATTTGAGAGACAGAGACAGGAGGTCCTGGGTTCAAATATAACTTTAGACACTTCCTAGTTGTGTGACCCTGGACAAGTTACTTAACCCTCACTGGCTAGCCCTTGCCACTCTTCTGCCTTAGAACCAATATACAGTATTGATTCTAAGATGAATGTTTAGAGTTTAAAAAAAAAGAATTCTGACTTACTTTTGCTTTTATGGACTAATTCTGTCAGGAGTGTACTAGAGTTAACTTAAACTGGCTTGGGAGAGTCAATTGTTAAATTTTCAGAGTGTGCAATTATACATTGAAAATCAACAAATATCATAATTCATAATTTCATTTATTGATTCATTGATTATCTAGATTCAAGAAAGTGAGAGAGGAAATATTTATAATGAAAATTAAATTTAAAAGTGTGTCATGCATATTTTTTTCCAAAGAGCCAGTTGGTAAACATTTTCCAGCACATCGTTGCCATAGATGATCTTATGGGGAGAAATACTGGTGTCCTTATCAGAATTACTAGCAGTAACTGCTACTTTCCTGTCCCACAAATCAATTGTTCTGCTTTCTTGAATTGTAATAACACTATAAGCTGACGAATTTGACTGTGATTCATGATACAATTTAAGAATGCATGCTTAAAGAAAAGGTCTGTGAGTCATTAGAAAAGGAAAATGATAAAGATAAGTCTTGTAAGAAATTCTCATTTCCTATTTTTGGGGGATTTCTCGATGAGAACAACTATGAAACACCATAAGCAGAGTATCTCTGGATTCCAGCAATTTGACCAAGTTTCTCATGATATCCATGTTGACAAGACGGTGAGATATGGCTGCATGATATTACAGCTAGATGAATTCAATATTGGTTGAATGATGAGACTCAAAGAAAGGCAAGGCATTGGTGGATATCAAAGGAAAGTGATGTCACTATGAAATACCATAAGGCTCCTTAGCCCCGGTATTGAATATTTTTATCATTAAAGAAGTACATGGAAAATGCAGTGGAATTGCACATGGGAGGGAGTTTGGAGGAGGGGAGGGAAAGAATATGAATCATGTCACCATGGAAAAATTTTCATAATCAATAAAGTAAAAATAAATTTTAAAAAATAAAAAATAAATAAAATCATATCAAAAAATTAAAGAAGTACATGGGAACACAGATCACATACTTATCAAAGCTACAGATGGCATGAATCGGGGAGAGATAGACAACACGTTGGTCAAAAGAAGTGATATCAAAGAATATCTCAATTGGATAGAACAATGGACCACATCTAAAAGACAAAATGAATTAAAGACAACTGTACAGTCCTATAATTGGGATCAAAAAATCATTTTCATTAGAAAAAAATGTGGGAGGTGTGGCTAGACAACAATTCATGTAAAAAAAAAAAACTTGGAGTATTAAAAGACTTCAAAGTTATTAGGAGTAAGTGGTGTGACATGAAACCCAAATAAGTGATATGATGCTGCATAAATGAAGAAACACTTATTAGGCACTTAGTATTTGTAAAGCATTTGGTTGGGTTAAGTATTGAAGATGCAAATAGAAAAATGTGAGAGTCCCTGATCTCAAGAAGCTCATATTCTAACAGGTAGAAACAACACATATAAGAGGATTCAACTGAATAACGGATGGAAATGTTTTGGGGGTTCATTGGCAGGCCAAATAGCAATGTTCTAGTGTTGCAGGTGGCAAAGGAGATAAGGTTGATGGACAAACACATATCTTTACCATTTCTTTGATTGATAAAACCGTATCTTTTTCTTAACTTGTGCCTTTTGACTGTGTTAAAGACTTTGGTGGTGAGAGCTTTCTTTTCCAGGTCTTTAATAGCTGAGGCTGCTAAGGAGGCAGGGACTACAACACCACAGAGACAGTGTCCTGACAGACATCCATAGGAGTTGCTCTGCTGGACAACACAGGAAGAGGCCAGACTGGTAGCCATGATTAGGGCAATTCACTCACATGCATCTAAGTACCTAGAACAAGTACTATTTTCATTTTATTGTACTATGCCCTGATTAAACAAAATGTGGAATATTTGTTTCTGTATTTGGTTGCATATTTTAGGGCATTGTAGTGGCTATAATCTACCAGATTTGTTTTTTTTAATGGGACAACTTTTACCTGTCTTCCAGTACTTCTCTTGATTTATATTTATAACATTCTCCACAGCTCCTTAAATAATGTCCTAAATTTCCATCTGCAAATTCTTTCATCACCCCAACATGTAACTTATCTGGGCCTGGGCACTTGAACTAATTTAAAGTTGCTGACTGATGTCTTACTATTTCCTGACCTATGGTGATCTTTGGTATGATTTTCCAATTGAAAATCATTCTTCTTGACAGGGAAGAGGTAATGGGAGCAAGTGGGAATTGATTTTTTTTTTTACTTTTTGTCTGTCATGTATTGATATTGCTTCATCTGATTAGTTTTGTGGATACCTTACAAATAAAAGTTTAATATTAAGAAATGGCTCCCTAAGAGAGGGAATCGATACATCTAAAAATGTAAATGTTTTACGTTTAAAATATATTAATCAATCTTTCTATGAATAAACCTCTATCAAGTATATACTATGTGCTATACATTGTGCTAAACTATTTTAAAAGGCAGACAAACATCATACCATATGCCCCAAGTGGTGGGCCTTTCCTTTCCTTACTCTTCTTCTTGCTCTAAATAGAGGCTTATCTTTGACTTTTGGTGGAAGTTTCAACTCATCCAAGGCCTCCAAATGCTGTTTACAAACTAATGTTATTCTTTTGTTTTTATTGTGATCTATGTGTTTCTCTTTTCCATATTTTGTACATACCTTTCTAAAATCTGAGCTTGTCAGCTTACTATGTAATCATCCTTGGCAACATTACAATTATCAGATGGTAGCAAGTTACCTTCTAGTCATTCATAATGAGAATGGAGTGACATCCATATTCACCACAAACCCTTCTCAGCTACAGTCAAAATAAGTGGACCCGGGTGAGTCTTCTTGACTGGATAAAGGACATAATTTTCTGTTGCTAATAGGGTAGCACCACCTTGATTTAAAATAGTCTTGTCCCTTGGAAAAGAGTCACATCCAACTAACTTTTACATCTGGAAGAGCTTAGAATTCAGAAAGTACAATAATGCCTCAAAATCTCAAGAGAAACTGACAAATTAATATCATAAGAATAAGAACCATGTACAATCTCACATGATCTAACCACTAGAAGTAGTGAGAAGGGGATAAATGACCCACATCTTCTGAAAAATCTTGCTCTTTCTTCTCTCTCCTTCCTCTTGGGCAGAAGAGAAGGCTATTCTCTGTCTTCCTTGAGGGTAAAGCACTCTTCCTCTTCCTCTTTCTTCCTGGTAGGTAGATGAGCAAAAAGCTTTGTAATTCCCCTCTCTCCTTCTGGGCAGAAGACTAGTGTTGTCCTTGGTTCCTCCTCTCCTCTCCCGTAACTGCATGGGAAATCTCTTTGGACCTGACAGATATTGACTGGTAATTCATATCCATACTTTTTAAGAGATGTTCTGTGTCTTCTATTTTTAAGGTTATAATTGTTTTATTATAACTTTAGATAAACAATTTTAATGGGTTTGTATATTCTTATTGAACTAGAATACTCTCCAACAAACCTGTGCTCATTAGCGCCCATTCGATATTGCCTTCCCTCCAATTTGCTTACCTTTAACTCGTAAGCATACGAAGTGAACTTTAGCACATTAGAATTCATGATTAGGCTACACCAATATAATAAAAATGGCAATAGTACCAATATTAATTTGTACTTTTAATGCCACACCAATCAAATTACCAAGGGATTACTTTATAGAACTTAACAAAATAATAACAAAACTCATTTGGAAAAAACCAAGAGGTCTGGAGTATCAAAGGAAAAGCTGAAAATAAGCAAAAAGGAAAATAGCATTTCCAGACCTCAAGCTATACTAAAAAGTGACAGTCAGGGGGCAGCTGGGTGACTCAGTGGATTAAGAGTCAGGCCTAGAGACGGAAGGTCCTAAGTTCAAATTCGGTCTCAGACACTTCCCTGGGCAAATCACTTGACCCCCATTGCCCACCCTTACCACTCTTCCACCTAGGAGCCAATACACAGAAGTTAAGGGTTTAAAAAAAGTGACAGTCATCAAAATCTTCTGACATTGTTTGAAAAACAGATAGATCAATGGAACCATATTTGAAATTTCTACAAATGAAAGTGGCAGACTTCAGCAAG
Source organism: Gracilinanus agilis (assembly GCF_016433145.1). Lineage (NCBI taxonomy): Eukaryota > Metazoa > Chordata > Mammalia > Didelphimorphia > Didelphidae > Gracilinanus > Gracilinanus agilis. The sequence continues at coordinate 152,633,369 of NC_058130.1, forward strand.
ACAATCTAAGAATTATTGGTCACCCAGAAAAATATGAAGAAAAAGGTTTAATACTTGTATGGGTTTCTGGGTTTTCAGTGTACATATATGATTAATTTTACTACCCTAGGCCAATCCCTGATAAAGGGAAGGTCAAAGAAATACAAACAGAATTCATATCATCTCAAAAATATAATGCCCCACAGTTCCAAAAGTATACAAAGACAAGCTTACACATCTTCCACACAAACTTTTTCATCTGCCCCCCCCCACTTCCAACTGGATTCTTTCTGTTTTCTTTAGCATTTTGTGAAACTCAAATAATTCTGTCTTTTTCCCCCTTTCAGACAACTATCTTATAGGTCTATACTCATTTGTACTTGTCTTTGTGTCTTCTTCCATGGGGAAGGAAAAGGGAAAGAAAAAAGCACTTATATAATGCTTACTACACAGGAGGCACTATTTTAAGATCCTTACAAATAGTATTCATTTAATCATCTCAACAATCCTGTAAGATTTCTTCTGTGTGTGTCAACATTCTATTGTGTAGTGTACACTGGCCTATAACTCTAGAGATCTGGGTTTAGCTTCCCTCTGAACTAATTTAGCTACATATCCTTGACAAATTAGTACCTCACCTCTCTTATTTGTGAAAGAAGGAGAGATTGGCCTGATGAAATGTGTAGTCTCAGTTCTAAATCATGGATTCTTCTGGAAGAAATATTTGTAGGTCTATGCCTTTTGTCAATATGAGCTAATATGGATATTTCCTTTTCTATCTCTAGCACTACCTTGAGTTGTTTCAGTTGCAGAAAAATTAGCTAGCATCTAAGAACTCTGTCCTCCAATTCCAAACTTTAAAATATTATCTTTATCAATCCCCACCTCTCTCTCCCCCATTCCCACCTGCCTCTGGTCACATATACATACATTATTATAAAAATAGTTTTATTATACAATTTAGGTTGTTTTTCCTAGAAAAAAAGAATGGTAACATCACTGTGTAGCGAAAGTAGAAGAAAAACGCTAGGGCTAAAGAGAATTCTCAGATGTAGCCAAGGTATATTAACTTTGGAATGTCTCGAAGAAAAAAGTTTCAACATTAATATGTGTGTGTATACATACACATTAAATGGATATATTACATATACTATACATATGGACATATAAATGGCTATACATGTGTGTGTCCATATTTAAAGACACACAGTTAATCCAGATCTACCCGTTGAATGATTCATTTCTATCATCCTTTATGTTTTCTTTTTCTAGTACCCCTGTCAATTTTTAGGAAAGCTCTAGATTTCTACTACAAGTGGGATATTTCCACTTCCCAGAAATGCTAAATTTCAAATGGTAATGTTTGTATGGATATCCAAAAAGAAGGGTCCCAAAGGCAATTCCTAGGACAAGGTCAGCAAATCCTAAAATCTGGTCACTTTAAATTAGCAAGCCAGAAATAGAACATGAGTTCTGCAATTACCCTGTTATTGGCAAATTCAGACAAACCAAATAATTTGGAATGATAAAAATGGTGAATTATCTTTAATCACTGAGGTATCCTACTAATGTATAAACTTCATATCCGAATGGAAGTTTCATTTTCTCTTTTGTGCACATTATGTGAAAAAGAAGCCTCACCATGGGGCAAAAAAAAAAAAAAAAAAAAAAGGATATTCAAGGAGATCCCATATAATTAAGAAATGTTCACCTTTGCCAAGACTAACAGTTGTTATTGGTTTCCCCACAAGATGGGGCAGTGCGTACATTTTAACAGCCTCCTGCTAATTAAATCTTCCATATGGATCTGATAGTTTTTCCTATGTTAAAAAGACAACTATACCCAGCCCATATTTTGATTGAAACAAGCTATTTTGGTGGTTTAGGAAAAGCCCAAGTCAAAATCCTCTTTAATCTTTACTCACCTTCCAATAAGACTTGCTTCCATTCCTAAATCTGTCATTTTGAACTTTGAGGGTCTAGCTCACAACTTTCATGATCATCTTTCCAGAATGAAAATAATTGCATTATAATAAGATAAAGTCTTGCCTGCCTAGAGGGCAGCATCTGCAGGTCACTTTCAAAGCTGTAATGGGTGCCATTTATGCTTCTTTGAAGAGATGGGGTTTGCAGCCATCAGACTTGTGGCAAGGAAGAAAATGTTAAAAATGGTTATATTGGCTTCCCTAACTCAAAATGACTTCTTCCTTTCTGTGAATTCAAATCCAGACTCGTGACCGCAGCATTCCAAACTCTTTATCCAGTGGGTCTACTTGATCCTTCCAACTTTAAGCAATCTTTTTACCACTCTCCACTCTGAGCCAGTCAATCTTCTGACTAGCTCACACCTATCTCCAGTTCCCATCCATGTGTCTTTGTTCAGACTTTGTCCAGCTGTATTGTTGTATTCTCTGTGGTGCCTCCACATTAATGCCTTCAAGGTCAATTGCAACTCAAGAACTACCACCGCCTCCAAGAAGTTGTCCCTAGATAACTAGCCCGGCATAAGCCTTCTTCCTCTGAACGTGTTTCCAGCACTGTCTGTTTCTATACAGTACTGACATCCTTTATTCTCTTTTTGACTACTTTATGGGTATAATTCCTGTCTTTACAAAAAGATGTTAAGTATTTTAAAGAAAGAGACCATCTCTTAAATTTCCTTCCAAATCTCCTGGTGTGTACATAAACCCAGCATCTGAGTGAATGCTCAGTTTACTAGCTGGGAATATAAAATATTCCATTGACCTGCTCTTAAGAGTGATAGAGACATACGTGAATGAATGACACATTCTAAAGTCAAAAGAGATCAATAGTAGAAAGACCATTGGAATTTGAACCTACTGGTTGGATTGAAATCCTGGTTCTGTGACCTCAGGAAAATCTTTTTTTCTTCTTAGACCTTAGATTCTTCATCTACAAAATGATGGTACTAGATTAAATGGCATTGAGGGTTCACTAGATCAAAAGCTCTTTGAAGGCAGGGATTGCATTTTGCCTTTTTTTTTTTTTTTTAGTCCCAGCATTTAGCATAGTAGGTGTTTAATAAATGCTGACTAAGTTTTAGCTGTTAACCTTTTGTGATTCTGGTAGAGGCAGCCAGCTATGGCAACCAAAAATAAAAAACAATTAAGATCTGTGTATTTGAGTTATCTGGTGAATATTTAGGGCTCTAAATTTTGGTCATGTTGTTGGTTTATTATAGAGTCTGGCAGTTACTCTTCATGAAATGTATAATGTGAAAATAAATTTTATATATATATATATATATATATATATATACATATATATCTGTTGTAATAAATAGAATTGGGTCCCTCCTCCCTCTGCCATGTATCATTCTATCTGGCTATCAGATATTAAAGCATAAATAATTCTTAGAACCCTTCTGAGTAATCTCTCTTTCTGAAGGATGTAGAATTGACCCGTTCAACAATGTGTCCAACTAACTAGAATTTAGAGCAGTCAGGAATTACGTAAATATAAGAACAATTACATATTTTTCCCACACTTAAGAAAAAAACGTACCTCCAATTTGGGGGTGGGGGTGGGAAGGAGTAGAGAAGGAGATTCATGTAACTCAGTTATGCAGCTGAAGTGAGAAAAATCAGAATTCAGCTTGGCAGGATATTAGTTTTCACTGAAAAACAGAAATCAGGCCAAATAACCAGGATGTTTCAGAATTATTTTTTCTTACTTGTAAATCCTTGACAGTATGAGTGTAATCTGAGAGAGGTTCTGCTTTTCTAAAGGTAACTTATTTGAGTCTGGCATGTCTATAATAGAACATCACACCAAAAGTCTGGCATTGCAGAGTTGTCCATGAGTCATTGTGCACTGGCCAATTTGTGACCTAAAAATATTTTCCCAGGAAGAAAAGTAATAAATCCTGTATGGATCACTTTAGCAATCCCCATAAGACTAGTTAAGGCCCACATACACATAAAAAAATAATTTTTTCTTAAGAGAAAAAAATTTAAGGCCAAAGACATTAAAAAAAGGATTCAGAAATATGAAAAATAACAAAACAATTATGCTTCATTTCCATATTAAGTAAAGGGAGAAAAAGAGACAAAGGGATAGGAATAAAAGGAAAAGAAATGGAAAAGAAAGGACAGAACTGAGAGAGAAGAACATAAAGGTGGGGAAAGAGAAGCTCAGGAGATTCCCAATTATTTTCAAGCAGTGAGGCGGTATACAGTAGTGGCAATAGTGCCAAACCAAGAGCCAGGAAAACCTGAGTTCAAATCCTACCTTAGAATCATTCTAGCTGTATCACCATGGATAAATCATTTAACCTCCTTTAATCTCAACTTACTTATCTGTGCAATGGGGATAAAAATAGCACCAAACTCAGAGGGGTATTAGGAGGATCAAATGAAATAATAAAGGTAAACTACCTTGAGAACATTAAAGTGCTATATAATTATATATAGTGCTATATAATTACTAACCCTTAAGCACTGGGGCCACATGCAGCAGCTAGCTAGAAGACATATGGTATAAGAGGCAGAGTCCCGGTCTTGATGTCAAGAATATGTGGATACAGGTATTACTCTGTGTAAAATTCACTGAATAGCTCCTAGCCTTATTTGCTCATTTACCCCAAATGGTTACTGTGAGAATCAAATGGTATAATATATATATATATATATATACATACATATATATAAAATCATATGTGTATATATAATGTGCATATCACATATATATAATATATAATGTATATATATTACATGTATTTTAAAATTTTACAACTCCACATAAATGTTAGAAGTTCTTATTTTAGATTTCAGGGTAAGGAACCAAGAGTAGGAGAGCTGAGACAACTTTGGGGATCAAAGACAGCCAAAAGGCTTGTGGTCAGGGCAGAACTTGGATTCTCAGACAGGTCCCCAGTAGACTAGGTCTGTTTCCCAAAGAGAAAAAAAGGGAAGGGGGGATGTTGGAGGACCTATCTGTACAAAAATATTTGTTGCACCTCTTTTTGTGGTAGCAAAGAATTGGAAATTGAAATGTCCATTAGTTGGAGAATGGCTGAACAAACTGGTATATGATGTTGATGGAATGCTATTGTGCTGTAAGGAATGATGAACAGGATGATTTCAGAAAGAGCTAAAAAGACCTTCATGGACTGATGCAAAGTGAAATAAGCAGAACCAGGAGAACATTGTACACAGCAAATATTGTGTAAGGATGAAATGTGACAGACTTTGCTATTATTGGTAATACAATGATCCAGGACAATTCTGAAGGGCTTATGACAAAAAATGCTATCCACTTCCAGAGAAACAACTGGAGTCTCAACGCCTATTTTTCACATTAGTTTTTTTTGGGTTTTGGTTTTATAGAAATATTCTTTTACAACAACGAACAATATGGAAATAGGTTTTGCGTCATAATACAGGTATATCCCAGATCAAATTGCTTACCATCTCCAGGAAGGCAAACTACAAGTCTAGGCATGCCTCCCACCCCCAAAGGGGAGGCATTAAGCCCCTTACAAGCACCTGGGCTCACAAGGGTCAGAGATTGAAAAAATAATTTGTTTATAAGTTCACGCAGACTTTTTATATCCACCTGGACACTGCTGGTTGAGGATTCAGTTCTCCCATGAAGAGTGTTTGGAGCGACTGCTTCTGGAAGTGCCTGATGACATGGAAGGAGGGGAGCTTGGCTCTCCACATCAGGGAATAGGCAAGTACTCTTTGACTCTTTGCAGTCCATGCAAAGTGCATGCACATGGTCAGGATTTTTTTGTTTTGTTTTGTTTTTTATTTGTGTCTGAGACAAAATTGATAAGCATTCAAAATTGACTTTGGTCTCTTTGCTGCCTGACACTGTTTGAGTTAAGAAGAGATAACAGCAGAATGGAAGCTTGAGCCTATTTGATTTTTTTTTTTAATACCCCAACCTCTCAGGGGTAGTCCTAAAATCCTGAGATGTAGCCAGCCAGCTTCACATTCTGGGGACTGGACTTGCTCCTGGGAATAGAGGTTGAGATAAGAATCCCCAGAGCTCATTAAGGTCAACCAATCAAACAATAAACATTTATTAAGTGCTTACTATCTGCCAATATCTGAGCTAAATGCTGGGAATACAAGAGTCAAAAGATAGTCCCTGCTTTCAAAAAGCTTAGAATCTAATGTGGGAAACAATATTCAATCAAATATATGCAAAGTAAGCTACAGGTAGGCTAAATAGGAAATAATTAACAGAGGGAAGGCAATTGAATTTAAAGGGCTTGGAAAAGGCTTCCTGTAAAAAATAGGATGTTAGTTGGGACTTAAAGGAAGCCAGATTATATATAATCAAAATTGTCTGTTCTGCCATTTAGAATCTCAGTTCCTTATCTTGCTATGAATTCTATCACTATAATCCTTAAAGAAAATTGTATCCTCCTCTAATTTCTTTTGTGATGTGACCTTTTCTATTTAGATGATGGTTGTTCAGTCTTTTCAATTTTATCTGACTTCTTGTGACCCCATCTGGGGTTTTCTCAACCAAGATACTGGAGTGATTTGTCATTTCTTTCTACATTAGATTGCTTATCCATTTAAAGTTTATTATAGTATATAGTTTAAGATATCCTGGGCTACGACATTCATTCACTTGTTTCTATATCTTGTTTATTTAGTCTATTCCACTAAATTTTCTATTTAAAGAAAAATTAATATAAAATAGCTTAGAAGATGACTTCTTTATGTTATTATATTACATTACATTATATTGTTGTTATGTTATGCTATGCTATGCTGTATTATATTATATTATATGATATGGGGGCAGCTGGGTGGCTCAGTGGATTGAGAGCCAGGCCTAGAGACTGGAGGTCCTAGGTTCAAGTCCGGCCTCGGACACTTCCAGCTGTGTGACCTTGGGCAAGTCACTTGACTCCTATCGCCCACCCTTACCACTCCTGGGCTAAGGATGGTCCCTAGCCCAGATGAAAAAGGAGGAGGGTTGGGCGTGGGGCTAGCAACCCCACCCTATAAAAACTACATCTGCTAAAGAAACTGCAACCTAAAGTAGGGGCAGCTGGGCTAGCTCAGTGGATTGAGAGCCAGGCCTAGAGAAGAAAGGTCCTAGGTTCAAATCTGGGCTCAGACACTTCCCAGCTGGGTGACCCTGAGTGACCCATTGCCTACTGGTTGTGGCCCTATGCTCCTAGAATGGAGTCCCAGGATAAAAAAAAAGTATTATATTATGTTATGTTATATTGTATTATATTATATATATTATAATTTGAGACATGGCAATTTTATATTTTCTTCTGTCCTGTGCTTTTCATGATTTCCATTAAAAGTCTTGACTTCTTGCTCCTCCAAATGATATATTGTTATTTTGTCTGGAACTGCAAAGTAATCCCTTGATAGTTTGATTAGCAGAGCAATAAATCTGAAGATTAATTTAGAATATTGTCATTTTTATGATATTGGCCCCATCCAGCAATGAACAATGAATATGACTCCAGTTATTTTTCTTCCTTTATTTCTATAGTGTTTTATGGTTGTGTTTATGTCTTTTGGGGTTTACTCCCAAATATTTTCTACATTTCGTAGTTATTTCTAATGGAATTTCTTTTTCCCTTATTTTCTTCTGATTTTTGTTAATAATAGACAGAAATACTTACAATTTCTATGGATTTATTTTATATTCTGCTAACATACCAAAGCAACTAATTAGCCCAATTACTGTATTCACTTATTCTTTGAGATTTTCTAAATAAATCATCATATTATTTACAAATGAATAATTTTCCCTTATCTTTACCAGTGCATATTCTATTTAATTTCTCTTTTTTGTTTTATTCCAATAGCTAACACTGTCTAGCACTATGTTAAGAGTGTGAAGAGAAAACATTATCCATGACCTTACTCAGAAAGGAACATCAGGACAAGTTTTTAAGAGTCCTAGAGACTTAAATATCCCCAAGGCTTTAATCATTGTTCTATTCTAAGCCTCATTTTCAAGGTTGTTCTGCCTTTAAAAATATGAAGCAAAAACATCAGAATTGTTGATTTGGACCATAGAGCCAGGCCTAATGAATCTGGAATCCACCTGTATGTCAGAACTGAGCCTGAGATAGCAAGTAGGCCAAGACAAACTAGTTGATGCAATGGATAAAGTTCCAGGTCTGGAATCAGGAAGACCTGAGTTCAAATCTGAACTAAGACACTTGCTAGCTATGTGACCCTGGGTAAGTTACTTAACCTGTCAGCCTCAATTTCCTCATCTATAAAATGAGCTGGAAAAGAAAATAACAAACCACTCCAGTATCTTTGCCAAAAAAAATACCAGTCATAAAGAGTTGAATACAACTAAAAAAAAAACCCTAAAAAAGATGAGGGTCGGACATCTTCAGGGTTTGATGTAGTCAAAGTACCTGAATATGAACATAAGGACAAGAGTAGCTTTTTCAGGGGCCAGCCACACAGGAAGATTAGTTTAAATGTAACTTTCCTACTAACCTAAGGTAATTAATTTAAATGAGAGCAATCCATAGGGGAAGAGATAGGTGGGGATGAGTTCCAAAAGCAAAAAAGATCAAACTGCTGGTTTAAGATTCAGGGTATCCAGGAGCAGCTAAGTGGTTCAGTGGATAGAGAGCCAGGCCTGGAGTTGGGTTCGAATCTGGACTCAGACACTTTATAGTGTCTAGTCAATTGCCTAGCCCTTACTTCTCTTCTTCCTTAGAATCAATATCAATGCTAAGACAGAAGGGAAGGGTTTTTTAAAAAGATTGAGGCTATTGTTAGGCTAGGGTTGCATAGGTGATTGTTAGATGGCTAAACAAGAGGTTATTAGAGGTAGACCAGGTTGCTTTTTTTTTTTTTAAGTTTCTATAGTTGTTTTTTAGGGCAGAGGTATATTTGGGAACAAGGCAGGGAATAATAATTGGGTGACAAGGGCACTGAGTTCAGAATGAGCAAAATTTTCCTATCCCCAAATTCCTCTCTGGACCATGATTGAAGCCATTGATGGATAGTTAAGTAGACACATCTGTGGAAATTAGGGAAATGTAGGGAAAAGGAGCCAGGCAGACTATTATACTGAATGGTCATACTTGATGAGAATGCCTATTGAATCTCTTATAAAAAGAATTTCTCCAGCCTTAATTAATTAAAACTGTCATGTGGCTCAAGAGCAATATGCAGAACATCCTCCTGTACTCAAATATCCACCACTGGTCTAGTGATAACACGGAACACATAAGTATCATTTTTGCCTTTTCTATATTAACCTTATTGGATATTTATTTCAGCTCAGTAATATTACATTACAAAATTGTTTAACTATTGCTCAGTCAATAGGCATTTTATTTTATTTCCAGTTCTTTGATATTATGAGTGCTATTATACATATAAATGTATGTATATATATATATATAAATATTTTGGTTGCCTAGGGTATAAATCTAGCATCAAGATTTCTAAGTCAAAGATCATTTATTAGTATAATTCCAAATATCTTTTCAGAAGAGTTGGACAATCATGATCTACAAGTCTCCCAAATGTACATTATTACATCTATCTTTCTGCATCTCTTCCAATTTTAACAATCCCTATCTTTACTCATCCCATATGAATTTTTAGGATGTAAAGGAAAATCTAGGAATTGCTTTGACTTACCTTTATTTTATTATTAGCTATTTAAGATATTGTTTTACGTAGTTATTAATAGTTTGCATTTTTTAAGAATAGTTTGTTCATATTGTTTTGCCTTATCCTTGGGAGAATGGACTTTTTGGTCTCATACAAATACTCAGCTCTTAAAATATTTGTCACCTGTGGCCCAAAGGGCACCCATCTCACAAAGAGGCCCTGGATACATGCTCAGATAGATCCGGGATTCAATTCTAGGGGAGGTTGGCCTATAAAAGGAGGTCAGGCTTTTCTTGCATTCTCTGGCTTATTATGTTCTGACCCAAAAACAGATACCCAGAGATTTAATGTTCTTTAGACAATTTATAAGTCTTGTGGTAGTATCACCTCTTCTGGAGAAACTGATGCAGACTGTTGCAAGTAAGTAAAAGATTTTTTAAAAGATTTGAGAGATTTGGGGGTTTTTTTGGTGGTGGTGTTTTGTTTTTTTTTTACTACCAGAGAGAAAACCTAAAAAGTGTTTGTCTTCAGACAGTCCCTGGGCAAGGTCCAGTAACTCTCAGTGTCACAAAGTTAATTGAAGAGAAGAAAGAGCAAGTGTTTGAAGCAAAAATAAGTATAATTAATCTTTAAACACAGCAAAAAGCTGTTTCATTCTAGGAGACACCTTAGGAGTTTACATCCAAGAAGAGTAAATTGAATTAAGAGAAATAGTAATTAAATCTGGAAAGGAGAAGTTTTAGAAAAAGGCAATGTTAAGTGAAATTAAAACCAGTAATACTGAAAAATAGGTAGGAGTAGGGACTATAATGGAGAAATAAAAGGAAATAAAGCTCTGCTGGAAAATTCAAGGAGGCAACTAAGAAAGAAAAGAAGAATGGGGGTGGGGATGCACAAAGAAATAGAATATGAAAGCCATTTTCTTAAAAGACCAAATATATCATTTCTGATGACTCTGTACCCAGAAACCCTAGAATAAGAGTGCAGCAAACAGACAGGAGATATACAAGGAGATGGGATATGGTTGGGGGCTTTAATCTATCTCAGTCAATAATTAGTCTGCTCCATCATTGTCCTCTTCCTTTGCCCCATCATGAATGAGGTGGAGGTGACCCTGAATCTCAAGTCACTACAACCAACTATGCTCTCTAAGAGATACTTCCAAGTTGCTAAGTCTTCAGTGCAGAGGAGGCAACAGTATTTGTCACCAGGTTGACAAATGCTTAGATGCCCAGAAACATATTAAGACAACCTACTAAGATGTGGAAGGACTACCATAGTCTTTGTGGAATTGCAGATGTCTTGAAATGTTGAGAAAACTTCTCTCAGTCTACTAATTGCTTAGTAAGGGTCTATATGTCAAGTGATTTATAGGAACTTGCTATAACACTATAATAGAAAGTTCACTGGTCTCTGAATTTGGCAACCTGGGTTCTAGTCATTTCTTTGCAAATAACTCTCTGGGCCTCAGTATCTTGGGCAAGAAAAAGCAAAGTTAACTAGATGGTCTCTAAGGTTCTTTGCAAGTGTAAATTTCTCTCATGCTTAGACCAGAAAATTTCTGATACTTCACATCTTGGCCAATTTACAAATGAGAGTGCAAAAAAGAGATAGATAGGCATTGTGGGAACTGATAAGAAATCTCTGATAAGAAAATGGAGAGCAAGTTGAGTGACAACCAACAGTTTGGAATTTGGAACCTTACCCAGGTGCCATGAGCCAGGGGCAAAAGACAGTTGCTGCCAACACTATAAAAAGGCATGAGCTGAAGCAAAAACTCTCTCACTCTTGAGAAAGGGACCCAGGGTGGCGGGTGGGTAAGCCAAGCAACCTACTCAAGTTACCTGTATCCTGCTTCATTGATTACCACATTATCAACTATTGAATAGAGCTTTGAGATACATACCAATTACATGATTATCAAGAGGAACATCATCAACCCTCAGTCCATCTGGTCAGGGCCAAGGTACCCTGCCTGACCAGGGCCAGAGAGGGAAAGGAACCTCTCCAGCCAACTGACACAACTTGATTATCAATTGATCATCCATCTCTATCATTTATAGTCTAGCATATATTCCCAACACCTCATTCCTCAACCTTGATCCTTCCCCCGAGTTTATAATAATTAAATTCTTAAAGCTCATTTAGATGAAGGCTGGGTTTATCCTAAAGGTCAGTTTGACATCCTTGCATCTAAGGGGAAAGGGAATACTTTAGCTAAATCACAGTCAACCACATTATCCATTTATCAACATTTATCCAATCAACCCTAACACCTATCTATCAATTTAACCCCAGAACAAGCAGCCAGAGAAGCTGTGTGATTCAATTCACAGCTTCTCATTGGATTACTTAGTTCTGGGCATTGTAGGTGGGATCTGGTGCTGGGCTGAGCTACAAACAGTTGTGGGACCTAGTGTTCATTGTCTCAACTTTGGTGTTCATTTAGGCTTCCCATCCCTACTCAGCTTAGGTCTTTAAACCATCTGAGGATCTTGAGCCATCTCTCTATCAGGCCCAATCCAGAAGCACCATACCGCCCATAACAGAACCCAAGAGGTGAGTTTCTAGCATCATTTAGTGCTTGAAAACTCCTAAGAACTCTATTCCCATTGGGACAGATGGTTATTTCTCTTAGATGAAGAAAATCTGGACTATCTTTTGGGCCAGCATCAGGCACTGGGAGTAAAGAATTCCCTTGCACTTGTTATCTCTGTATGTATATCTATATATGTAGCATGAAACTTGTAAATGGCTGGCAAGGGATCAGGAGTTACTAATAAAAATTGACTTCATATAACTTCATCACTTTAAAGTTCTTGCCACTCCCATATTAATTGCTGTTTCATTCTTATTGGACAAAATAAATGTTTTTCTCATTGCTTTTTCTGCCTTCTAAGAGCAAATTATTAATAGGTTTAACTCAACATAACTGGCCTGCAGATGTTATATATATATATATATACATATATATATATATGTACATATATATATATACACATATACACATATATATAAATTACAGAATTTTTATGCTGGTGGAAACACCTAAATTATCTTGTCCTTGTGATGAGATTAAACCTACTACCCTACCCATCTTTCAATTTAACCACCAAAGGTGAAAACATCTCCACTTAACTCACAAGGGTGGTCTGTGACCCATGTGTGCTAGAGTGACAAATCAGAATTTACTGACTGCCTCCTGGGCAGTCCTAAGAAAAGTATCTGTTGTGATTGGACACGTAAACTAAGAGGGAGGCACAGGAAGTGATGCAAAAGAGGCCCCTTTAAAGAGTTCAGGGAGCTGAGGGGCTCTTCTGGTTCTTGCTTGGATGTGGAGAAGTGCTAGACTTGGGACCCTGAGACCTTGGTGAGACTGCTCTTAAATCTCTTAGAACTACATGTGGTGAGTGAAGGCTTTTTTTTAACCTCCCAGGAGGTACTAGCCTCCAGGAGGCTCCATTGATTGGGAGAAGCCCTTGTGGCTAAAACCCTTGTTAAATGATTTTAGGCTCTGGACTAAAATCTGGACTGCCGGAGTAAAGTCCAGACTGGAATACAAATCTCTTATTCTAGCCTCTTCTCATCTCTCTACTTCCACTCTCTCTTATACTTTGTAAATAAACTTCCATAAAAGTCATTTTGATTTGAGGTTATTCTTTAATTGGGGACTGATAATTTTTCAATCCCCTGGCAACAAACCTATTAATATATCCAACCAAAATCCCTTCCCCCCCTCTTACATCCTTAATCTATATTAGGCAAATATTATTGATATCTTCCACCTGGCTGGTGTAAAAAGGAATTCTTTATTCCTTTTTTTAATTTAACAGGGGACTTGGGAGGTCCTCTTACCATAGAGATGTGTAGGGATTAACCAGTCCAGTGACAGAAAGTAGGAACAGAGGAGCCCCCTGCTGAGAGAGTTGTAGGCAGGCAGTTGCTGACGGTTGGTGAGTTGCAGAATTAGGGATAGCAGTTGTGGGGAAGTTGACTGCTGGGCGTGAGGTGGTCATTGGGGGTTGGTTGCTGGAATATAAAAGTGGACCTGAGCTTACTGAGAGGGCTTTTGGCTTTAGTCTTTAAAGAGCTTTTTGCCTCTGGGATCTCTAGAGAGCAGGAGGTCTGTCTGTGAGGCAAGGATCTGCTGTCAGTTGGCTACTGACAGTTGGGTTGCTTTAGAAAACTGATTGAAGGAGTGAGTGGTGGCTATCCATTGTTTTAGGAAATTAGGTAATTAGTGAATAATTTATAGAGTAGGTTATATTAGAGCTGGGCTGTGCCAGATAAAAGAAACTGTCCTCAGAAGACAGAGATAGTATTAAGAATTTTAGGTAGTTATAGGATAACTAGTATAGACATTAGGAAATTTTCTTTCTCTATCTCCTATATTTCTCTCCTTTACTACATTCTCTTACTATCTCTATTTTAATTAAACTAAATTGTTAATTGTTAAAAGCTGCTAGAAGTTTTCTTTTTCTCTGGCTTAAAGAGATATTAATTTACAACTCTACTATATTCTCACTAAAACTTAAATTATTAAAAGCTCCTATTTTGTCAAAACCCCTATTTTAACCCTTACGCTGGGAAATCTCAAATACTTTGGATTCTCTTTTCTTTTATCCAAATAGTTTCTGTATTTACATTGTAAGGCTCATGATTTCCTGCTGCAGAAAATATATTCTTGACATATGATCCTCTCCTTTTGAATGCTTCATTCATTCAAAGATATTCTTTACTGCCATTATAAATTCCATCTCACCAAAGTTCACTGATATATAATTTCTACATAGATTGCCTCAAAAATCCAGATTATAGCCAGGAACCAAGTGGTAAAGCAGAGAACATTTGAGCTAAAATACAGACATACAAAGTACAGCAAGACCTTGTTTCACACCAGGATGTTTCCCATAAACTGAAAATTGCACATAATTATCAAACCTATTTAATAAGTATTTCTTATATGAGCATATGAAACTTTATGCCTCTTAGGAAAATGGCACAGATTTTGTAATTAAAATTTTTATGTATTCTTCTGCCATCTTTTTTATTACCAATTGCATATATCTGAATTCACATACTGTTTGCATAAAATGTGATCCTACTGTATTTGTACTAACTATCGTTAGTCAGATACACAAAAATGATTTAAGAGGACAGGTTTGGGTTTGCAGATTTAGGAATCATCAGTAAGGTGGTGATAGCTGAGGGAGTGGCCAGTACTTTGAAGAAAATATCATAAAGAGAAACAAATTGAAGAATTAAAGTGTTGAAGAATGTTGAGTAGATAAGAGTAACTGGGAAAGGAAAGATTTATCAGAGAAGACAATGCAGTGTCACAGAGGGCAAGGGAAAAGAAATTATCCGGATGGAAGTGTTTTAATAACCAGTAGCTGGAATTTAAATGCATCGAAGACTTTTTAACAGTTCTTGAATAGCTTTCTTCAATAGCTTTTGCGGTAACAGCTAGACCAAAATGTACTTTTTCCTCTCCAGCACAGAGTAATTCAAGAGCAAGGTACTTGGATTTTTTAAACTATTAACCTTAAACCACTTATGTACCTTTTACCTAATACACCTTCATATACTGCTTTTCTAAAGGTACTGTTTCTAAAACTAGGTAACGTGAGGAGTTTGAAAGACATCTTAATTGGATAAATTAGTTGAGGAAAAAAAGATATTCTGAAAAATATTACAAACATAGTAACTAAAGGAGTGACTGACACCTATAGGCTAGGCTAGTTTTTCTCTAAAAAATCTGTCAACAACTATAAAACACTGTGAAAAGCAGTATGCTAAATATTGGGAATATAAAGACAAAAACAAAAGAGCCCTGCCCTGGAGAAGCTTACACTCTTATAGACCTCTATATATATAGACATATATACACAAAATGAAGACAAGACTAGCAGTCAGATTATCAGGAAAGGCTTAACATATAAGGTGACATGAGCTAAATCTTGAAGGAAAATGGGAATTCCAAGAGGAAGGGGTGAAGGTAGATGCCAATGAAAAGACATGGACAAAAGAGATGAAGTGTCATGCGCTTAGGAATGGTAAAAGACAAGTATATCTGAATCATCTAGTGTGGGGAGGGAAGTAATGCAAATACTATTGTGCTCAAAGGAATAATAAACTGGAGGAATTCCATGTGAACTGGAAAGACCTCCAGGAATTGATGCAGAGCCAGAAGAACATTGTATACAGAGACCAATACACTGTGGTAAAATAGAATGTAATGGACTTCTGTACTAGCAGCAATGCAACGACCCAGGACAATTCTGAGGGATTTATGGTAAAGAACGCTATCCACATTCAGAGGAAGAACTGCAGGAGTGGAAACACAGAAGAAAAGCAACTGCTTGAACACATGGGTTGAGGCGGACATGATTGGGGATGTAGACCCGAAACTACCACACCAATGCAACTACCAACAATTTGGAAATAGGTCTTGATCGATGACACATGTTAAAATCAGTGGAAATGCACAATAGCTATGGGGGGGGGGGGAAGTTGGGGGATGAGGGAAAGTAAGAGCATGAATCGTGTAACCATGTTACCTTTTCTAAAAAAATAAATATCAAAAAAAAAAATTAAATAAATACAAAATACTAGAAAAGTGGCTCAGTGCATTAAGAGCCAGGTCTAGATGGGGGTGGGGGGGGTGGGGGGGTTATGGTTCAAATTTGGCCTCAGACACTTCTGAGCTGTGTGACCCTGGACAAGTCACTTAACTCCCATTGCCTAGCTCTTACTGATTTTCTGCCTTAAAACCAATACACAGTATCAATTCTAAGACAGGAAGGGAAGGGTTTAAAAAAAAAAGTACTAGAAAAGAAGAGGCAAGATACTGAAAAAATTTAAATGACAAGAGTTGATATTCAATTCAGTCAGTCAATGAAACTGCACTTGAGACTTAATTCATTCAGGACACTAAGGCCTGAAGCACTGATGTACCTTCCTGGTTGCCCAAGTTGGAATTAAGGGCTGATACCTGCTTCTCTGCTACCTCAGCAAATACAAGATGCAGTAGGACTGACTCCACTCAACTGCATCATTGCTATGTCCTTACTGAATATCCTTCAAATGTTATTGTGAAATAAACCTCCTTTTGTTGGATCTGAGATAGTCTATCTATAAGTCTCATTTTATCTCAATTCCAAAGCTGTACCACTACACTGGCTTTAGTGAGACCTGGGCCAAGAACACTATATCTCTCTATCAATAAAAGATTGTGCTGGAATCTGATACACAACTTAAAAAAGTCACAGTATACATGATAAACAACATTAAATTTTCAGTGATTTGCTAAGCATGAATAGTAATTCAAGTATTTCCTATAGTTTTAGGGACAGAGTAAACAGAGGCTAATCTATACTTATTTTTTAAACAATGATCTGCTTCACATAAACACAAATTACTTCACACACCAACATTTATATATCATTAAGCCTGTGAAAGAGCAGAGAAAAATAGGGGGAAAAGCCAAGCTGGGTCTGGAATAGATCCTATAGCCTTTTTCCATTTAATGAATCCTCCAAAATGCCCTTGTTATCAAAGCAGAAATATGGATGAGAAAAGTCAGGAGCCCAGAATAGGGAAAGGAGCCTGTTCAACTCTCCCTATTCAACATAGTACTATTCTCCTTAGCAACAATAGCCAAATAAAAACATACTGATATGATATTAATAATGATCTCTGAATTGGATTATCTCTGCTTTGGAAAACCATAAAAAAAGTGTGCACATTCAACTGGGTCAAGTTGAGTGAGTTAATATAGGCAAACAGGAAACTTTCAACGTACTAGTGAAGTCTCAGTTCAATCTAGCAAAAATTTCCTGATACAACTATCTAATAAAGCCAGTGTTATAACTGAGATAGACAAATGTATTTTCAAAATATTCACAACATGTAAAGTGACGTATAGTAAATGAATCAGTGCTGTATTGGGGAGGAGAAATCATAGGACAACATAAAAAGTTCCATTTGTACATGCCATTTTATTATGCCTAACCTGCAAATCTTTAGGCATATGAAACTTGTGACAGATGGGCTTCAGAAAACAGACCTAATACAAAGGAATTTTAAATAGACAAATTTTTAAAGGTGTTGAAAAATCAACATATATTTTTTAATTCCTTATAAAACAGTAAGCTTTCAAAAAACTTCTCTTTCCATGCATATAAAGTCCACCAAGCTTTTGGTCCAGAATATAATTGTTGACAGAAAGATGGATGCAGCTGAGTCTATGAACGTGTGTACTTGCCCCAAATATGCAACATAAATACTGAAGCAATGAACAGAAGACTCATTACCAATACTGGAACAGGGCCACTGAAAATAAAAAAGGAAAATTAATGATTACCTTTAACAACATAAAAAAATTTTTATCATTTACCTAGAAAAAAAAATTTTTAAACTAGGAATATTATATACATCTTGGAAGAAAACAAATCACCAAAGTTTTTTTAGTAAATGCAATTTTTAAAAAATTACCAAACTAAAATGCTATTTTGAGATTGAAAGCAACATGTTTGTAGTTTAATTTATAAAAAGCATTAGAAAATTAATTCTACAAACACCACCTTCTCAAATTATATTTTAGATTTAGAAATGGTATCACCATTTTATTTTCTTAAAAGGCAAAAACCAACTGTTTGTGTAAAATATGACAAGCATATATCTATTTATATTATATTTACACTGTAATATTTATTTATCATTTATATTATATTTAATATTTATACTTAATAGTTATAACATTATATGTAATTACAATATAAAAATATATATAATAAAGTGTTAAAGAATCATTTTATAATTTTTAACTTATTTTAGACACAAATGTTTTCATTTCACTACACATAAAAATAACTTATATCATCAAGGTAATGTAATTAATAGGGAATTCCAAAGGCACATCATAGATCTCCAACATGGAATATAAGGTTCAAAAACATTATATCCAACAGATTAGAGAAAAGTGAAATATGATGATCTAAAGGGCAAGAAAAGCTGGAGGATTCTCATGACACACTGCCTAATGAGGTAAATTTCTTTCTTTCTATCTATCTATCTATCTATCTATCTATCTATCTATCTATCTATCTATACTTAGTTACGTTCTATCGTCATTTCTGTTTAAGTGCTAAATTTAACTTTATCCTCAGATACAAATTATGATCTTTTCATACAAATATAACCAAACCTTGACAAATAAAATAAAATCTTAGATGCCAAAACTCCTCATAATTCAAATTGCTGTTCTCAGAAGACTATGGTAATGAATTCTTTCATCTGAATTATTCTAATTCTAAATCTGGTTTTCAATCTTTTGACATTTATCAAGGCTGACAGGATGTTAGATTATAGAACTACAAATGACCTTTGGGATCATCTATTTCAACTCTTTCATTTTCTAAATGAGGACACTTAAAGCCCAGAAAATTGAAGTGAGTTGTTTAAGGCCATGCAGTTACCAGACCTGTTATTCAAGCTCAGTTCTCTGATTACAAATCCAGTATTCTTTTCACTGTTCAAAACAATGAATCTTTAGGCTGAACAGGCCTTCAGAAGTCATCTGTTTCTCAACACAAATCTACAACACTCACAAAAGAAATTCAGGCTCTGCTTGAAAACTTTTTAATGACCAGGATTCACTTCCACTCATAGCAATCTATTTTTGGACAGTTCCAACTATCATGTTTGTTTTTTTTAATACTGAATCAAAAGGGGCAGCTGGATAGCTCAGTGGATTGAGAGCCAGGACTAGAGAGGGAGGTCCTAGGTTCAAACCTGACCTTAGACACTTCCCAGATATGTGACCCTGAACAAGTCACTTGACCCCCATTGCCTAACCCAGTGATGGGCAAACTATTCCCCTCAGGCCAGATCCAGGCCATAGTTTTCCCATCACTGCCTTAAGCAATTCCCTGGAATTTTAAGGCAGTGATGGGCAAACTCTGGTCTGGTCCTTGGGGAATAGTTTGCCTATCACTGGCCTAACCCTTACCACTCTTCTGCCTTGGAGCCAATACACAGTATTAACTCCAAGACAGAAGGTAAGGGTTTAAAACATATATATATATATATATTGAACCAAAGTCTGGTTCCCTAAAATTTCTAAAGTACCTAGAACTAGAGACCCTACAAACACAAAAAAGCTAAATTCTCTTCTACCTGCCAATGTTTTAAGACATTAATATTTTCCTGGCTTTTCCTTAAGTTGTCTCTTCTCTTGCCTAAATCTTCCCAGTTCCTTCAACCAAACTACAGCATGACCTCCAATACCTTAATTTTCCTGGTTACCCTGCTCTGGAAAAGCACATTAGCTGTAATGCAGGATTTATGCAATATCTCTTGCATTTGCAAAATTACCCTAGGCAATCCTGTCAGTTAGGAGAATGGAACTCTGGCCCTGCAGGTGCTAGTTCCAGGAGCTGACAGTTTGAGCTGGGACTATAAAAACCCCTGCAGAACCAACCTGGGGGTTCTGATTTCCTTGACCTCACCCAGACACCCAGCTACCCCGGACTTCCCCTTGGGGACCCCAGGAGTTTGAAGGGAGGTTGAAAGGAGGTTTGATTTGTGGAAAGTAGGCAGGATTTAGATTAGGGCAGCCTAGCAACAGAGACACCCCCAAACCAATTCATCAACTATATCTGTCCAGTTGGTGGACCAAACAACATCAGGGCAGTGTTAAACTATCTCTGGCTGAGGGCTGGTTCCCTCAGCCTGGCCTTACCTTCTAGGTCCTTAGCCAACACTTGCAAGTCTCTCAAGAGCCCTAAACCCTCTTACCTCAGTTTTCCCTTCCATGTTAAAATAAACCCTTAGCCTGAAACTGTGAGCTTCTGTAATTATAACATCATCTTGGGCTAAAGGGGCTGAGGAGAGGGGAGAATAGCAACCACTTGACTCTAAAGGAAGGACTGGGCAAGCATCCATTTTATTCAGGAAGTGTGTGAGCTTCACTTCCTGTTGAGTTCTGCTTTTACTCCAGCAGGGAGGGGCCCCTCACTCTCCACCTTAAAGGAGATTATAGGTAGCAGGGAGACTGACTGGGCATCACAGCTCAGGCTACACATCCCTGATAGTCTCAAATCACCTGCTACTGAAGTTACTGGCTTTCAGGCCCAGGTGACACACTTGTACCACCAGCTCCCCTGTTATCAGCCACATTATCTACTTATTACATAGCTTATCAGCATTATTCCTAAAATATGGCACTCCAATGGGACCTACAACTCCAGACATTGTCTGACTAGAAGAGAAAGCAATTAAACTCTTACTTCCCTTCTTCTGATACTATGCTCCTATTAATGAAGCTTAAAATAATATTTGATGCTGGGGCAGTTAGGTAACACAGTGGATATAGGAGTATAAATTTATGCTACCAAAAGATTCTTCTGGCACAAATA
Source organism: Gracilinanus agilis (assembly GCF_016433145.1). Classification (NCBI taxonomy): domain Eukaryota; kingdom Metazoa; phylum Chordata; class Mammalia; order Didelphimorphia; family Didelphidae; genus Gracilinanus; species Gracilinanus agilis. The sequence goes on from NC_058130.1 coordinate 152,654,370, forward strand.
TTTTGAGTCTATGACTTTTATCATTATGAACTGATTAGAACAAAAATATTACATGACAGTAATGGGCATTAGTAAATTATGAAACAAAATGCTATACGACTTCTGAAAGAAAAGTTGTCATTAACCAGGGAATGTTTCCTAGAGGAAATGGCATTTGAGTCTGGTTTTTAAAAAATACACAAGAAAATTCACTAGTCAAGGTAAGTATAAGAAACTGAGCAATGCCAAAAAGGAATTCAAGAATTGTTCCCCAGTCATTCTAGTGACCACATCATTACCTTATGTGTGACCAAAGTAAAACTGGTCTACCTTCTCCAACTATATCTTATGAATTCAACACACCGTCAAGCAGAAGGCTATCCAAAAGCATTAAGTAGTAACTATAAGAAATGCAGAATTTAGTTTATATTCTCTATTTTTATGCTTCTTTGACTTACACTTTGAGCCCAGGGGAATCTTCAGTGTAGAACCTCCACATCCCCCCTGTGCCTGCTGAAGTAGTACGGCCTGCACTCCTTGTCCCACAGCTGGCATTTTTCCTACAAAAAATTAAAATTTTAGTTATATTTAATCCTTGTCCCCCCCCAAATTTACAACATATTGGTAATATATTCTATTTTATTTTTGAAGAATTCAAACTTTAATTAATTCAGACAGCAGCAGGATAAAATGAAAACATTATTATCAAATACTTACTTCTCCCAAAATCAGTATTTAAAAATCTACAAATTTCCACACTAGTTGGGGGGTGGGGAGGGCAAAAAAGGGAGAGCCTAAGCTGCAATCCTTAAAGCTAACCAAATTTAATTCTGAAGGTGAACAAGGGAGAACATTATTTTTTTAATTTCCTCCTTAAAAAGAGAAAACAAAGACCATTATTTTATCAGTATACACAGCATCTTGCAGGCAGAAATGGTTTCCTTTTTGTTTTCCCTCATACCTGATACAATACCTGAAAATTAATGATCACTTATTAAATAATTTGATGAATCTAACTGGGGACAAATTGGGCTTCCTCCTCCTGCTTTCTTCATGGGAGCACAAATTTAGTAGGTCCAACTATTACTTTCAATTGATCCTCTGTCTCACATAGATGTTTGCTCATAGGGTTCAGTAAGACCGTGTGAGCTCTAGAAACGGAGGGACTGTCTTTTGCCTTTCTTTGTATTCCCAGGGCTTAGCACAGTGCCTGACTCGTAGTATGGGATTTATAAATGTTTATCGATTAACAAGCTTATGCCATTTCTTCTTACATTTACACGCTCAAATTCCTTAGTTCAATAATCACATATTTAGCACCAATTATGTACAACACCTGGCAAAAAGTAGGTTTTTAATAAATGCTGACTGACTGAATTATAAAACAAACATAAAAGCACGTGGTCTGCATATATCAGCACTTAATACTTTATCAGTCTACCTTAAGACAACTAGGATAATTAGGACACAGCCCATGACCTCACGGGATAACAAGTACTGGCCCCTGGAAGAGTGTTTCAATACAGGACTCAGAAAAGGATGGGAGGAAAGAGGCGGGGTGGGATGGGCAAACAGGCCCAAGCCTCTGGAGTTTCTCTTTACCTTTGCCTGACTGTGGATCCCGCGGTTCTGGCAGCCACAGCTTTGCTGGGAGACCGGCCCGAGGCGCCCACGTTGGTACCACTGGGAGTAGGGCCCGGCTGTGAACAGAGATGAAATACCCATCTTATACCACCTACATAAGTCACTGCCCGTCGTCACCGCCCAGAATCTTCTCGACCGCCCACCAGGCCCCGAGACCTCCCCAAGTGCAAGTGGAGACACCCAAGCCAACCAGAACAGTAGCTGGGGAGCAAGTTATACCATGACTGGAGTTGAAGAGGCAGCACACTCCGGCAGACACCTTCCAGCTGTGGCAGTTAGCGTAAGCAGAAGAGACTAGGTCTCGGCTTTACTGGGGGAGTGGGAAGGGGAAATCTCACCACTTCCTGTAGTGGTTTTTAAAATGCCTGATTTAAAATAGGCAGACTCTTAAAAGAGAGCCAAAATAGGCCAGGTGTTATGGTGTACTTTCTCCATGGTGAGGAATAAAAAGTACATGAAAATTAGTTACACCCGCTGGAAAAAGCATCCACATTAAAAAACACTCACGAGGATTTCTGGCAATAAATGAGACACCCTCAATTTATAGCTAACGTGTCCAAATTCATGCAAGACCCAAAGGGGGCGGAGCCATTCGCACAGTCAGAGAAATTAGTCCAATGCCACGCCTGCGCCAGATCGGCAGCGGCGGGGAAGGGCGTGGGATTGGCAGGAAAGGCGGGTCTTGCCTTCGTGTCCCAGACACCGAGAGTCCTGGATTCCTCCTAGGTGGCCCGGAAGGTTCTGCGCAAGCGTGGGCCTACGGAGTTTCCAAGTTCCAGTGGGCTATGCAGCCTAGGGGACCGCAGAGTCGCCCTCGGGGTCCGTCCGTGATATTCGTGCACCCAGACTTTGGCGTAGGCGGCGCGGAGCGGCTGGTGCTGGACGCGGCGTTGGCATTGCAGTCTCGCGGCTGCCGCGTCCAGGTGTGGACGGCGCACTATGACCCAGGCCACTGCTTCTCTGAAAGCCGCCAGCTGCAGGTGCACTGCGCAGGAGACTGGCTGCCCCGCAGCCTGGGCTGGGGCGGGCGCGGCGCCGCCCTGTGTGCCTACCTGCGCATGGTCTACCTGGCGCTCTACATCCTGCTACTGAGCGGCGAGGAGATAGACGTGATCGTGTGTGACCAGGTGAGCGGGCCAGGCAACTGTCATCCGAGGTCAGGCTAGAGGGCACCCGACAGTGCAGCTCTGCACATTTTGCAGAAACTGAATAAGGAAGAGAAGGGAAATGACTCACTCAAGGTCAAATCAGTTATTCAGCATCCGCTGTGGCTTTTTAAAGCCCCACACATAAGCCCAGGTTTGTTGATTTCCCTTTGGTGATGCCAGGGGTAGAACGCTGAGCCTGGAGGCAGCAAGACTAGAGTTCAAATCTGCACTCAGCAGCTATTGATAATTAAAATGAGATCTAGGGACTCTGCCTGTTCTCTCTTACCCCTAGTAAAATGAGAATAATTATAGCACCTACCCCCCAGGATTATTTTGAGGATAATTCTTTCAGTAAGCATTTATTAAGCATCTGCCAGGCACCATGGTAAGAGCTGGTGGTTAAATGAGATAATATTTGTAAAGCACTTAAAGAAGCACTCACAGAAGGAGCTTAATAAATGTTCTTTCCCTTAGTTCTATTGCCTTCTCACTTTTAGTTAGCGTATGGCCTGTTTGCTGGAAGACCTCAAAAGTGTCCCTTGCCTCCTTGCTACAGTTTTCAGAGTAAAATAACAGTATTTTGTGAATCGAATAGAAATGAATTGCAAGTAATGATGGCATGCTGCTCTCCTTGATTCCCTGGATTCCTTCCTCAAAGAAGAGTCAAGACTCAGCTCAAATCCTACCTTACTGCAGGAAGTTTTTAGTAATTCTTTCCTGGCATATAACATATAAACATGTAGTTGTTTACTTGTCTTGTTTTCTCCAATTAGAATGTGAATTCTTTGAAGACAGAAACCATGTATTTGCTCCCCCCCCCATCTTTAGAGTATAACAGTTTCTAACACATTATAAGCTATCTAATAAATACTTGTTGACTGTGACTTTCAACAAATAATTACATCTCCTCTGGGCCTTGGTTTCCCCATCTGTAAACTGGGAGAGGATGACGAGAGGATCACTTCCAAATCTTTAAGTTTGTGATCATAACCCTACTTTAAAGAGAATCTGCTATCCCCCAAAAAAAGCCCTATATAAAGTAACTGAAACTTTTGAGAATATGATTGCATTACAAATAGATACTTTTATGAAAATTATTGCCAGATGAAATACTTTGCCCTCACATACATACTCACTGAGGCCAAGTCAGTTTGATCCTTAGAATCTGAGAATTGGAAGATTTTTCTTCAAGATTCTTAACTGATCAAGAATTCCTTCTTGAAAGTTTTGTTCCAAAACTTTGAGTGTCAGGGAATTAATTGTCCACTGAGGCAGCTCATTTTATATTTGAACAGCTCCACTATTGTTCTGGTTGTTCTTCCTTTGTATTGAGTTAAATATTTTGTACCTGGTTTGCCTAGTTATTCCCTCTGGGGCCAATCAGGTTCTCTCAGTTTAAAAATGATACCTCCACAATACTATTCAAGTATTTGAAGATAGATATCATGGTTCTCTTGTTTCCTCTAGGGTTCCATTCAAGGTTCCTTCAGTGCATCTTTTTATGATGGAAAGGACTGGGATTTTAACCTCTAGGCTTGTGTCTTATCTCTGACATGCTGAGATTGGACTAGAAGTTGTCTATGTTCTTTTCACATTTAAAATGCTGTGATCTTTTTAGAAAGATTCTTGTAAAAGGTGAAGTTGTTTTAGGATATAAAATGAAAGCTGTATAATAGGCCCAAAGAGTCAAAGTAATCAGGCAGTAAACATTTATTAAATAGCTACTGTGGGCTGAGCTCTACTAAGGGTTAGATATTGCTTGTCAGGTGACATTTTTATGCAGTGTCAACATATATTCTCACCTTCTCTTCCCTTTTCCAAACATTTTTCTTGGGTTGTCCCAGAATTTGTTTCAGAGGATCTGAGTGTATTTACCACAATCATACCCTCACCCTTCTTTTGTCTAGTAGTGGGAAATTGCATTGTTTGAGGGTTAGTAGAATCAATGCAATTATACAGAAGCTTAAGGATTTTTTAATAGAAAAATTACATCCAACATTAGTTAGAAGTTTGCAGCATATTTCTGGTGCTATAGGAAATTAGGTAAAGAAAATCAAGATATTCTTTAGGTTTATCTTTGTGGATTTGGGGCTAAATTTAGAATTCAGTCACCAAATCTTATTGTCATTCTTCACAACTTTGCATTCTATCCCAGTTTGCCTTTGCTATTTACTGTGTGACCCAGGGCAAATCACTTACATCTCTGGACTTTGCTTTTCTATTCCATAAAAATGAGAATTGGACTAGATGACTTTTAAGATCCATTCTACTTCCAAATTTATGATCTCAGATATTCAGTTTTTCACTAGGAAGAAGATATGAAAATCTAGAGGATGTCCCTTTGAATTTGTGGTTTTAAGTATAGACCACACAAAATAGGCAGTTTTGTTGAAATAATAAAAATAATTTTCTTAACCAGATTTCATTTCTCCTTTAATTAGGTATCCGCTTGTATTCCAGTGTTTAGACTGGCCAGACACCGGAAGAAGATACTGTTTTACTGTCATTTTCCTGATTTACTTCTCACTCAGAGAAATTCTTTTCTTAAACGACTCTATAGAGCTCCCATTGATTGGGTGGAAGAGTATACTACTGGCATGGCAGACTGCATTGTGGTCAACAGCTGCTTCACTGCAAATGTTTTTAAAAATACCTTCAAGTCCCTGGCACACATAAATCCGGATGTCCTCTATCCTTCTTTGAATGTCAGCAGCTTTGACAACACAGTGCCTTCAGATCTTGAAAATTTAATTCCCAAAGGAAAGAAGTTTGTGTTTCTTTCAATCAACAGGTATGAAAGGAAGAAAAATCTAACTCTAGCTTTAGAAGCATTACTTGAACTCCGTGGGAGATTAGATCTTCTGGAATGGGAAAAGGTTCATCTAATAATGGCTGGTGGCTATGATGAACGCGTCCTGGAAAATGTAGAGTACTATGAAGAACTGAAGAACTCAGCCAACCAATTTAACCTTAGCCACCATGTTACATTCCTGAAATCTTTTTCTGACATACAGAAAATCTCTCTTCTCCATAATTGTACTTGTGTGCTTTACACACCAAGCAATGAGCATTTTGGCATAGTTCCTCTGGAAGCCATGTATATGCAATGTCCTGTCATTGCAGTCAATTCAGGTGGACCTCTGGAATCTATTGTAGATAATGTAACAGGGTTTTTATGTGAACCTGACCCAACACAATTTTCTAAAGCAATGGAAAAATTTATTAGAAATCCTTCCTTAAAAACAACAATGGGACTAGCAGGAAGATCCAGAGTAAAGGAAAAATTTTCATTAGATGCTTTCACAAATCAACTATACCAATACATAAGTAAATTGGCAGAATAATTAGGCCCTTTTAAAACCTCTTCTAGAGGCAGGTAGGTGATACAGAGGTTTTAAGTGCTGGATTTGGAGACAGGCAAGTTTGAGTTTGAATCTTGCCTTAGCCACATACTAGTTATGTAACCATAAGCAACTCATGTAACCTCTTCCTCAGTTTTGTCATTTGTTAAATAGAGATAATAACAGCACCTACCTCATTGGGTTGTTGAGGATCAAATGTAATAGTGCTTTGCAAATATTAAACTATATAAATGCTAGCTATTATTAGATTGACTAAATTAATTGACCTGGTTTGATTCAGTCATACTGTCAAAAAAAAAAAGCACTCCAAAATATATCTGGTACAGAATGGGTTCATCATGTATTGAAAATAATAGGCTTAATTCTAAGCCTCTTCATCCTGTAAATATTTTTAAAATTAAAAAAAAAAACTTATCACTGTCTTTAAAACATTAAGATAAAATCTGAAAAAAAATTTCATAATATTCTATCCATGCACATTTCACAATTCATATACACTTAAGCTAAACAAAGTCATGTGTATTATATTTTAACTAGAGAATCTGTGGTTTTCATTTCTTTTAACTGTAATTAGACCAGTGTGTGAGATTAAATCTTAAGTCATAAAATATCAGCACTACTAGTTAGCATTTCTCCATTAAAACTACTTGGTCAGTTTTATATGGTTTGCCATACTTATGAAAAAATGTATTTATTTTTTTAAAAGATCAATTATCACATTTTTGTACACTATTTTTGCTTGCCAAAAAGTGGAAGCAAATATGTGTGAAGAAACAAATACAATAGTATTTTGGAAGCATTTTTATTTTTTAATTCTGGGCTATATTTTTCAGTATTGCTATTGGGGAAAACATCTTGGTACCAGAGCTTAAAGTGACAAAATTTAAGTCATAAAAGAGATATCTGCAGTATAATCTACAATCTCTTTCACTTTTTTTTACATGTGTAACAAAGTATATCAAAAGATGAAAAATAAATATGCATTGTTTTCTACAAAGGCATTCAGGTAGAAAAGGAAAATTAGGAAGAAAAATTATATCTCAGTAAAAAAAAAAATTAGTTCAGAAGTATTTTGTACCTATTATGTGCAAAGCACTTTATGGTGTGAGAGTAAGTATATCAGCAGACCTGTGATCTTATCTTTGTGGAATACTTCATCCAGTAGGTAGATCACAACCCAGCCATAATCCATTTATCCTGTTTGATTCTTATACATCTTTCTGTAAATTGAGGCTCCACCCAATGCTCTAGAAGCCTTTCTATGGACCTTTTTAATATCTCTTGGGTACCAATGCAACACATTTTTTAAAATTTTGTCACATGATCAGTTAACCTTTTCTAGTCCAGCATGCCCTTGGTGTGACTATGACATTTATCAGATACTGTTATTCATGATAATATTGCAACCTGTTTCCACTTACCATGAATTATTCTATTCCTTACTCTTGTGATGCTGGCATACTATGATGATATCTAAAAAAATCACTGGAAAGAAAAACAGTACTGAAAAAAAAGTGGTTTTTTTTTTGTGTGGTAACAAATAGTTTAGGATTGTTGAAATTACATTGCATTCCCTCCCTCCCCCCCCCCCAATAAGATGTGGTCTGATAACCTGCTCAATTCTGAAGTCAGCCCTTTTTCCTAGAAAAGCATACTGATAAATTAACAAAAGAGGACTTCATGATATGGTGTTTAGCCCACTAGATTTATAATCAGTTTATTATAATTTATAATAAACCCTGAGCTGAAATCCTGCTTTAGTTGCCAGTTTTGTAATCCTCATAAAGTCTCTTAAGATCTCTTGGACTCAATGAGCTTTGATGTCCCTATTGTGTCTGAATCTTACATTGAGTTGCCCTTCCAAATTCATGTCATAATTTAGGCAAAATTCTGAATTTATTTTGTTTTTCTAATGAAAGTGACCAGAGTAATCTCCCTTGAGTGGACTTTAGTACCTAGTCTGTGGAATAGCATATGGCCTTAATGTGATAAACACCTTATATGAGGAGAGCTATTAAATTGGAATTTTGCTCTACCAAGATGGAGGACTTCTTGCCTAGACAGTCGCCTGAATGGGAGGCAAACATCTCTACTCAAGAAGGTTCTACTCAAACCCTAAAGTTACACTAGAAATGATGATCAATAATTCTAATTGAGAAAATACAGGGATTTCCTCCACTCCAGAATTTCCCAGAAAGTCAAAATCCCATAGGTAATGGGAAAGGGGGCCCCTCTAACAAACTGCCAGCATTGGGAGTCAGTGTGCAACCAGTGATAGGATATAGAGCCTTCAGAGGTGCTGTGACTGTGGAGACAAGAAAAATGGGTTCTCCAGAGAAAGTCCAAGAATGGTCAGAAACTACTGACAGAGACAGCATCTTAAAAGTATTCAAACTAGCCCACCTTCGGGGATCTGAAGTCTTTTGATACTGTGAGATGTCAAGGAAGACCCTGAAAATCCAGTCTCTAAACTTCAAAGATCCAAGAAAGTTTAATCTGAGGAGGCACTCCTAAGTCAAAGGATTTCCTGACCAAAAACTGATCACTTATCCAGAACCTTAATACCTTCCCAAGGAATTGAGGAAGTTAAATAAAAATAGAGGTCCTATTGTTCCTCTTCTGAGGGGTTGAAAGGATAAAAGGAATATACTAATGTAGGAAGGAGGAAGTAGGGGGGAAATATGCTATTTCTCATAATTGGAAAATGTGAGAAGATTGCAAACATGGAGGTGGGGTAATAGGCATCCGGCGAAACCTCTCATCTAACAAAGACTAAGGAGGGTTGAACACAAGCAAAACAAAAACATTTTGCTGTAGAAACAGATCAAATTTAACATGGAAGCAAGGGATAGGTAGATACATATATACATGAATCATCTTCATAGAAATTATAATTAAATTTTTTAATAATTCAATTGATGGCACCAGAAGGGATACAGAGAAGAGGGCCCTGGACAGAGTCTTGGGGAAAACCCATAATCATTGGGTATGATATGTATAATGAAGAGTTAGGAGTGAGGAGGGTCACAAAAATCTAAAGAGAACAAAGTATCAAGAGGATGATCAACAGAGTCAAATGCAGGAGAAACACCCAAGAAGGATAAAGAAAACCATAAGATCTGGCAATTCAGAGATGAGTGGTAACTTTGGAAAGAGTAGTTTCAGCTGAGTAATGAGGTCAGGAGCTATATTGCAAAGGGCTAAATGACCAGAGAAGAAGTTGAGGCCAAAGACAGATTTTTATTTTTCCCTAGGAATTTGGTTTGTCAAAGATAAGAGTGATAGTCAACAGACATCTATTGTTTGCCCCAAACTCTACTAATATTGCGGGGGGATACAAAGAAAGTCAAAAGACAGTCTCAACCCTCAAGGAGATCAGTTTTATGCAACAATAACTTGAGAAGATGGTAGGGTCTAGAAAAAGGTTTGGGATCTTGTACCCCTTTTACTCCCACCTCCATTTTAAAAATGAAGAATAAAAGATTCCCTGTCCTTTCATCCAATAATATCACCTACTGGGCTTGTACCCCAAAGAGATTTTTTAAAAATGTTTGTATAAAAATATTCATAGCCATGCTTTTTGTGGTGGCAAAAAATTGGAAAATTAGGAGGTGTCCCTCAATTGGGGAATGGCTGAACAAATTGTGGTATAGGATGGTAATGGAATACTATTGGGTTGTAAGGAATGATGAACTGCTTGATTTCTATACAAACTTGGAAAGATCTCCACAAACTGATGTAGAATAAAATGAGTAGAACCAGGAGAACATTATACACAGTAACTGAAACATTATGGAATGATCAAATGTAATACACTTTTCTACTAATAGCAATGCAATGATCAAGAACAATCCCATAGCATTTATGAAAAAGAATTCTATCCACATTTAGAGAAAGAACTATGGGAGTAGAAACACAGAAGAAAAATATATGATTTATCACTTAGTTATATAGGTATATGATTGGGACTTGTGGTTTTAAAAGATTACTCTTGCAAATATGAATAATGTGGAAATAGGTTTTGAGTAATAAGACTTGTAAAACGCAGTGGAATTGCTTGTCAGTTCAGGGAGTGGGGAGGGAAGAAGGGAGAGAGATAACAAATCATGTAACCATGAAAAAATATTCTAAAATAAATAAAATAATGTGAAAAAAAATAATTTAGCTTCCTTCATTTTACAGATGAGAAAATTGACCCAAAAGATGGTTTGTCCAAAGCCTTGTAACTAGTAAGTTTCTAAGGCAAGATATGAACCCTGTCCTCTGACTCAAAAGCCAAATGTTCTTTCTACTGTAGAGAGGAAGGAGAGAAGAGGATTTAGAACAGAACTTCAATAACCATCTCTCCTCTCCTCTCCCCTTCCAATTAGTACTTCACATAGTTGCCTAAAGCATTGATCTCATGCTATAGCTTTCCTGCTTAATAAACTTCAGTGGCTCCCTATTGCCTCTAGCAAAAACTTCAAAACTTCTCTATTTGCCATTTAAAGTTTTTTACAATCTGACTCCAGCTTATCTTTCTAGGTATAATATTGACATTTTTGTTTTTCGTTTTTATCCTCAATGCCTTGCAAAAAGCTTGTACAGGGTATGGTAGCCTTTGGGTGTGTAAAAGGGGGGGGGAATATATATAAATATATATACATATATATATATATATATATATATATATATATATATATATATATATATATAAGTTGTGGTTACCAGGAATCAATCAGATCTAGATTGATTCCATAATTAAAATAGACCCCAGTCAGGATGGGTTTTATGGTAGTTTATTTACAATTAGGAAGGTTGAAAGTAAGGAAAGAGAGCGAGAACTCTGGTCCAGACCAGCAGAGGTCCGGACTGCGTGAGAGTTAAAAGATTAATTAAATTAGGCTACTAGCCACAAGGCCTTAGCAATTAGAGGGGCAAAGAAGCCTCCTTGAGGTAGAGACTCTAGAAACGTCAAGGGAGGCAAAAGGAAGTCAGCCTAACTTACCCACATGACGATTCAGAGGAGAAGCTGCCTGAGGTCTCAGCCGAGATCCTTCAGCACCAAGTTCAAAGCCTGAACTGCCTCAACAGGAAGTTACCATCATATTTGAAGTATAGCATCTTTTGTCACTTCCTGGAAGTCCACCTCTAATTCAAGTGGACAAATGGCAGCCTCAACACTGTTTTGGACTCCCCAAAGGGCAGACCCTTGTTCTTGATTTGTTACTTATTGTCACTTGTGGGTAACTCATCTCCCCTCCCACTAAGGGATGACATTATCTCTGGTGGCTAGAGTTTTAACTATGAATGGGCTTGAGCTAATTCCATTTACATAGGTGGGAGTGAATAAAAGCAACATTCTTATGTTACAGACCAACTGGTGAGAAGGAACTAAATTATAAATTCTGAAAGCAGATCAAAAAACTGGTACAGAGGCAGGACTTCTTAGGAATGGGAAATTTCAACCATCTAACTTAGTGATGGGCAAACTATGGCCCACGGGCCAAATGTGGCCCCCTGAAATGTTCTGTCTGGCCACAGGACATTATTCCTAATCTGATGAATACAATGAGTAGGATACAATACAATGAAACTTTGAAACAGTTTCCTTAGAAACAGACTGACAGATGAGCATTTCCTTTCCTTTGACCCCCTGTTTGCCCATCACTGGTTTAACCTATTTGATGTTTCTCTCCTAAACTAAAACAGCTAAACAATATCAACTCAATTTTCTAATAATTTTATTCTTCAGAAGGTAACCGGCCACTAGACTTGCTATTCCTGAGTGATTCTACCTAGTAAGGAACTGGCATGCTATATTAAAAGTGATAAAACATCAGAAGGAATTGGCTGTGCATTCTTAGAATTTGTGATAGAGAAAAACAAAACTTTTATCCATAACTTTGTAAGAATAGATTTCAGAGTTTAGGCAGCAAATAGCTAGAAATCTAAGACCTAAAATTCTATAGAGGTCAACTGAAGAGAGATGACATATATGGACATATAACAACATATGGTTGAAAAACTCCTCCCTTCTGCAGGCAGGCAAGTATTTATTATTTATCCAGCACTGTGATAAGTGCTGGAGATACAAATACAAGCAAAAAAAGATAGTACTTGCCCTCAAACAATTTATATTCTAGTAGAGGAAAATAAACAGAAGAGATATGAAAGGGAGGATGGATGTGAAAAGGTACCCCAACAGGGCCATGGCACTGAAATCCAGAAAGCCAGAATTACAGCAGGAAAGGAAATTAAAGTTGGTCAGCCTGGATCCTTCTCCAAAATGGAAGCCCCAGGAGGAACTCAACAATGGAAGGAGTCCAGCATGATAGAGGGATGTTCTACAATGAGACAGCCATGAAGATATAGTGTTGAAATCCAGAAAATCAATGCACATGCGCACACACAAACACAGAGCACCCTGGTAGATAACTGAGGGAGATGAAGTCCATCTCTTGGGTTTTCCTATAGCTATTTCTGTAATGCCTGCTGATGTGATCAAGTGAAAACATATTAAACATTTTGCAAACTTTAAGGTTATAAATATCAACTATCATTTTTTTCATTCATTGGCAAAATTAGGACACATTCAGGGAGTATAGTCATTAAATGACCTTTATAAAAGGCATCCCATAGATCCAAATATTCTGAATGTACATTAAATTGGAGTTCCTATAAGGGATAGGCCTATAGGATTATTTCTGGGAAGATTCAGGTTTTAGTTATTCAGTCTAGAATCATGTATAGATTTTGAATTGTACAGGACATTGCCATCATCTAGTTCCATATTTCTTAACCTTTTAATTTATTATAGATCCTCTGAGCAGTCCAATACAGTCTATAAACAACCCAAAATAATTTTTTTCAAATACATAATTGAAGGAAATGCTAAATCAGATAAGATACTCATGAAAATAAAAAAGTAATCTTTTTCTCATCTGAATTCAAAGATTACCCAAAATTTGTTCATGGACTCCATGTTAAGAATCCTGTTCTACTGGAGGAATTCCATGTGAACTGGAATGACCTCCAGGAATTGATGCAGAGTGAAAGAAGCAGATCCAGGAGAACTTTATACAGAGATGGATACACTGTGGTAAAATGGAATGTAATGGACTTCTCTACTAGCAGCAATGCAATAATCCAAGACAATTCTGAGGGACTTATGAGAAAGAACTCTATTCACATTCAGAGGAAGAACTGTGGGAGTAGAAACACAGAAGAAAAACAACTGCTTGAACACATGGGCTGATGGGGATATTATTGGGGATGTAGACACTAAACAATAACTCTAGTCCAACTATCAATAATATGGAATTAGGTCTTAAACAATGATACATGTAAAACCCAGTGGAATTGTGCATTGACTAAGGGGGTTAAGGGAGCTTGGAGGAGAGAGAAAGAACATGAAATATGTAACTATGGAAAAATATTCAAAATTAAAAGAAAAAAAGAAAAAAGAATCCTGTTCTATTCTAACCCCCATATTTTACATATGAGGAAACTGAGGCCTAGAAAAACTAAGTGACTTGCCTATTGTCACATAGGAAGATAGAAGAAGATCCATGATCAAAGGATATGAACAAGTAGTGTAATGTGGAAAAGGGGTTTGGGGTTGAATATTTTAAAAGGTTAGGTCAACAGGGGATTGAACAATTATCAATCCCCAAATAAAGAGTAACCTCAAATTAAAATGACTTTTATGGAAATTTATTTACAACTGAGAAGAAGAAGAAGAAATAATGACATAAGAATCTAGCACAGTAGGTAATTTGTTCTGATCCCCTAGTTAATCCAGATAGATCTAATTAACCCAAGGCCGGAAACTCAGAGGGCCAGAGGCCCAGAGGACCTCAGAGGCAAATGAAGCAAAAGCTTCAGTCACAAAGTCTGTATTAAAAGGAAAGTTCTTTAAGAGAAGTTCAGGAAGATTCAGTCTTACAATCACCACGTGGAATGCCCCGGTCATGAACCAGCAGAGCTCCTTCAGATCCCATTCACAAACCAGAAAACCGAGCCCAGTTGTCTGAGGTCTCTTTTTAAAGGGGCCTCTTTCACATCACTTCCTGTGGCTTCCTCTTAGTTTATGTGTACAATAACAACAGATGCTTTTCTTAGGACTCCCCATGAGGCAGTCAGTAAATTCTAATTTGTTACTCTAGTACATGTGTGTTATAGACCACCCAAAAATGGAGATGTTTTCACCTTTGGCGATTAAATCTAAAGATGGGCAGTGTAGGTTTAATCTAATTATCACCGTAGTTTTCATATGAAGAAATCAGAGTTATCAATAATCATATAAAAAATGTTCTAAATCACTCTTGATTAGAGAAATGGAAATTAACTCTGAGGTACTCTCTCACACTTATCAGATCAGTCAATATGACAGTAAAGGAAAGTGATAAATACTGGAGGGGAAGTGGCAAAATTGGGACACATAAATTCATCTTGCACAATTCTCCACTGAGTTTTGTCCTCCGAGTCCAATTTTGGTTTCTTAATTTGCAAATTATCAGTGCCTCAAACTGAGTCCAGACATTTGGTCTTTTAGCTAATTTTGCCATTCCCTCCATTAAATCCTGCCTACAGCATTTCAAATAAGCGCGGTTCTGTGGGTTAGCCAACTCTATATTGCCATACACTTCAGGCCATGATATCAGGTGATTATTTTCCCTGGTCTCCCTAATAAATTGTCGGGCTTGGGTTCTACTAAATAATTCTCCTAGGAGAATTTCCTCATTCTGGTAGATGGATCATAAATCTTGATAGCCCTGCCTAAATTCTTTCAAGCATTGCTGAGGCTGTGAGTTCCAATCACTCATTCTCTTTTTTAGGCTGTCTAGGTCACTGCTGGTAAATGGGGTAAGGGTTTTTAAATGGACGATACCCTGGTCTTGTTTTAAAATTGCCTTATCATGTAAAGGGAGGAGGGGGACTGCTGCTTCTGCCCCCTTAACTGTCTGTCTTTGTCTTCATTGTCATTGCCCTGCTTCTCTGTATTCTTTTTGTCATTGGTCTCTGTCATTATCAATATGTTGTCTTGGCCCTTTGTCTTTTCTCCTGTCTTGGCTATTTCTTCCTGTATCATTTTAGCTAACTCAGTTTTCAAAGTTGCTAAAGTCACTTGTTCCTCAGCTTTGTGTCCCAATAAGTGTCCCACCAACTTCTTTTTTGTTTTCTGTCCTTGTGAGGCTCCTATAGCTAGAGGGAGGATCCAATCCAAAATGGCTGCTGCCTGACTACTTTTCAGTATTTTGCTTAATAAAAATGGCTTTTTTGAGTAAACCAGGTTCTTTATTTGGTTTTGGCTTGCCACAAATGTATGAGGGTGAGAATTAATGGTGTGGGAGGTATTTATCAGGACCCCCACCCAATAGCTATCAGTGGGCCAGAGCAGCTAATCATTCACCCCCTCCCCAGGGAAGACCTATGAGGGAATAAACTCAAAGAGGTCCCCAAACTGGCAAAGCTATAGTGGAGATGTTGAAGGAAGGTGTTGGGGTTCAGTTGTGACGCTAGTCGGTTGGATCCCACCTTCAGCCAACACTGTGGAGACAAGCCTCCCCATTCCTAAGTTCAAGTAGCCTCACCCTTCAAGATGGTTTGGAATTAGTCTTCCCTTCAGCCATAAGATCAGTCTTTCTCCCCTCAAAGTAACAGCCCCAAACTACCATTAATAAACTAATAAAGATTTACAGTGGTTCCCATACTTTTTTGGCCTACCACCCCCTTTCCAGAAAAAAATATTACTTAGTCCCATGGAAATTAATTTTTTTTAATTTTAATAGTAATTAATAGGAAAGATAAATGCACCTGTGGCCATCACTGCCTCACTAGATCACTGCAGCACCCACCAGGGGGTGGTAGCACCCACTTTGGGAATCACTGATTTATTATAAGGATAAGGGAATTCATGATAACAGGGTAAGGATTTTTTGTGGATTTAGAGGAAAGAAGGAGGGTACAGGGATAACTTCTCTATCAACTATGAACCCCACAACAAGAAAGCAGTTCTGGTTTCTTCTATAGCTTGGACTCAGAAACTGACTCTCCCTCCCCTCACAATATCCTATCCTTAACACTAGCTATCCAACAGGGGAAGAACTGAAAGGAAGGGATATAAAAGGGATCAAGGAAGGGTCTGCCAAATACCCTCTCCCTCCAGAGTCCGGGTACTAAGGCCAATTATGGAGCACAACTCTCTTGGTTATTTATTTACTGGCAATGAAGTCAGTAGAAAGGCTTAGCTATTGAAATCTCGAGCTAAATTCCTGTCCAGATACCTCCCAGCCACTTCACAACCATCCACCCCAAGCCCACCTGAGAGCTTGAATGTCTTCTCAGGAGTTTTTGGCAGTTGGCCATTGGCAGTTTAGATTCTTCAGAATTTTCATGAAACTCCCTCCTTTACTGGCCCCTCCCAAATGGAACCTCCTAAGGCCAGCTTCAGCTCCAATTGCCTACTCTCCTTTGCAAAATTCAGTCCACATTGTTACATAACGCATTGTTGGTGCAGTTGTGAACTGATCCAACTATTCTAGAGAGCAATTTGGAACTATGCCCAAGGGGATATAAAAAAATACATACTCTTTGATACAATAATACAACTACTAGGTCTATATCTCAAAGAGTTTTTTAAAAAAGGGAAAGGACCTACTTATACAAAAATATTCATAGCATTTTTTTGTGGTGGCAAAAAAAAATGGAAATTGAAGGGATTTCCATCAATTGGGGAATGGTTAGCAAATTGTGGTATATGATGGTGATAGAATACTATTGTGCTATAAGAAATGATGAACAGGATGATATCAGAAAAAGCTAGAAAGAGTTGCCTGAACTGATGCAGAGTGAAATAAGCAGAAACAGGAAAACACTGTTTACAGTAATAACAATTCTGTGGAATGATCAACTATGATAGATTTAGCTATTCTTAGCAATACTATGATCCAGGGCAATTCTGAAGGACTTATGACAAAGAATGCTATCCACCTCCAGAGAAAGAACTGTTGGAGTCAGAATGCAGATGGAAGGATATGATTTTTCTTGTTTATTTGAGTTTTTATTTGGGGGGGTTTGGTTTTATATGAGTATTCTCTTATGAAAATGAACCATATGGAAATACATTTTGCATGATAATAAGTGTATAACCCAGATCAAGTTGTTTACCATGTCTAGGAAGGGGAAGGAAAGGGAGGAAAGGAGACAATTGGGATCTTTTAACTTTATAAAATTTATGTGGAAAATTGTTATTACATGTAATTGGTAAAATAAAGTATCTTTACAAAAATAAATACTAAAAATTTTAAAAAGAAAAAAGAAGAGCCATGGGAGAATTTGATTCACAGAGCTGAGTTCCTTTACCTCTATGACTATGTTACAGTGCCACATATTCTTAACTCATGATATCACTTTTGCTACTCCCATTTCCACTGTTCCAATACCATTTGCACTATGTACCTGTTATAACTAAAAATTAATCTGGAGGCTTATTTGCCAGATTTGTTAGCATTTATTAGTAAAGAGAGAAAGACAGAACAGAGAAAACAGGGTTTTCAGAAAGATCCATTCCCCTCATTTCATCTGGATGGCTCAGGCCACCACTTGCTAGAGATGGCCTGATAAGATAAGGAGCAGAGAGAAAAATGCCAACCCAGGGAACCAGGTACCACCATAAAAAGAACTGTCTCTGCTTCCCACACTCATTTTAAAACCCACTTGCTTCTCCCTCTGTGAAGACATTGCGCTGGTTCTGGCATGTTGACTCTTGGGATGCCCACCCTGTCAGGGAACCCAGGAATCCCAGGACTCCTATGTCCTACCACTAGGGTTCAAGGGATCCAAGTCCTCTAAATAATTATCTCACACATACCTCCTGCTTGACATATAAGAGGAACAACCTCCAGTCAGTCAGATCCACTACTAGTAGTTTCCTTGTTATTGTTCATCCATTCAGTCATGTCCAACTCTCTGTGACACCAAGGACTATATAGCATGTCAGCCCCTTCTGTCCTCCACTATCTCCTGAAGTCTGTCCAAATTCATGTTCATTGTTTCCATGACACTATCTTTTCAACTCACCTTTTGCTATCCCCTTCTCCTTTTGCCTTTAATCTTTCCCGTCATCAATGTCTTTTATGGTGAATCCTGTCTTCTTATAATGTGGCCAAAGTCTTTAAGCTTCAGCTTCAATATTTGTTGCTCCAATGAATAGTTCAAATAGTTTCTTTAAGTATGTCTTGACTGGTATGGTCTCCTTGCTGTTTGAGGAACTTTCAAGTCTTCTCCAGCACCACAATTCAAAAACATTGATTCCACTGCTCAGCTTTCCTAATAGTCCAACTTTCAAAGCCATACATTGTTACTGGAAAAGCCATAGCTTTGGCTATACAAACCTTTGTTGGCAAGGTGATGTCTCTGCTTTTTAGTATGCTATCAAGATTTACCATAACCTTCCAAGGAGAAGTATCTTTTAATTTCATCACTGTCGGCATGGTCTACAGTGATCTCTGAGCCCAAGAACATAAAATCTGACACTGCTTCCATTTCTTCTCCCTCTATTTGTTTTTTTTTTAATTTTAAGTTTCAAGGTAGCTTTTACACTCTTCTCTTTCACCCTCATCAAGAGGCTTCTTAATTCTTCACTGTCTGCCATCAGAGTGGTATCATTTGCATAGCTAAGATTGTTGATATTTCTCCTAGCAACCTTAGTTGAAGCTTTTGATTGGTCCAGCCTGATATTTCACATGATGTGCTTTGCATATATGTTAAATAAACTAGGTGACAATATACCATCTTCTTGTTCTCCTTTTCCAATCTTAAAGCAGCCAGTTGTTCCATGTTTGCTTCTAAGTATTATTTTTTAAATCCTTGTTTTCTGTCTTAGAATTGATGCCATGTATCAGTTCCAAGGCAGAAGAATGGTAAGGGATAGGTAATTGGAGTTATGTGACTTGCCCAGGGTCATGCTACTAGGAAGTGTCTGAGACTAAATTTGAACCCAGGATTTCCCATCTCCAGGCTTGGTGCTCTATCCACTGAGCCACCTAGCTACCTCTCTTCTGTGTATTCTTGCCACCTCTTCTTAATCTCTTCTATTTGTGTTATCTCTACTTTTTTTTCTTTTATCATGCACACTTTTTTAGCTCCAGATCATGTTTTAACTCACTGTATATGGTTTCTACACCTTTGGCTGCAAAATATATGATCAATCCAATTTCAATATTGAACATCTGGTGTTGTTCATGTGTAGAGTCACCTTTTGAGTTGTTGAAAAAAAGTGTTTGCTATGACTAACAAGTTATCTTGACAAAACTCAATCTCTGTCCTACTTGATTTTGGACTCCAAAGCCAAACTTGTTTGTTATTCCAATCATCTTTTGATTTCCCGCTTTAGCATTCCAGTTCCCTGTGATGAATATGACATCTTTTGTTGTTGTTGTTGTTTCTAGAAGATGTTGTAAGTCTTCAAAGTACTGATCAATTTTGACCTCTTTGGCATCAGTGGTTATAACGTAGACATTTTACTGTGATGCTGAACAGTTTGCCTTAGTCTCAAAGATATTCTGCATTTTTGAGATTATACCCCAGTACTACTTTTCTTACCTTTTTATTGACTTATGAGGTTACTTGATTTCTTCTAAGGAAATCTTAGCTACAGTAGTGATGATCTTAATTAAATTCACCCATTCCCATCCATTTAAATTCATTGACACCCAAAGTGTTGATGTCAATTTTTGTCTCTCCTGTTGACCACATCTAGCTTACCCTGGTTCATAGATCTTGCCTTCCAGGTTCCTATGTAATATTGATCTTTACGGCATTGGACTTTTCTTTTTTCACCAGACACATCATGCAGCTGAACTTCCTTTTGACTTTGACCAGGCCATTTCATTAGTACTGGAGCTATTTATAGTTGTCCTTCTATCTTTCCCAGTAAAATGTTAGACAGTTTCTGACCTGAGTGTCTCATCTTCTGGTGTCAGATCTTTTATCATTTTTATGCTGCCCCTGGGATTTGTTGGGGTAGGGACAAAGATACTAGGGTGATTTGCCATTTTTTTCTCCAGTGGACCACTTTTTGTCAGAGCTCTCTACCATGACCTATCCATCTTGGGTAAACCTACATGATATAGTTCATAATTTTATTGGACCTCAATCCCTTCTGCCACAACAAGGCAGTCATCCAGAAGGAACAGAAGTTTCCTATCCACTGCCATATTATGGAACATCCATCTTCTGAAGTGAAATTCTCCATTTAACTAGTGGTTTCTTAACAATTCAATAATTGTGGAAGGGGCACAACTCTTGAAATTACCCATCAGCCTATATTGATAAGGGCTGCCCCCATCTGTGACACTCTTTAAATGTCTTTTTGGAGTACTTTCTTACAAGGATTAAAACCTGTGACCATGGCACTCACTATATTGCTGATAAGGATGATTTCCAGGCACTTGCCTGATTTGCCCCCTTCATCATCCTGATGAAGAAGATACTCTCAGACTATGTAATGAAGTATAGTACATGCCAGGCTGGGAATAGCAATTCCACATATAAGCCCTAACATAGCCATTATTGCTGCTATTGGTGGGCAAAGTCAAACATTCCTAGAAATCTGTCCTGGGGTTCCTTTTTACAACTCCTGACCATTCAGGGAATCCATTGTCAAAGTCTACAGATAAGTCCTGGGTCTTTATCCAAAAAAGTAAAAAGTGAATAAGTAGAGATTAAGTCATAAGTCCAAGTAATTATCAGGAAAGCATCTAAATATTGATCAGGGATTGCACTCAATAAACAGAGGACAAGGTCTGGCAGGTAAAAGGGATATTCTGAGATCAGTTTGGGTTTGCTAGGACTTATGCTTAAGACATGCAAAATGTTGCTAGCATGGCGGTTTCTACAGTCATACCCACAGGATCATAGAATCAAGAGATATTATAGAATCAAGAGTTTAAAGGAACTTTGAAAGTCATCTACCTGCAGATGAACACATACTATCTTTCTCATTAGGTTATTTATGGTTTTATTTTGAG
Source organism: Gracilinanus agilis (assembly GCF_016433145.1). Taxonomy (NCBI): domain Eukaryota; kingdom Metazoa; phylum Chordata; class Mammalia; order Didelphimorphia; family Didelphidae; genus Gracilinanus; species Gracilinanus agilis. The sequence continues at coordinate 152,675,517 of NC_058130.1, forward strand.
GTTTTGGTTTTATATGAGTATACTCTTACAATAATGACCAATATGGAAGTATGTTACACATGATAATACACATATAACTCAAACCAAACTGTTTAACATCTCTGAGATGGGGAGGGAAGGGAAGAAGGGAGACAATTTGAAGCTTATAATTTTGGAAAATGTATGTTGATAATTGTTATTGCATGTAATTAGAAAAATAGGATATCTTTGAATAAAAAAGAAAAGGAAAAGGACATCTACCTTAACTCTCTCATTTTACAAATGCCTTTCTTAGTACAGTCCAGGATCACAGTGGCTCTCTTGGATGCCTCATCAAACTATTGATTCATATCAAGTTTGCAATCCACTATCGTGCCTAGATTGTTTCCATTTTTTTTCCTAAACCTTTACCTTCTATCTCAGAATCCATACTGCATATTGATTCCAAGGCAAAAGAGTGTAAAGTTTAGGTAATGGGAGTTAATTGACTCCCATTACCTAAACTTTAGGTCCAGGATCACACAGCTAGGAAATATCTGAGGCCAGATTTGAACCCAGGACTTCCTATCTCTAAGTCTGACTCTCAATCTTCTCAGCCACTAATCTGCCTCACCCCAGATTATTCCTGTATCAACAGTTGTCTAGCCACCTCTCCTCTATCTATTACTTGTAAAGTTAATTTTTTAACCAATGTTGGAATTTTACATTTGTTTCTGTTAGATTTCCTCTTTGTTGATTTGATTCATTCTAAAATATTGAGATCTTCTTAGGTTAAGATATTGTCATAGAGCATGTCACTTATCCCACCTAGCTTCCAGTCCTCTGCAGATTTGATAAGCATACCATCTATGCTTTGATCCAAGGTTGCTAAAAGTATGGAAGATATCATATGTATACAGAACGCTGCAGTGGTTCACAATTGAAAGGGACACAAGAGAGGGAACAAGCCTTTATTAAGCTATGTACCAGGCCCTGTGCTAAGTGCTTTACAGACATTATCTCATTTGATCCTCACCACAACCCTGGGATGTAGTTGCAATTATTTGTTCCCTTTTGTAGTTGAGAAAACCAAGATTAAGTGACTAGGGTTGTACGGTAAATATCTGAGGCCAGATTTGAACTTGTTTTCCTGATTCTATCCACTACATTGCTTAGCTGCCCCAAACAGATCTCCCTCTAAAGGGACACCAAGCCATTTGAGTCAAGGTCTGAAAAAGTTCCTTTCTACACAACAAACTTCTGAAATAGGTCACTCTTTCAACTTACACTTGCACCTGAAGATTGAGTCCCAGAGAGCAGTTAATATTCAGAGATTCTTGGGTACCCTGCAGAGATTCTCTCCTAAAACTAGCTTATAAGCCTCCTCCCTATGCTCTTAGCAAGGATATTTGCTAAAAAGGCACAGCAAGAATAGTAACCACAAAACATTCCATCCATAAACCCCAGCATCTTCAAGGAAGAATGAGCACAACCACGGAGTGCCATAGAAATGAGGTGATTCACAATACCAGAATGGCAGAGTCTAATGTTTTCTCCTTTGGGGGAGCCCTCTATGCAGCTAAACTCTTGATTGTCAGAACTATCTTTCTTGAGTTCATAGCTCTATTCTATGTTATTCCCGAGAATATGTGTTTCTATGTCCTCAATTATGCTTTGAACTCTAGAACTGACTAACTGCTGGATGGCAGATCTTCTGGGTGAGTAGCTCAACTGCTAGATGCTATAACCAGTGGTAGAGAAGAGGAGAGTTTCTATTCTCTCTCCCTGTCCCCTTTCAAGGCATGACAACCTGCAAATGCTCCAAGCCTGGAGTGCTGAATTTTAAATTCATTGACTGGCTCCAGTCTAAACTACTTAAATGTCTTTTCTTTTTGCTCTTCTAATCCCTAGGCTTCCTTTAATTTCATAAGAGAAAGGTGTTCACAATTCATATAGGATTCCTCAGATACCTTACTAACACATCAAAACCTCATCTGTAATTATATCCTGTGTCAACTGGGGGAGGGGGAGTGGAATCAATTCTTCCTTTTTCCTTCTTATCATATGATATGTTCTTATCATAACACTTCATCATCTATAATTGTATGCCATCATTACATAAACAGAGCAGAGTACTAGGGGGACAAATTTCTCACCTAACCCCCTTATACTATTATCCACATTTTAGATCTAATAGAACTGATCTGCATTGATGGAGAGAGTTTCTGCACTGGATTCTTAGTATTGATGAAATATGTTGGAGAAGTGGGAGGTGCCCATTCAGTTGGCTATTTTTTTTTTGGTCTGTTAGCTCTGTTTTATTTGGAAGGAAGGGGAATGCACAAGAGAGTCCCCTGGAACACTGAGTTCCTATAGTGGGGAGCAACAGCAGGAGACCCCAACCTTTATGTCAGCAGCCTAGCCTCTTACAAGGATGGACAAAGGGAGGCTGGTAGGAGCAGAGACAGGATAAGTGGTAGAAGTAGCTGACCCAAAATTCCCTCCTCCTGTCCCAAGGGCCAGACTCCTAGCTAAAGAGTCCACCTGTCTTGATATGATTAAAATTTTTCTGGAGACCAAATCTTAATGTATAATTATTCATTATAAATTATTATAATCTTTTAAAATATAATAATATAAATATACTATTTTTAAAACATAAGTAATAATTTAATCAAATTTATTAAATAATAAAAAGCAGGCCAGTGAAAAAAGAGGATCCAGCTACATCTGGCCAGCAGCTCACCATCCAGCTAACCACATACCTACTCACTCCAGAATTCCAAGAGAAAAAGCTCCATTTCCTCCCTGCACTCTAATTTATCTTCTTTGTGATGTCTCTTTCCCAACCCTCTTTGATTAAAGCACTCCAACTGCAGTCTGGACAAGAGGCAGTCTTCCAGCCAGGAGTATGTTTAGAATGGCCACAGAGTGGACACATCCATTTTTCTCTGCAATATTATCTTGGGAGGCTTATTTACAAATAAACAAAAAGCCTGTCTCCACCTCTNGAAGGAAAGAAGGAAAGAAGGAAGGAAGGAAGGAAAATTTAAAAGGAGTCTCCTAAGGGAAGATACTGCCAGAACTTTGATACTCATTAGCCTACAATGTCATGTATTAGAAACCACATCCATAGGCTGTTTGGGCAGCTACCACTAACTTTTCTGGGAAGAGGACAGAAATAAGATGTTTGTATCTCGGACATTTTCCCCCCACTACCCTAAATGGTACAGGCAACCATATAAAGGTCACTTAAATTGCTTGGAATTTTTTTACCTGTCTAAACTCTAAGAAAGTTTTTTCTTTTTTAATCTAATTGCAATGAAATGAAAGGCAACTTTCTGCCAGTTCAGTTAACTAGGAAGGAGAATGTATTATCTTCTAACATAAATTGTCGCAGAATTAAAGAAAATCAGCCTTGGGAGCTGATCTGATTACTGTCAGAGAAAATGCTCAAGCTCAATCGCTGGCGATTGTCCAATAGCCATCACTGAATAATCATCACCTCATCATTCAGCCTCCTCTACTGACATGCAAAACAACATCCAAATATTCATTGCACATCTGTGCTGGACAGATTATAAATTAGCAATTCAAATAGAGTCAATGTACAGGCAGCTCCTGCAAAAGCGTCTGTTTGGGTGAGATGCCTTGTTGTCTGGGATGGATAATAAGGCAACTCTGTCTAATCTTGGAGAACAATCAACCCATCTTGAGAAGGTGACTGACTATGTATGCTCTTGCCCTGATAGCATTAGAACAATGGCCCCATAATGCACTTGACTCAGCTGGTAATAAAATCCACTTTTGATTAGTAGCCATGGCTTGTGTCAATCACAGTATGATGCACCATTGTCCTCTGGTCCTAAACACAGTTTATTTACAGGAAAACAAAGGCTTTTTGGGATGTGGCTGCTACCCAGAGATTGCAAAATAGATTGAGCTGTCAGCCACATACACTAGATGAAGATTAATGAGTTGTGCAGACAATAAATATGAAGCAATGACCATAAATATGCTAATCGGTATTATCCATATACACCATAATTGCAACAAAAATTAAAAGGTGGTGTGAAGGAAATGGGTCATAGGGTGACACATAGATAATCTTGGATGCTTGAGATCCTTAGTTCAGTTAGATTCTCTACAGGTTTACATTCTCCAATTAAACCCTCTGAAAGATGAATTGTTTAAAAGCTGTTTGAATAATTTCCTTTCAAACCAGGGGGAAAGTCTATGGAAAAAAAAAAGTTATTTTGTTGAAAGATGTTACTGAAATGAGAAAGATTATCAAAGGCTCTGTACCCATTAGGTACTTAATAAATATTTGTTGAATTTGAAAAGATTAATATCTTTGATCAGCTGTCAATCAACCTTATGAGAAACATACGTTAAAGTGGCACATCAATCAGAACCTCAAGGCCCCCCCCCCAAAGTCCCAACAATCTATTTAAACATACCAGGGACTCAGAGCCCCTTTGGGAGGAGTTGGTGGTATGAAATAACCAACTATTATGCTACCCTGCTTAATTGGAAGAAAAGGAAAGAAAGAGACAGGAGAGAGAGAGAGAGAGAGAGAGAGAGAGAGAGAGAGAGAGAGAGAGGAAGGAACGAAGGAACGAAGGAAAGAAGGAAGGAAGGAAAGAAGGAAGGAAGGAAGGAACTAAGAAGAAAATTCTAATAATGTCATTATTTTTAGAAACAGAAGAAAACCTTACCTTGACTTTTGACCTACTCCACCAATATAGAAAAGATCATGTTTTGTTTTTTTCTGTTTTGATGAGAAGGGGAAATGTCAAAAACACCTCTCTGTTATACAAGATAAGAAATATATTTTTTTTTTAAACCCTTGTACTTCGGTGTATTGTCTCATAGGTGGAAGATTGGTAAGGGTGGGCAATGGGGGTCAAGTGACTTGCCCAGGGTCACAAAGCTGGGAAGTGGCTGAGGCCGGATTTGAACCTAGGACCTCCTGTCTCTAGGCCTGACTCTCACTCCACTGAGCTACCCAGCTGCCCCTGATAAGAAATATTTTGAAAATGAACTGATTACATTTTTAACTAGTTCTGCACCAAGAATTGAGACCAAGAATGAATGATACTCAAACTATATTGGCACTATGTAACAAAGTCAAATAAATTCAATCGGCCTAGCTAAAGGATTGTTTTAGCCTGGTAATTCTTGGATCCTTTCATGAGATTATAGATTTAGATCTAGAAAGGAATTTACATATCTTCTAGTTATAACATCAGAGCTGTGTAGCTGAAGGGCTTTTAGAGGCTTTTTTGTTCACTACACTTCACTTTACAGATGGAGAAACTGAGGCTTAGGGACATTAACTGACTTGGTCTAACAGGTATTAAGCATTAGAAATGGAATCAAAAGGGAACCTAAGTAGCACAGCAAATAAAGCCAGGTCTGGAATCAAAATTTGAACCCTGGTTTTGCCCTCAGATGCTTCCTGGCTATACCCCAGGCAAATCACTTAACCCCAATTGTTTAGCCCTTGCTGTTCTTCTGTCTTAGAGATGATAGTAAGACAGAAGACAAGAATTATACATTTTTTTAATTGAATGGAACCCAGGTCCCTTGATTCTAGGGTCAAAGCTTTTTTTTTATTTTTATTTTTATTTTGTATCAAACTGCCTTTAGTCCAACCCTCTTCACTTCGTGAGTGAAGAAACGGAGTCTTAAGTTCTTTTGTATATACATGCCAAAGCACATTTTTGGAGTATCCAGCTCTGGTGGCTGTGGAGTCTGAAGACCCAGCCCCAAATCACACTCTTGGTTTGGGTTCATATCTTAAGAAATTCATTAACTCTAGAATAGCAAGTTAAGTATAGGGCAGGATGGGGCTGCCCACTCCTCTCATGTTGGCTTCTTCCTGGAGTCTTTTCCTACAGCAACATGAAGGGGAATCAGCCTTATCCATTTCCCCTCACAAAACTGGAAGTCAGAAATGCCCAGGCTGCAGAGCCCAAAGCAACTCAAAGGATGACGAGAACTCAGAGCAATTCCTGAAACTTGAGGATTTGAAGAGGATTGAAAAAATCTGGGGCTCTCACGCTCAGGAAGGTGTAGGGCATTGATCTCTACCAATAAAGAGTGAGTGGCATTGATCTCTCTACCCATGAGGAGAGAGTTCTATATTATGACCTCCCCCCTGGGGTTACCTATAAATTAGTGCCTATACTTTTTACAGTACAGATGAACTGGAAACAAGGTAGACAACTCTTCTTTGGGAAATAGCTAAACAAATTGTGGTGTCTAAATACAACAAATATAGTAAAATAAATGATGAATAAGAAGAATTCAGAAAAGCCTTAAAGATACTGAAACAATGTACAAAAGGACCAATGGAAAGAATGTCAACCATCACAAAAACTATGTAACCTAGGCCTAACTTTAATTATTATCTTGTCCCAAAAGAAGAGAAAATGAATTTTCTTTCTTCTTTGCAAGGGGGACTATGGCCATTGAGCATTACATATACCAACAGACTTGTTTATCAGTTTTATTGAGCCAGGTTTTTTGTCTCTTTCTTTTTAATTCTTTGTTATAAGAATTAGCTCTCTGAATAAGCATAAGGGAAAAGGATATATTTAGAAATAAAGGTGTTGTATAGACAAAAGATATCAACTATAATAAAATGAGTTAAATTTAAATAATAAAATAAATTAATATGATTAAATAACAAAATGAAATGTTAAAATTAAACTGGACCTGGGACAGCTAGGTGGCTCAGTAGTTAGAGAGCCAGGCCTGGACAGGATGTCCTGGATTCAAATTTGGCCTCAGACATTTCCTAGCTATGTAACCCTGGCAAGTCTTAACCCCAATTGCCTACCCTTGCCACCCTTCTGCCTTGGAGCAGATACTTAGTATTGATTCTGTGAAGATGAGATTAACTTTACCTTGCCCATTCTTAGATTTAATCACCAAAAGTGTACACAGCCCACTTAATCTTTAAGGGAGAGGGGTGAGGAAAGATCTGTAACCCACATATGTGAAAGTGGGTGACGAATCAGTATTGACTCCTAAGCAAAGCCTTTGTTATAATTGGTACACGTAAAGTGGAAGGAAAGCACAGGAAGTGATGAAAGGAATGGTCTTTATAAATTGCATAGCCTTCTGTGAAAACTCTCTCTTCTGCCTTGAACTGGACCTGGAGGAGCTCTGGCTGAGGACCTTGGACTGCTTTATATTTCTCCTTAGAACTATCATGTGGGTGAGTGGGAAAAGGCTGACTCCCTTCCTTGGCTTTTTCCTGGAGGTACTAGCCTCCAGAGGGGCCCCTCATCTGGAAGAGGCCTCGTGGTTAAAACCCTTGTCGATTGACCCTTAGGCCCTTGGGCTGGGGCTACTGGAGCCCTGCCAGAGTAAGCCAAGGCTTCAGCACATAGTCTAGTTTGTTAAGCTAGATCTCTTTCTCTGCCCTCTTCTCATTTCTCTACTTTCACTCTTTCCCTATATTTTATATATAAATTGCTAAAAAAAATCATTTAGAATTGGGTAATTAATTCCTGGCAACCATTCTCTCTTATATTCAGGCCAACCATAATAATTTTACCCCTTACAATTATAAGACAGAAGATAAGGGTTTAAAAAAAATTTTTAATGGACCTAACTGTGGATAAAAATGGTTCTAGAGTTTGTGTTAACTGGGGTTTGTTCCTATACCACAAAAAAGCACTAAGAGTGAAGTTTTTGGAGATTAAGGACTATGGAAGGAAGCTTTCAAATATTTTAAGAGCTCAGGAAGAATAAAAGTTAGCTTTGCTGTTTCTGGACACAGAGTTAGGCTAGGTTAAAGTGATTAAAAGGAGATAAGTGTAGATTTCTAAGTCAGGTTAAAAGTTAAAACAAGAAACAGGATCAGGGTTAGGATGTAAAGTTTTCATGAGTGAGTCTCTTTCTCTTAAGGCTCACCCTCAGGCTTGTTAGAAGAGGAAATATATTTTCTATTGCTGAAAGTGACCAAGTAGATGGTGCACCTTTTAATCAAAGTTCCTCTAAGTTCCTTTCAAATCCTCATTTTATGATCTAACAGGGAGCTCTCATCAGCCATGACCCATTGCCTACCATGCTTCTTCAGCAGTCTGAACACGAAGGACATTGTTGCTTAGACCTACTACAGGTACCATGTCTACTAACTAAAAAGTCCTTTTGATTTCAGACCTAGGCACAACTGTGGAAAGAGAAGGGTCTGAAAGATCGTAGCTGTCACTGGTCTTGTGACTCAAAATCATCACTCCCCTCCCAATCTTTTGGTGTATCCTTTGCCTAAAAGCTTCAAGGAGCTTAAAACTCAACCTAATCAATAACCAAGATTTTTTTCTAATAGGCAAATAACATAGGAACAAAAACACCAACACAGAGAAAGTCACTCAGATAATTAGAGCATCACTGCTTTCCTACAAAGAGGTCTCAGCTGGTGGTGACTCCTTTCAAAACATTAGCTCAATTACTTGAGTGTAACATGCCTGGAACCTAACAGCAACCACTCTCAAGGCTTAAGTTCTTCCTTTTATATACTATCTACTAACTCTCAGAATGGAGCCCTCACCAGGGCTATTGGGAACAGCTGCTTCTTTCCCCCGCACTGTGGATCAATTGTTCCATCTCCTTGATGATGGTAACAACAGAAGACTCTAATTTTCAAGTATCTATTAGTGTAGGTTTGGGAGAGAGGTTCCCCTTAAATTCTTCCATCGAACTAGCTAGAATCCCATTCCCAAGAGGGGGAGCAAGCCTGGGTCCCAACCTACCTGTCACAGATGGAGTGGTAGGAATGTGGTACTTGGAGACTTAGAGGATTGTATCCCAAAAGACAAGAATATATACCTGTCTACAGTTTTATAGTGATTCTGCCTAAGCACCTTGGCAGATGCTAGACTATAAGATGTTATGGAAGTATGGTAAGCCAGTGGATCAGGCTCAAATAAAAAACAAAGACTACTAAATTAGGGATCACTGTGAGTACATATTGACTTAGAAAACCACATATTAACATTACCTGTGTTCTATTGTATTTTATTTATCTTGGTTTGTTAATCTTGTTTTGGCAGCACTTGGGAATGAGTGATGAAATAGGCTTAGAAAAGGTAAAAGAGGTAGGACAGCTGGGTAGCTCAGTGGATTGAAAGCTAGGCCTAGAGACTGGAGATCCTACGTTCAAAGCTGGCCTCAGATACTTCCCAGCTGTGTGACCCTGGGCAAGTCACTTGACCCCCATTGCCCACCCTTACCACCCTTCCACGTAGGAGCCAATACACAGAAGTTAAGGGTTTAAAAAATAAGAAAAGAAAAGGTAAACGGTCTGCTCATGGTCATGCAGTTTGCCAGAGGTCGGTTTTGAGCACAGGGCTCTCCCAAGTTCAGCACTCTCTCCTTCAAAGTATTTTGTACTCTGTAATTAAAACCAAAAGTGACCAGAATTAAGAATTAGATCACAGGTCTAACAACAAGGCATGAAGGACTTTTCTTTCTAGAGGCAGCTAATGGCAGAGTCGTCAGTTTCCTCAATTATAAAATCAAGATAATAAGAGGAACTTTGTCACAAGGTTGTGAAAATCAAAGGAGATCATATTTGTAAAGTACTTACTATGGATCCTGGCACACAATATGTATTTGATAAATGTTGCTCCCATCATTCCTTCCTTCCTCTTTCAGTTTGGTGACAATCTTCCCTTAAGAGGTAGTCAGCCAGGGGGCAGCTAGGTGGATGAATAGATTGAGAGCCAGGCTCAGAGATGGGAATTCCTGGGTTCAAATTTGGCCTCAGACACTTCCCAGCTGTGTGACCCTGGGCAAGTCACATAACTCCCATTGCCTAGCCCTTATCGCTCTTTTGTCTTAGAACCAATACCCAGTATTGATTCTAAGATGGGAGGTAAGGGTTTTAAAAAAATAACAACAAGGTAGTCATCAAGGCCAGCCCATTCTATTTGGCCATCAATTCCTAGTGAATATGAATAGGAGTTGCAGGTATCCTAGTTAAGACTTAAAGTAGGGGTTCTGAGCCTAGGATTGCTGAGCTTGCTTTTTAAAAATATTCAGATAACTATTTCAATATAATTAGTTGGGTTCTTTTGGTAATCCTACGGATTTTCTTTTACACATTTTAAAACACTCTTCTGAGAAGAGGTCTATAGGCTTTACCAGACTGGTAAAAGGGGACACAGAAAAGATTAAGAACATCTTGTCTAAAGCATTTTTGAGTTACTAAGTATTGGGATTCCTTGAATAGCAGCTTGAGCCAGATCAAGAATCAGACTTTTTGGCAGACCCACTCAGGCAGGGCAAAAAATCTTGGAAGGCAGAGATAGGAACTTGGAAGAAATCTGGGCTGATAAATCAGGGTGTGAGGAGCAAAACCAAAGAGTAGATGGGCAGCCTAGTAGACAGTCAGCCTAAGAAAGGTACAATGTTCAATAGCAGAGAGATATTGTCTCTGAAGATGTGATGAAGTGAATCTTATTGATAGCAACTATAGTTATTATTTGTTCTTCAATTTTCAGTTGTTTCTGACTCTCCATGATCCCATTTGGAGTTTTCTTGACAAAGATACTGTAGTCATTTGCCATTTCCTTCTCCAGCTCATTTTACAGATAAAGAAACTGAGACAAAGAGAGTTAAGTGACTTGCCCAGGATCTCATAGCTAGTAAGTGCCTTGCTTTCCACAACTATAAAATGAGGAGAATAATAGCACTTTCCAGTGTTTTTGTGAGGATTAAATGAAATATTTGCAAGTGATTAGCTTAGTGCCTGAAACATAATCAGTGTTTAATAAATGCTCATTTTCTTCCTTCCTAAATGAATGTAATGAAATATGACTGTGCTAAAAGAAATGATGGATATAAGGAACATAGAGGAGCATGAAAAGACATAAATTGATGCACAAAAAAGTGAGAAGACCCAAGAAAACAATGATTGTATAACAACTACAAAAATGAAAATGAATAGAACAAAAAGAAAATTAATAAAACTTAATACTGTATAATTATAGTGAGCAAACTTGGTCCTGAAAAAGAGAAAACACTTTATTTCTCTCTCCTCTTTTTTTTTTTGTAGGAGTGGGACTTTGAGCATAGATGGAGCATTGCTTATAGTTTCAAACTTGGCTGAATGGTTTTACTTAGCTGCTTTTCCCCCCTCTTTTTCTTATTCTATGTTACAGGAGACAAAGCAGGTAGAGAATAGGGAAAAACATACATGGAAATAAAAGTGATTGGGAAGCAAAATATTTGTTTTTTTAAAAAATAAAGAAAAATTTGCTAAAATGATAACAGGGGAGAGAAATGAATGTTGAGGGGATGTGGCAAAATTGGGACATTAATGCATTGCTGGTGGAGTTGTGAACTGATCCAACCATTCTCGATGGCAATTTGGAACTATGCCCAAAGAGCTCTAAAAGCCTGCCTGCCCTTTGATCCAGCCATAGCGTTGCTGGGTTTGTACCCCAAAGAGATCATAGGGAAAAAGACTTGTACAAAAATATTTATAGCCACACTCTTTGTGGTGGCAAAAAACCGGAAAACAAGGGTATGCCTTTCAATTGGGGAATGGCTGAACAAATTGTGGTATATGTTGGTGATGGAATACTATTGTACTCAAAGGAATAATAAACTGGAGGAATTCCATGTGAACTGGAAAGTCCTCCAGGAACTGATGCAGAGTGAAAGGAGCAGAGCCAGAAGAACATTGTACACAGAGACTGATACACTGTGGTAAAATCGAATGTAATAGATTTCTGTACTGACAGCAATGCAATGACCCAGGACAATTCTGAGGGATTTATGGAAAAGAACGCTACCCACATTCAGAGGAAGAACTACAGGAGAGGAAACACAAAAGAAAAACAACCACTTGAACACATGGGTTGATGCAGACATGATTGGGGATGTAGACACTAAATGGCCATACCAACGCAACTATCAATAATATGTAAATAAGTCTTGACTGATCACACATGGTAAAACCAGTGGAAATGCGTGTTGGATATGGGGGGGGGGGAGTTGAAGGGGAAAGTAAAAACAAGAATCATGTAACCATGGAAATTTTTTCTAAAAAAAGAAAATATTTAATTCTGAAAAAAAAAAAAGAAAAAATGTAGATTTAAAATACAAGCTAAGTAAGGAAAAGGTGAGATAAGATATCTAAGGATCTCTCAATGGGTCTTCAACTCATGTCCCCATATTACTGAAGGAATTTGTGAATTTCATTATTGAATGTTATTTTCTAGTATCTTGGAATAATTGTGGGCAAGAGAAGAGGTACCATAGGACAGAAAATGATAAATACCATCCAGCTTTCCTTTTTTTTTCCTTAAAAGACCCTGACTTTCCATCTTAGAATCAATACTGTGTATTGGTTCCAAAGCAGAAGAATAGTAAGGACTAGGCAATGGGGGTTAAGTGACTTGTCCAGGGTCACACAGCTAGAAAGTAACTGAGTCTAGATTTGAACCCAATCTCTCCCATCTCTAGGCCTGGCTCTCAATCCACTGAGCCACCTTGCTGCTCCCCATGCAGCCTTTCAAAAAAGAAGATATTAATGATTGCTTCAAAATATTTGCCAGAAGTAGTGACTTCCCTACTATTGGAGATCTTCATGAAGAGCTTGGATGACCACTAGTCAAAGGATGTCATAGAGGGACTTATTGCCCCAGATGTGGGTTGAACTAGATGGTCTCTGGGGTCCTTCCAACTTTGAGATCCAGGAATTCTATGTTTCTTCAGTTCCTGAGTTTCTGATATTTCTCAGAATAGTCAAAAAGCTTCATTTCTTATTTTAACTGACTGCACAGTAAATACAAGGCAAAATGTCCTATAAGAGATACATTTTAAAAGATTACAGATGCCACGACACACAATGGGTCAATTCTCATAACCTTCAATTGGGCTTCTCTATTCAATATAAGTGAGAATCTTTACATCAAGCAGTACTCTCAACCAATTGCCAATTAAAGGAAAATAATAATCTATATATCTGTATATTTCATATCTAACTCCCATTCAATTTACAAAACTGTATTTGAATGGCAGATACAATTACCACAGCAGAAGGTAGGCAATTGAGCTGTGGGGACAGAAAAGAAACAACTACTTTCAATAGCCATAATGAGGGCACCAACTGCTCTCTTACTCTATCTACAGGCAGGAGATGAAATCAGGAAGAGCTGAAAACCTCAGTTGGTGCTACTTATAAGTGGATCCATTATACTGCATTTGCAGGGCTGATTGTCTTGAAAGGAAGAAGATGGTTGAGATTTCTTCATGGCAGAGCAGTGCAGCTCTGAGGATCTGATGTTTTAAAGGCAACACTATTTAAGGTTTCTTTCTGTCTCTATTTTATTTGTCCCCAAGAAAGTCTTGTATGCTGGAGGGTGCTTCAAATTGCCTAGATTCTTTGGCACAGAGACAATGGAAGGCTTCCATATTATTGGGTCAGATTAAATTCAACCTCTGTGCTGTCTCTTTCTGTTCAGGTATATCTGCATCAGAAGTTATAGTGCTATAGTCAGAGTTTGTAGGACCCTGAGAAATATCCAGCTGTAACTCTTCTATACTCTGTATTATTCTCTCCCTCCCTCCCTTCTCCCCCCCCCTCTCTCACCTACCTACCTGTCTGTCTTTCTATCCCCCCTCTCTAATCTCTCTATCTGTGTCTGTCTCACTATCTCCCCTTTTCTCTCTAATCTATCTGTACCTACCTATCTATCTATATCTATCTCCCTCTCTCTACATATATTTATATATAATTAAATATATCTATATATTTTATATATAATACAAACATATATATATATAAACTTTGGGTAGCTTAACTTTCTTTTTATCCTTTTATTTGTTTTTACATCACAGACATTTTGGATATATATATCCTCCCCTCATTGAACTCTCCTATACAAGAACAGTTAAGTAAAATCAACTGGCTCAGGAACCAAATTTGACCAAATATGCAACATTCTATGCCCATAGTCCCCACCCTTCCATCAAAAGGATCCCTTTTATCATCTGTTGTCTGGGACCCAGATTAGCTATTACATTACTCAAGTCCAGTTTTCTTTTAGTGTTCTTTCTGTCTCCATTCTTGTAGAGAAAGGAAGACAATAAGTATTTTATATGCCAGGCACTCTGCTAAGCATTTTTTTATTGTTTACAAATATTACCTCATTTGATATTGTAGACTTTTTTACATATAATGTTTGTTTGGCTTGATTTATTCCACCTCCTTCAAACTAATGGGACACAGATGTCACATAGTTTAAAATCTAGCCAAATGATTTGGAGTTACCAGGTGATATTCTACTTAAGCTGTTCCCTCCCAGGCTAGGGGACTGAGTAGGACTCTCAACTTTTAGCAGACTAAAATGTCCTGTCTGGCCACTAGAGGGTATTCAGTGTTTGAGCTGTTCTGCTTAATGGCAGTTTTTGTCCTTTTACACAATAAATTCTACACAATCCTAAATTCTAATCTAGAGGATAAAAATATTAATATTAAATATAGAAATTACTATAATTATATTAGCTCTGATTATCTCACCTCTTCCCTCTGGACCAAAAGCATTCAGATATACTACTGCAGTTTTAACATACATAAAATTCTATTAAAAGTATAAAAAAAACAAACCTCTCCTACAGTCACCATTTTTTTCCTTCAGTTCCCATCTCCTTTTCCATATCAGGGAACTTCCCGTGTCTTCCCTTGTCTCATGGCGAATAAGAAAGAGAAAAGGGTTTTGTGGTAATCTTCATGTAAAAAGGTAGATGTGAAAACAAGACCCTCTCCAAGTTGCCCACTTTGATTTCTGCAGGATTCATTGTAGCTTGTGGGGTACAACCAGCTCTTATGATAGAGGTCATGCCGTGAAATTTTCTTTCATTATAGATGGTAACCCCAAGGAGCCCCACATCTTCTCTTTTGCCATTTTGGTAGAATTGTGGCTCCACTCAGAAATTCCAAAAGAGAAGCTATAAATTATAGCCAATGCCTCTTAGCACAATGCCTGGCATGTAACAGGTACTAGATAAATGTTTGTTGAATTGAATTTTTATGCTGTTGATCACAGAGGAAAATGACAGAACTTGATGGAAGTCTTTTTTGTGGTAGGAAGGTCCCAGAATTTGCTCCTTATTGCTCCTTTCTAAAATTTTTTTGGAGGGTGAACTCTCATATCCAATTGTTGAGTCATATTAAGCTTAGGGTTCACAAAAACTCCATAATCCCCTTCACAGAAACCATTGTTTAGCCACATCTCCACCCACCATGTCATACTTATGGATTGATTTGTGTGTGTGTGTTTACTTTTTCTTTTTTTATGACTTTGAATTTTTATTTTTTAGAAAATTTTTCCATGGTTACATGATTCATGTTCTTATTCTCCCCTCCACCCACTCCCATAAGCCCCCTCCATAGCTGATGCGAGTTGTCACTGATTTTAACATGTGTCATCGATCAAGACCTATTTCCATATTATTGATAGTTGCACTAGGGTGGTCATTTCAAGTCTACATCCCCAATTTGTCTGCATCAACCCATGTGTTCAAGCAGTTGTTTTTCTTCTGTGTTTCCACTCCTGTAGTTCTTCCTCTGAATGTGGGTAGCATTCTTTTCCATAAATCCCTCAGAACTGTCCTGTGTCATTGTATTGCTGCTAGTACAGAAGTCGATTACATTCGATTGTGCCAGTGTATCAGTCTCTGTGTACAATGTTCTCCTGGTTCTGCTCCTTTCACTCTGCATCAGTTCCTGGAGGTTATTCCAGTTCACATAGAATTCCTCCAGTTTATTATTCCTTTGTGCACAATAGTATTCCATCACCAACAGATACCACAGTTTGCTTAGCCATTCCCCAATTGAAGGGCATACCCTCGTTTTCCAGTTTTCCAATTTTTTGCCACCACAAAGAGTGTGGCTATAAATATTTTTGTACAAATCTTTTTCCTATGATCTCTTTGGAGTACAAACTCAGCAATGCTATGGCTGGATCGAAGGGCAGGCAGTCTTTTAGCACTTTTTGGGCATAGTTCCAAAATGCCATCGAGAATGGTTGGATCAATTCACAACTCCATTATGGATTGATTTTTTAACCCAATGTAGAACTTGACATGAATCACTAGTAAATTTTCTCTGATTAAATTCAGACCAATTTTCTATCTAGTAAAGGATCTTTTTGGATCCTGATTGCCCCTCAATATATTATCTAGTTTTCCTAGCTTCCTTTCATCTGCAAAGCTGATAAGTATATCTTCTAGGATTTCGTCTAGGTGAGTGATCTTCAAAGTGTGAGCTGAGACCTTAGGAATATGTGACTGACCACTCAGAGTTTAAATGAAATCCCTGATCAAGAGCTCTGAACCTCATCCAATCTGCCAATTACCATGGTGGTACAAGCTCCTAACCTCCCAGCTTCTGAGCTACATATGGGTTCCTCCAGGCAATCATTACCTAAACACTTAGGCATTTACAGAAGCAGCTTGCAAGTGCCATTGAGAAATTTTTCTTCCCGCTTCCACCCCCAATGGGTTGTGTCTGCTATCTATGGCAAACAACTTTCATGGGATATGCTCTGTGCTCCAGGGTAATGCCTGGTAAGAAGGAGTCCTACTTCCTCTCTTTTCTTTTTTGGGTGGAATAGAGTGAGTCTTACAGGATAAACAAGTATGTTTTTTTTTTTTATCCTCTTTGCAGTTCTCACATTATTTCCCTCAAAAAATTCAGTCCCTCTCCTAAATTTCTTGATTATTGTCAGGGACCGCAATCCTTTCCATTGCTTGGGTTACAACCTTGGGAATCATCCTCAATTCCTTACCCTACCTTGCTCCGTTGGCTTGAATGACATAGTTTATGTTCTACAGCCTGGCCCAGTGATGGTGAACCTTTTAGAGATCGAGTGCCCAAACTGCAACCCTCACACCAGACATGAGTTAACCCCTTACCCCAGACAGTGGAGGAAGGAAGCACTCCCATTGAGCTCCTGGGCAGAGGGGCAGTGAAAAATGTCCTCAGGTGTGGTGGACTGGGGGAGGGGATTAACCACTTTAGCATGTGTGCCATAGTTTTGCCAACACAGGCCTAGCCCCCTGTGCTTTCTGTGATCTGAATCTTGACTTGGAAATCTCAACCTCAAACCCTCTTTTTTCAGACCTTGAATATTTTTTCCTTTCCATTACTTCTCTTGGTCTCCTCCCCTCCAGAAAAAGGAATGAAAGCTATTTACTATGAGTCTCATTCATCAATTCAATTCAACAGCATTTATTAACTGCCTACTGTGTGCCAGGAACATTGTGCTCTGAAATAAAAAAATAAAAATGAAGGCTTATACCTTCAAGGAGTTTGCAGTCTAGTGGGAGAAAGCAACAGAGAAGTATAAATATATGAAAATTAAATATAACATAATAAGAGAGTGAAGTTTCTACATGAAGGTAGAAATAGATCATTTCTATTTCTGGAAGGAGCAATAGCAATGGGCCATTTCCTCTGAGTGGAATCTTCATATTTCCCTCAAAATAATTTAGTATACTATTATTTACCTAAAAACTTAGACAGTTTTCCTCCTTCTGTTCTTATGAGATCATAGGATCATATAGTTAGTGCTAGGAGAAAACTTCAAAGTCATTAATTCAAAACCTTGATTTTGCAGATGAAAAAAACTAAGGTTCAGAGAAGTTGTAATTTGCCAGTTGTTGGATTATGTCTGATTCTTCATGGTCTCATTTGAGTTTTCTTGATAGAGAAGCTGGAGTAGTTTGCCATTTCCTTCTCCAGCTTGTTTTATAGATGAGAAAACTGAGACCCCTCCAGGATAAGTGACAGTTCAAGGTCACACAGTTAGCAGGTTCAGATACTACAAGATATATCAGGAGATAAATATCTTTTGATTTATGATATCTGTGCATATTTAATTGATGACTATGACTCTAATTTGGGGTGAGAGTTCCCAGAAAAAGGAATCAAAGTAAAAAATAAGCCCCTTAAATGAAGTTCAAAACTTTAGGATTATCCCATTTCTATGGTTTGTGAGCATATTTTTTACACTAACCAGAGACTTTTACAGATTTGTTTTAGCCTAGCTCTGGGATTTATTCATACACATAAAAGTTGCCCCCAATATTAATTGAGAACAATTTCTGATTCTTGCCTAATGGTCTTAACAATTTTGTTTCCAAAGGGACTATTTGCCTTGTCAAATGAAGATGATGTTC
This sequence comes from Gracilinanus agilis, assembly GCF_016433145.1. Lineage (NCBI taxonomy): Eukaryota > Metazoa > Chordata > Mammalia > Didelphimorphia > Didelphidae > Gracilinanus > Gracilinanus agilis. Next base: position 152,693,685 of record NC_058130.1, read on the forward strand.
CAAAATTTATTTTTCTCTAAAGAAGATAGCACACAATAAAACATAATGTGTTCCGTGGTTTGGAATGATAATTTCACCAAAGAATGAGGTCGTATTTCACTTTTGATCATTATGATATCAGTATAAGTTGCTAATATACTGCTTTAATCTAAATATTCAGTCCACAAATATTTATTGAAATATCCTATGTATGGAGATAGTTCTGGGCTATGGATTAGCTTTCTGAAAAAAAATGTCCTTAGTGAGTCAAAATGGCCCCCAAGGTCCCTTTGGAATCCTGTGATTCTATGAGAAGAGGAAGAGAGACACAGATTGAGCTTTGGTGATAGCCAACAGTTAGGGGATGGGAGGAAAAAGAAGAAGCCATCAAAAATGGGAAGAATATGAGCAAATATAGTGGCCTCATGTAGGTCAAGGGAGGAGAAATTTTAGAAGAAAAAGATGTCAAATTCAGCCAAGAAGACAAAAGGAAAAAGGATAACAAGTGCTGTTTTGAATTAGAATGTAAAGGAAATTGTCTGGTACAGAGAAAAGAGTGTGAGACCTGGAGGCTCAAAGACCTGAGGTCAGATTCAGCTTTAGACATGTCACTTAACCTCTGTCTGCCTCAGTTCCTTCAACTGTAAAATGAGGATAATAAAAGCACCTACCCTCCAAGGTTGTTGGGAGGATCAGATGAAATAATACTTGTAAACTTCCAAGTACTGGCTATTATTATTATTAATTAGAAATTTATTATTTAGAATTATTCTATTATTAATAATTAATTAGAAATATTATTATTAATTAGAAAAACCTTAGCATACTTCTAAATAAAAATTCAGATGAGAACAAGACAGATTCCAGGAAACAGTGTAATACACTGCAAAATCACAGGTTCTGGAGTCAAAAGGACCCTGTTTCAAATTCTGACTTGGATGATTACAAACTATGTGACCATGACCAAGTCACTAATCCTCAATTATAAAATGAGAGGTTCAAATTAGATGGCCTATAAGGTCTCTCCCAGTTTTAAATCTAAGATCCTTTATCTTGAAGATCTTGGTGCAAAGACTGGTGCATAATGGGTATTTAATAAATGCTTGTAGACTGCTAACATTTATTAACACTTACTATGTGCTAGGAATAGCTATAAATGTTGAGGATACCAAAAAAAAAAAAAAAAGTAAAAACATAGTCCCTGTTCACATTTTAACATGCAAAAATAATTTTGCATAGAAGATATACTCAGTATAAGTGAAAGACAGAAGGGACTGGGAGAAGCAGAGATGAGGAAAGCTTCCTACAGAGGTAGGATTGGAGCTGGGTCTTGAAGAAGGCCAAGGGAATCTGGTAAAGCAGTGATTCCCAAAGTGGGCTCCACCGCCCCCTGGTGGGTGCTGTAGCGATCCAGGGAGCGGTGATGGCCACAGGTGCATTTGGGGGCAGTGAATAACTGTAAGGGGGCGGTGATAGTATGTGACAGGGGGCGCTAAGAAATATTTTTGGGCAGTAGGCCAAAAAAGTTTGGAAACCACTGCAGTAAAGGATCCCAGACCTGAGGAACAGTCAGTGAAAAGGCCTGGGGTTGAGAGCGTCAAGTTGGTGTATCAAATAGTAGGAATAGCCGAGGCCAGTTTTGCTGGATCCTAGAGTGCATTTGCAGAGGGACAGGGGTGCAAGAAGATTGGAAAGGTACAGAAAAGGAACCATACTGGGAAAGGCTTTAAAAGTCATTGAATTTTACATTTGATCCAGTTTCCTGAGTCAATGATCTAATATATCTTAAAGGCAAGAGTCAAGGGTGGTACTGGCCAACTGGAGTCAAGTGAGCAACCGAGAGTGGGAAGACTGTGTGGGCAACAGCAAATCTCCACTTGGGGGAAAGAGGTTGTTCTGACATCCAGTAGTGATGAGAGCTAAAAGATTAGAATAATTTAAAAAACTGGCAATTTTACAATTTAAATGTTATGGACATCTTTTGTTTTTACATCCTCCTCATTTCTTTTTTTTTTTTAAACCCTTATCTTCCACCTGTGTAGATAGAATCCACTCTCCAGGCTTGTCTTCCCCAAGCTCATCCTACCCCAAATCCCATTTTGGGTGTGCATGTTGCATGACAGAGGGGGACAGAAAGAAAAAGGAGTGGTGTGGGACATGGAAGGCTCTCTCTCCTTTGGCACTGGTGTGAAACACCATCTGGAGCAGGAGCTCTGGTGCCTGCTGTGTGCTCAGGGGCTTCAGATTTGGGCTTCCTGATTCAGCTTAGGGTATTTTAGTTAGGTGATATTTTCCGTCTCCTTCCTATATTTCCCTCTTTTTTACTTTATCTTCATTTTTTAAAAAATTTAAACATTTATTAATATTCATTTTTAATATGGTTACATGATTCATGCTCCTACTTTCCCCTTCACCCCCCGCAACCTCCCCCCACCCATGGCCGATGCACATTTCCACTGGTTACTTTATCTCCATTTTGATTAAAATTTAATTGTTAAGAGCTACTAACAGACTCATGCCTTGAGTTAATGTTATAAATGGCGACCACAACAATTCTTCTTTAATTAATATTTTACTTTCATTATTACACACCTTACAATCAATATTATGTATTGGTTCCAAGCCAGAAAAGCAGTAAGGGGTAGACAATGGGAGTTAAGTGACTTGCCCAGGGTCACACAGCCAGGAAGAGTCTGAGGTCAAATTTGAACCCAGGACCTCCCAGCTCTTGGCCTGGCTCTCCATTCACTGAACTACCCAGTAACGCCCCCCTCCTCATTTCTAAATATATTTTCCCCTCCTCTTCCCCCTTCCTGAAACTCTCCTAATTAAAAACAAAACATTTCAGCAAACTAACAAATCAAAAGACTTACAGAGTATGTAGTCTTAAGTACATACCTTCATTTCTCTGGGACTCATTTGGAGTATTTTTTAAGTGCCTCCAGGCTCTAACACACATGACTGTTGAAGAATGGTGATGACAAATAACAGTGCTCAAAGCTTCTTCTAGGGGTATTTGCATTTTAATAAAGCACAAAGAATTAAGGCAAAGTACTAAAGTTTAATCAGCGAGCAGATAAGAGAAGTATCTTTCAGAGAGGAGAGGTCTTTTTAGCATCCTTAGAATCAGAATTATATGGCAGACAGCTGCTTGCTGTATCTACTTCAAGTCAAGCATTTATAAAGTTCCTACTATGCAAGCTCCACTCATGTATCAGGCCATTCCTGAAGCCCAAATTGGAGAAGATGGGGGTGGGGGTGGGAAATACACAAGAAAATAGCCCCCGGTCAAGTGCCTTAGTCCAATTGGACAGCAACCTTCACCATTTATCAGCTAAGTAGGTCCATTTGAAAACAGAATATCAGGGCAGCTAAGTGGCACAATGGATGGAGCGCCAGACCTAGAATCAGCAGGACCTGGGTTCAAATATGACCTCAGACAATGCAAGGCTATGTGACCCTGGGCAAATCACTTACCCCTGCTTGCCTAGCCCTTGCCCATCCCATCTTAGAGGTGTTACTAAGACAGAAAGTAAGGGTTTAACAAAAGAAAAAAAATGTAGATAACTCCTTGCCCTCTTGGGTTTCTATCCCAGAACACTAGCTTTATTTACAATTTCCTTTATTTTTCTCTGTTTTATTAAATGATACACTTTGGGCTTTATTTCCCTCCTTCCCAGAACATGAATGAAAAACCAAATCTATAACTGTAGTACAGAAAAAAATTGAATCTAAAAAAACCTAAATAAAAAACCTTTTTTAGAAAATGCTAACATGAGTTTCCAGGAAGGATAACAGGAAGCTGATTTCTATGTGACTGACTTAAAGACAGTGTTGTACAGTGGAAAGGAGGGCACAGAATTTAGAGTCAAAAGGCTTGAATGAGCATCTTAGCTACATGACTCACTAGCTATGGCACTGTGCATAAGCAGTCCTGGTCTCTGGACCTCAGTTTATTTATCCCTAAAATAGGGGCGACAATAATTAGAGCATCCACTTTAGACATTCAGTCTTCCAAGCAATCCCGTGAGATACATTTCTTGTTTATGCTCTTGGGTTACTTCAATGAGACAACACAGGTGAAGTACTTGGCAAGCCTGAGACCCCTACAGAAAAGGAATCCATTACTACTGTCACCATATTAGGTGTAATTATTAAATTCAGACATATTTGCTATATCTTAGTCCTGTAATGCCCTTGTCTAAAAATAATTTGCAAAAAATAATTAGCAGTGTCCTAGGCATATGCATTTGAACCTGAGTTAAAGGAAATTAAGCAGAGAACCCGGGGAATTTTCTTAGCTTCTCTTTATTCAACTTCATCTTCCCTTTTCCCTCTATTTCTTTTTTACTTTCCTTCAGTATTTCAGTCTTCCTCTCTTCTCTATTCTGAGCCTTAGTTTCCTCATGTCTAAAATGGGGGGGGGGAAGGGTGGGCTTAGATTTAATTATCTCAAAGATTCCTTTCACCCCTGTTAGAGATCACACTGATGATAATAGAAGCCTTAAACTTGAAACAGGAAGGTCAGGGTTCAAATCCTGATTCAAATCTCAATTCACCCTGGATCAATCATTTAATCTCTCCAGGCTTCAGTCTTCTCAGCTGTAAAATGAGTGGAACGAACTTGATCATCTCTACTGACCTTTCTAAGATCTAAATCTGTGACCCTAAGATCTGTTTTATGTACGTCTGGAGGTCTCCCAGGCTCTGTCTTGCCAGCATGAGTTGCTGAATGAAATGAAGATGCCCCTTGCTGGTAGAGTGGCAACAGCTGCTTCAAAATAAACCTGGTACTTTTTTTTTTAATAACCCTTACCCTCTCTTAGTATCAATTCTAAGACAGAAGAGTGGCAAGGGATGGGCAAACTGGGGTTAAATGACTTGCCCAGGGGCACCCATCTAAAAGCTGATACTTTGATAAGAAAGAACTGTGGGAGTAGAAACACAGAAGAAAAATATTTCCTTGATCACATGGGTATATGGGGATATGATTGGGGATGTAGACTCTAAACCAGGTTCAGCAACCTTTTTGGCCGTGAGAGCCATAAACGCCACATTTTTTAAAATGTAATTTCGTGAGAACCGTGCAGTGTTCACAGTGCGCTCCTGTAATAGCGCCTGAAGAAAAATTGACTTTATGTTTCCTGCAGAAAGAGCCATACATTGCTGACCCCTGCTCTAAATGATCACTCTAGTGCAAATATTAATAACATGGAAAGAGGTTTTGAATAATGATACATGTAAAACCCAGTGGAATTGCTCTTTGGATATGGGGGGAGGGAAAGAATATGAATTATGTAACCATGGAAAAATTTTTAATTAATTAATTAGGAAAATTAAAATTAAAATTAAAAGCTGGTATTTTTTAACAAGACTGGGCTATAGCACATTGGAGGCCAGACCTGAGGGGGCACCTGGCACCTGCAAAATTCCTTGAGAGTCTGGTTTTCCTTGGGGAAATGTCAAGGCTGGGGAAAGACAACATGAGAATGGCTGATTCTGGGTGTTCACTAATAAAGGCTAACCTACAACTTGGGGTGCGGAGCATTTTATTTTTAAATATATAGGAATAATGGGGCAACTAGGTGGCTCAGTGGCTAGAGTGCCAGGTCTGAAGACTAGAGGATCTGGGTTCAAATGTGACCTCAGACTCATCTTAGGGTGTGGGATGAGAGCTTGCTGAATCAAAAGAAAAGAAAATGAGATGGTATGTCAAAATGTGCCAAAATGGTATGTCAAAATTTGCCAAAAAAACAAGCATAACTCCGGTGGTGTGTCACTTCGAGAAAAAAAAAACCCATAATTTTGGATATTTATAGTTTAAATAACAAAAATGTATAATTGTAACATATAACTGTATTTAATAAATCAAAATAGGCAAATAAATAAATGAATGAATGAATAGATGAATAAATGAATAAATATATAAAAAGAAAATAAAATGAGTCTCTGTGATCACAAAGCAGCCAACCAATTTATTTCTCTTACCAGCAGAGGGCGTCCACCACAGAGATGTAACTCAGTTGGGAGGCACCTGCTGAGCTTAAGGCAGGTATTTAAGTACAGTTTCAAGGGGGCGGGGCGGGTTCCTCCTGCACTGGAGGGGCTCACAGTCTAACTAACAACCGAACAACCAGTCTTCTCCTCCTCTGTGCTCATGATCACTTGCCTAAATCTGATTCCTGACCATCTTCCATACTCGTGAGCCCCGCCCCCAAAACCCTATCAGCGTTTTTCTTTTTTTTCTTTTTTTTAAGCCCTTACCTTACATCTTGGAGTCAATACTGTGTATTGGCTCCAAGGCAGAAGAGTGATAAGGGTAGGCATTGGGGATCAAGTGACTTGCCCAGGGTCACACAGCTGGGAAGTGTCTGAGGTCAGATTTGAACCTAGGACCTCCCATCTCTAGGCCTGGCTCTCAATCCATTGAGCTACCCAGCTGCCCCCCCCCCATCATCCCCTTCCACCCCACCCCCTCCACAGCTTAATATACACCTCTGCCCAGCTGCAGGGTAAATTTGGCAAGGCTGGGTTTCCATAGGTTACCTGATACATACACAAGGGTTTCCATGGGTTACACGATAGAGGGTTTCTTTAAGTTCCGAACACAAACATGACTTTTTTATCATATTATTGTATATATATTTTAGAAGAAAGGAGAGATGGGAGGGGAAGTGTGGTTGGGGACTTTCTGCCTCTTCTAGCCCACATGAGTCCCCTTCGCCAGCTGTGTGACCCTGGGCAAGTCACTTAACCCCCATTGCTTAGCCCTTACCACTCTTCTGCCTTGTATTGACTCCAATACAGAAGGTAAGGGTTTTTAAGAAGCAAAAAAAAAAAAGGGGGGGAGAGGAGGAGCCTTGCCTTCTGCAACAAAGGGATATCAAAGCAGCAAAGGCCATAAGGTCATTGAATTTGAGAAGCACCAATTAAATACCTACTATGTGCTCTAAAACCCAGGGGCTGCCCGAGAGCAGGAGGGATGCCGAGACCAAAATGAGACTAATCCTTGCCCCCTAAAGAACTCATATCTACTGGATTTAGTCTGGAAACCCTAGATACTTACATAAATCACTTAACTATTAATGATATTCTTTTTAGGGCATTGATTCTCCTTCCATGCTACCTTCCTGACAACACACACAGTGAAGGCATGTGAGAAGGGAGCTGTAAATTGTGGTGAGTCCATGGGTTAGACTCCCAAGAGCCTGGCTACAAAGCTGAGCAGGAAAACTCTGAAGACCAAAGTCTAGGTGCTTGTAAATATATTTGGATTATTCTATAAATTGTATATTCCTGGCTTTTTTTTTTGATGCTGAAGACATTTTTTTAAAATTAGTGAGATCTTTTAAAAAATTTTATCTTCATTTTATTCCAATAACACATACGTTTTCCAAAGTTACATGATTCACATTATCTCCCTTCCCTCTTCCCTTACCCCACTCCCAGAGCTGAAAAACAACTCAACTGGGTTTTACATGTCTTATGACTCAAAGCATATTTCCATATTGTTCATTTTTGTAAGTGAATAATCTTATAAAACCAAACCTCATATCATATACCCAAATAAACAAGTGATAAATCAATATGCTTCCATCTACATTTCTCCTCCAACAGCTCTTTCTCTGGAGGTGGATAGCCTTCTTTGTCATAAATCCCTCAGGATTGACCTGGATCATTGTATTACTGTTAGTAGTAAAGTCTATCACATTTGATCGTCCCACAATATTGCAGTTACTGTGTATAATGTTCTCTTGCTTCTGCTTATTTCACTCTGCATGCTAAAGGCATTTTAAACAAATAACTCAGATTGTAACTTGTGGTCTAGAACTACAGGAGACTATTTTTCTAGCTCTGAATAAATATTGTTCAGTCTCAGTAGCTTTTCTAGAACATATTCTTTTTTTGGTTTCATCTTTCTACCCAGAGGTATCATGTGGGAACATAAGAATTGAACTTTTGTTTACCTCCAAATTAGGATCTTCCTAGTAATATCAGATATGTCTAGGCCTGTAGAAAAAAAAATCAATATGGTTCAGTCTGTGGCCTAGGAAGGCCTAAATCCAAACTTTGCTTCTGGTCCATCCTGCTTCTGTAATTAATTCTGTAAGGGAATTGTAGATAAGGTACCACATGCATAGGAAGGAGTTTCCATACCTACACAAAAAAAAACAAAAAACCCTTCAGCTCTCATTAAGTATCCAGACTGACAAAACAACAAATATGGGACAAGTTTTGTCTAACCTAACCAAAATCAAAACAAAACAAATAAACAAAAAAAAAACAACAACCAAAAAACAAAAAGACTTGTAACAAAGCCCATAAATAAACAAGATCCCTTCTCTTCCAGTCAGTGGACTTCCACCTTCCTTAGAAAACTAAAATGTCCTTTGGTCTTATAGTATCCTCTGGGGTTGTCACTCTCCCTTGTCCCTTTATAGAAATTACTTCTGGTGGCTCCCCATTGCCTAAAAAGTCAATAGCACTTTAGTAGATTCCTTATCCTAGAATCCAAAGCCTTACCTGATCCCACTTTTTCTCTGATGTCTCACTTCCACATATCCTGGACTTGAGCTAAACTGTTTCTTGAATGTAACTCATTTTTCCCCATGTCCCTTTCTTTGCTTTCCTCTTATCCTGGAATACCCACCACAATCCTATCTCTTTCTGCCAAAATCCCATCCCTCCTCTAAAATCCAGTTCAAAGGTACCTTAAAAAATAATCATAACTACCAACATAGTTATAATAACAGGGCTTTAATCAGGGCAAGTAAAACTAAAATAAAAAATACCACAGATGGCGGCCATCCTGGGATGATAATAGTCTCTGGGAAAATGCCAGTAAATATAATTACTGGGAATTTCTACTGAACTTGGGACCTCACAGTCCTTATATACCTTTAGAGAGTAAAGGAGTAAGGACAAGTGACTGGTTATGTAAGTTCACAAATGCTCCTAGATCAAAGGCTATAACCAGATACAATAGGGAGACTTTGGGAGATGAAGAGGTACTTAAGATGCTTGTTTTAGCTGATCTGGTCTAGGATGATTGAGAAGTAATTTAGAGTTAAGTTTCTTCTTTCAAATTTAGTCCTCGAGGACCAGAGGGGTAAATTCTAGGAGTGAGGTGAAACCTATTCATAGTCAATTCAGGCAACTGGTCTTTGTTCCAACCTTTAGAAGAGTAAGTCATGGGATTAACTAAAATGATATTGCCTCTAGATTTGAACTCAGAAAGAAAACTCTCCCTGATTTGAGCCCAAGCTTGACACTCTATCCATTACACTACAGCAGTGATGGTGAACCTTTTAGAGACTTTGTACTGTGCCCCACCACCACCAGAGACCTAGTGTGCCCCACCACTACCACCACCTTACCCCGGATATGGAGGGAGAAAGGGAGAGGAGTGGTCTGAGTGCTCCACTCAGGGGAGGGAGTAAGTGCAGAGGGGAAGGGAAGCTCTATGGAGAGAAGGAAGAGAGCAGCTTCTCCAGAGTCCCTCTGCTGTCCATATAGAATCTAGAAACCCCCAAACTTACAGCCTTCTGAGGTCTGATAAACCCCCCAGTTTAGCTAGCTTGAAGGTGAAGACCTTAAGTTTGACTTTGTCATATGAGTGTCCCCCTAAGGGAAAAGCCCAACCTTGGAGTCCCAGACAAACAATAGACCTTAAAGTAGCTAATCTCATCAGGTGTTAAGTACTTCTTTTGTCCCTTAGCCCAAAGTCTTTTACCTAGTTAGCCCAGCCAGAGGGCTGGATCTTTCCCTTGTATCCATTGTAAAGCATCAGCCTCTCATTGTTATTCCTGTCTGGGACTCCTCATTTTCTTTGTTGCCATTATAAAGCTACTCAACTATACTCTTCCCAACCTCAGTCCCCAGTCCCCCTAAAAGGGTATATAAGTCCTCCAATTTCTTTTGTTCTTTGGAGTTGTCACTTAGCACAGTGTCATTCCCAGGGATACTGTCCCCAGAGTCCCAGGGTGTGGGACTCTGGGGACAGTAAAAGTTTGTATCCTGTAAAAGTTTGATGCTGGGCTCTGAGTAAAGGGCCAAATATTGGACTTATCCCTTTTCCCTAATTAAAGAGTTGTTTTTCTGACTATTTAATAGTTCTGTGTTCTTTTTTCCAGTTTAACACTACCTTTCTAGTAACTAACTCTGCCAGGGATGGCACACTCGTGTCCATGGAGAATTCTCTGTGTATCATCTTTGGCACGTGTACCATAGATTCACCATCATGGTACTATACCATCTAACTGCCTTTTGGAAGGAACCTTAGAGGCTTCAAGTCTATGAGCTTCATTTTAGAGACAACAAAATAAAAGTCATCATCAGTTTATGGGCTTGTCCAAGGTCACACAAGTCAGGAAATGTCATCAATAGGATATAAGCCCAGATCTTTGGACTCCAACCATTGTTCCTTACACCAGATCACAACTGATAAATACTCAGTTCTTTCAGTTGGGAATTGAGTCCTACTCTGATTCTAATACTCAGTTCTCCCTTTTGGGAATTCAGCAACAAATATTTATTTAATCCCTAAGTACAATTCTCTATTAAAGTCCTACTCTGATTTTTCATCAAGGTTGTAGATGCGCTCAAAGCCTAGGCTTGCAGAACATAAGCTGTAATGGGTCATACTGAGAGCTACAAAGGCTTCAGTAATAACAATTGACACTTTAATGTTTTCAAGGTGCTTTATACATTGTCTCATTTCAAAGTCAACATCCCTGTGAGATAAGTCCCATTGGTATTAACTAGAAGGATTGGAATTTAAGAATACTTTGAAATACCCAGCTGCATAATTGACACAGAACAATTACACAGAACAGAGAGAGTAGGAAAAATTATATTAGTTTTTAATTATTTGTATTTAAAGTACTTTTGCACAGAGAGGTGTGTTGTTTAAAAATATTCTACGCCCTGAGTCCCTGCTACAACTCCACCCCCCCCCACACACACACACCTCCCACTTCCTTTGTGGGAGGTGTCAGAGAAAGTATAAAAGAGAGAGTTTGGCCTCTTTTTTGCTCTCTTGATCCTGGATACTCTCTCAACCATTGAGAGTCTCTTGACCTGGAGCCCTGAGCTCTCTCTTGGCACTTTTTCGGAGATCTACCTCCTAGGTTCCCTAGACCTTCCCTTTTCTAATCTATATAAACCTAACTATTCTAACAATAACTGCTACCCGATCTTTATTGAGCTCTGGGAATTTCCCCTCCTAGTCTCGGGGACTACCCCGGCTACCCTTCCTGATGCTTCCCTACCTTCCTTTCCCTTTCTACCCTACCTTTCCCTTCTACCTCTAAAATTCCCTTTCACAGAGGAAAAATTATAACTATAAAGAAAATTCTTGCATCAACAGACACAATTAATGAACCTAGTCTTTCTTTTAAGGCAGAGAAGCTGGACTCATGATTTCATAGAGGGTGAAGAAACTCCGTTTATCAATGCAGGTCCACAACTTTTCTGAAACTTAAAGAGTTGTAGAGTGGTTCCTGGAACACGGAGAGCTTAAGTGACTTGTTCAGGTCACATAACTAACAGATGTCAGAGACAGGACAAGAACCTAGATCATTTTGACTTCCAGGTTGTACACTAATGTTAGTAATACTACTTTTTTGGGGAGGGGCATGTATCTAGTAAGTGAAGAATAATTTTATGTTATTTGAATTTCCTTTCCTTTATTCATTCATTTATTTGTTTGTTTGTTTTTAATTATTTTTTTATTTTTAGAAAAAATTTCCCTGGTTACATAAGTCATGTTTTTACTTTACCCTTCACCCCCTTCATGCACCCCATCCCCCAATTCACCCCCTGTGCTGTAGCTAATTCCCATTTCCACTGGTGTGGTCAGTCAAGACTTATTTACACATTACTGATGGTTACATGGGTGTGGTCTTTTCACGTCTACATCCCCAATCATGTTCTCATTAACCCAAGTGTCCACACAGTTGTTTTTCTTCTGTGTTTCTACTCCTGCAGTTCTTCCTCTGAATGTGGATAGTTTTCTTTCCATAAATCCCTCCGATTTGTCTTGGGTCATTGCATTGCTGCTAGTACAGATGTCCATTACATTCGATTTTACCATGATATATCAGTCTCTGTGTACAATGTTCTTCTGGCTCTGCTCCTTTCACTCTGCATCAATTCCTGGAGGTCTTTCCAGTTCACATGGAATTCCTCCAGTTTGTTATTCCTTTGAGCACAATAGTATTCCATCACCAGCATATAACCACAATTTGTTCAGCCATTCCCGAATTGAAGGGCATACCCTTGCTTTCCAGTTTTTTGCCACCACAAAGAGCGCTGCTATAAATATTTTTGTACAAGTCTGTTTATCTATGATCTCTTTGGAGTCCAAACCCAGCAATGGTATGGCTGGATCAAAGGGCAGGCATTCTTTTATAGCCCTTTGAGCATAGTTCCAAATTGCCCTCCAGAATGGTTGGATCAGTTCACAACTCCACCAGCAGTATATTAGTGTCCCAATTTTGCCACATTCCCTCCAACATTTATTACTTTCCTTTGCTGTCATATTGGTCAATCTGCTAGGTGTGAGGTGGTACCTCAGAGTTGTTTTGATTTGCATTTCTCTAATTATTAGAGATTTAGAACACTTTCTCATGTGCTTATTGATACTTTTGATTTCTTTACCTGAAAATTGCCTATTCATGTCTCTTGCCCATTTATTAATTGGGGAATGGCTTGATTTTTTATACAATTGATTTAGCTCCTTGTATATTTGAGTAATTAGACCTCTGTCAGAATTTTTTGTTATAAAGATTTTTTCCCAGTTTGTTGTTTCCCTTCTGATTTTGGTTGCATTGTTTTCCCTTGTACAAAAACTTTTTAATTTAATATAATCAAACTTATTTATTTTACATTTTGTAATTTTCTCTAACTCTTGTTTGGTTTTAAAATCTTTCCTTTCCCAGAGATCTGACAAGTATACTATTCTGTGTTCACCTAATTTACTTATAGTTTCCTTCTTTATAATTCAAGTCTTTCACCCATTCTGAATTTATCTTGGTGTATGGTGTGAGATGTTGATCTAAACCTAATCTCTCCCATATTGTTTTTCAATTTTCCCAGCAGTTTTTGCCAAATAGTGGATTTTTGTTCCAAAAGTTGGACTCTTTGGGTTTATCATACACTGTCTTGCTGACATCACTTACCCCAAGTCTATTCCACTGATCCTCCCTTCTATCTCTTAGCCAGTACCATATTGTTTTGATGACAGCTGCTTTATAGTATAGCTTAATATCTGGTACTGCTAAGCTACCTTCCTTCACATTTTTTTTCATTCTTTCCCTTGATATTCTTGATCTTTTGTTCTTCCAAATAAACTTCGTTATAGTTTTTTTTTTTTTTAAACCCTTGTACTTCGGTGTATTGTCTCATAGGTGGAAGATTGGTAAGGGTGGGCAATGGGGGTCAAGTGACTTGCCCAGGGTCACACAGCTGGGAAGTGGCTGAGGCTGGGTTTGAACCTAGGACCTCCTGTCTCTAGGCCTGACTCTCACTCCACTGAGCTACCCAGCTGCCCCGTTACAGTTTTTTCTAATGTAGTAAAAAATGTTTTTGGTAGTTTGATAGCTATGGCACTAAATACATAAATTAATTTGGGTAGAATGGTCATTTTTATTATGTTAGCTCATCCTACCCATGAGCACTCAATGTTTTTCCAGTTGTTTAGATCTAGTTTTATTTTTTTGGAAAGTGTTTTGTAGTTATGTTCGTATAATTCCTGTATTTGTTTTGGTAAATAGATTCCTAAGTATTTTTTAAATGGTGTTTCTCTTTCTACCTCTTGCTGCTGTGATGTGTTGGAAATATATAGAAATGCTGATGATTTATGTGCATTTATTTTGTATCCTGCAACTTTGCTAAAGTTGTTGATTATTTCTACTAGCTTTTTAGTTGATTCTCTAGGATTTTTTAAGTAGACCATCATATTGTCTGCAAAGAGTGATAGCTTAGTCTCCTCCTTGCCTATTTTAATACCTTCAATTTCTTTTTCTTCTCTAATTGCTACTGCTAGTGTATCTAGTACAATGTTAAATAAAAGAGGTGATAACGGGCATCCTTGTTTCACACCTGATCTTATTGGAAAGGCTTCTAATTTATCCTTTCCTTTATTTTTAAAGTCCTTTTCATCATTTTCAGAATTAGTTGTTTGTCACTATAATTGCTTAGTTTAACCCATTTAAGTTCTGGAGTTTGAAGTGAGGGTGTTGTTTGTTTGTTTTTTTATGACAATAATCTGTGAATTTTTTTGACTGATGCTTTGTTTTCTATATGCAAAAGTCCCAGCAGTTTTCTTGTATGTGGTATTTCCTGTATTTTAATATTGGAGAATTTTTGATTGTCCGATCTTTCTGGGACAGCTATGATCCTTAAATTGTCTCTGTGTGTCCTATTTTTAAAGTCAATAGCTTTAAGTTATGTAGAGATCATTTTTTGTTTTGTTTTGTTTTTAATATTGTTACCTCCCCTTCAGTATTTTTTTGTATTTCAAATATATTCATCTCCCCTTCACTTCTTTAGAGAAATTTTTAACATGAATTCAATTTCTTCTTATCTGTCCAATTTAAAAAAAATCTGCATGAATAATAAAATCTAATAACAATTCATAATTTATTTTCTTATGTATTTCATTTCTCTTTTGAATCTATATTCTCTTAGTATTGCACAGGATTTTATGTTTCATCAGGTATTGTTAAACTTTCCTAGTTTGAAATATTTGTTAGAAGAGTTATATAATCGTTCTGTGTTTCAGGATCCCTACTTTTTATTAATTTGCTTTGTCCTCTTAAGTTTTTATTGAATTTTTTTCCTCTTATAATTTAATATTTCAGGTTTTTTTTCTTTATATTCTCCCATCATTCACTTTCTGACTTCTCTGCTGTTTGTTGATTGGTATGCCTCCAAGGTTGGGTTGCAAAGCTGACATAGCCTCCTCCCATAATGAGGGACTTAAATTTCTTTGCAATGATCCTTGCTTGCCTTTAGTAGCCTCTGGTGGGACTGGATTGTCTCTATGTTGGGTTCATTCCCTTCTCCTGTCATAGTCACTGCTGCTGGCTTTCCTTTTCCTCTCATTGGGCTGAATTAGCATTTGCTGCTTTTTGCAGAATGAGAGCATGAAGGAGAAGGAGTTCTACACAAAATCTCTTATGGTTTGGTGGCTCCTAACCTAGAAGTGGTCATAAAAAGAAAGATATCTATTTTACCGCTGCTCTTCCTCACAAGACTAGATAGAATCAATGTCTGTCACTTGTTAGAAGCTGGTAGGTAGACAAAAATGAAGTGTGCTGGCAAAGTCTCTGATTTAGAAGGAAATCCCAAATTAGCTCCCTGATCCAAGTCTGCAGGTCAGTTTGTGGGTCCTTTTCGGGAGAATAGAATGTGAAGGGGTAGGGCTGAGTGACTGTTGTAATTATGAGTGCTCCCTGCTGATCATTCATAATTTTACTAAGTTAGGGTTCTTCTTTTTACTCTCTGTAGCTTCAGCTATAATTGCTATATGTTTGTCATGAAATTCCTTTTTTTAGAAGGATATAAGAATTAATGGGAATAGGGGAAGGTATCTCTAGTCTACCATCTTGTGGTCTTCACTCATGACCATGATCACATGTGTATGTAAAACTTAACAATAATCTCTCCCCTAGGGCCTTATGAGAAAGAACACTATCCACATCCAAAGAAAGAACTGTGGGAGTAGAAACCCAGAAGAAAAACATGATTGGTTACATGGTTTGATGAGTATATGATTGGGGATGTTGACTTTAAAAGATCACTCTATTGCGAATATTAATAATATGGAAATAGGTTTTGAACAATGATACCCAGTAGAACTGCTTGTTGGGTTCAGGAGGGGGGGAAGGAAGGGGGAAGGGGTGGAATCTTGAATCATGTAACCATGGAAAAATATGCAAATTTAAATAAATAAATAAATGAAATTTAAAAAGTGATCTCTATCCTAGGTTGTTTTTAGTATAGAACAACAACAAAAAAAAATTGATGCACCTTCCAACTATAGCTCTATGAGCTTGGGATCTCAGTATATTATTTTTAAAATTTATTTATTTTAATTAAATTTATTATTAAATTTGTTTAAATTATTTTATTAAATAATTAAAATTAATTGCTAAATTTAAATGAATACATTAAATTTATTAGATATTTTCCAATTATATATAAAAAACTATTAACATTTGTTTAAAAATTTGAGTTCCAGCAGCAGGAGGTGGCTCAGGGGATTGGGAGCCAAACCTAGAGATGG
Source organism: Gracilinanus agilis (assembly GCF_016433145.1). Taxonomy (NCBI): domain Eukaryota; kingdom Metazoa; phylum Chordata; class Mammalia; order Didelphimorphia; family Didelphidae; genus Gracilinanus; species Gracilinanus agilis. The sequence continues at coordinate 152,709,955 of NC_058130.1, forward strand.
AAAGTCCTGTGTTTAAATCTGTTCTCAGACAGTTCCTAGCTGTGTGACTCTGGGCAAGTCACTTAACCTCCATTGCCTATCCCTACCCACTCATCTGCTTTGGAACCAATACACAATAATGATTCTATGCTGGAAGGTAAAGGTTTTAAAATAAATACATTTGAGTTCCAAATTTTCTTCTTTCCTCCCCTGTCTAATCCTTGAGAAGGCAAAAAATAAGCTCTCACTAATACATATGAAAACAACAAAAAATTATATATGTGAAATCATACAAATATATTTCCATCTTAGTTCTGCTGCAAAAGAAACCAAACACACACACAAGTACTACTATTGTTACTACCACTACTTATCCTGCTGCTGCAGGAATCACCAGTATCATTATTGCCATTGTTGCTGCTGCCACGGTGAGTCCCACCAACATAGTCATTGTTACCACTCCTCCTGCTGCTCTCACTGCTGTTACTACAGCTATTACTACTGCTATTACTGAGCTAAGATAGTAGACTTGTGTGTAAAGAGAAAAAGACTGATCCTCTTAGGAGGAAGAGGTATCCTAGAGACAGATGATGAGAATTTTATGATGGATTTAATCTGGGGGGAGCTGGGACATTGGAATACCACCAACTCGCAGACAACTTGGTGCTTATAACCATATCTGAACTCCTAGATACATCTTGCACACAGGATAGGAGGAAAAAAATGCAGAAGGAGAACTCTAGGGGCAGAACTCAGGGTAGAATTGGATTGTATATTTCCGGACAAATAATAATTTCTACTATGAGATACTACTTAAATAGTCATATTATTTTTTTTAAACCCTTACCTTCTGTCTTAAAATTGATACTGAGTATTGGTTACAAGGGAGAAGAACACTGGGCAAATAGGGTTAAGTGACTTGTCCAGAGCCATATAACTAGGAAATGTCTGAGGCCAGATTTGAACATAGGACCTCCCATCTCCAGCCCTGGATCTTAATCCACTGAGATACCTAGCTGTTCCCCACATTAATTCTTTCATGAATTGATACTTATCAGAGTAAGACAAAACTTAAAAAAAAAAAGATGATAGGGCAAAATCTATAAAGGCAATAATTAAATATGGGTTAGGTGAGGGAACTCAAATTTGCTATTTCAGAAGCTTTAACTCCAAGTGGTATACAAAAATTGAAGGAATAAATAAAGATAGAGACTATTAATCAGAGAAGAAATTAGAATAGTCAACAATGGAAGAAAATTAATGAAGAAAACAAAAGTAAATTTTTTTTCTTAGAAAAAGGAACAGGGGGCAGCTAGGTAGATCAGTGGATTGAGAGTCAGGTCCATAGACAGGAGGTCCTGGGTTTAAATCTGGCCTCAGATACTTCCTAGCTGTGTGACCTTGGGCAAGTCACTTAACCCCCATTGCCTAGCCCTTACCACTCTTCTGCCTTAGAACCAATACACAGTATTGATTCTAAGACAGAAGGTAAGGGTTTAAAAAAGAAAAAGAAAACAGAAAAAAAAAGAAAAAGAAAAAGGAGCAGAAGGGAGGGAAAGAACATGAATCACACTACCATGGGAAAATATTCTAAATTAACCAAATAAATAAATTAAAAAAAAGAAAAAGGAGCAGAATTAACATAAGAAATTGGGAATAAAGAGCAAATTATAGTCTAACCACATAATTGAAAAGGCAAAAAAAAGATAAGAAAGACAATTATATAAATATAATAAGAAATAAAAAATAAATTAGTGATTTAAATAACACCCCCAAACTAAGGACAGGGTTGATAACCAGTGTAGGTATTAAAAAAGAACCTGTGAAAATAGAGTAGCATCAAAGTAGTTTAATCAAAACTAATCAAAGGGATGAAGTATCATCTTTAAAGAGGATAATATTTCTAAAAAAGACACAAAATCTAAAAAAGGTACACAAATACCCTTTGAATTGTTTAGTATAAACATACACAGAAATATACATATATACATATACATATATATATATATGTTATTTTGTGAAAGTAGACACAGAAGAGGAGTTTGGCTTTGGCCTACTCCAGTTGTATGTACCAAGACAGTGCTGAGAGTCTGATATGGGAGTCATATATCTAGTCACACGCCCACAGGGATTTGTACTGGGTCCAATTCTGTTCAATATTTTCATTAATGACTTGAAGGATGGAGTAGAGAGTGTGCTAATCAAATTTCCTGATGATATAAAGCTAGAAGGGATGGGGGCCACTTTGAAGGGACAAGATTAAAACACAATACATGCTTGACAAATTGTAGAATTGGGTGTAAATCAATAAAGAGCGATTCAATAAAGATAAATGTAAGGTGTTTCAAATAAAGCAGCAAGAATTATCAAGGACTAAATGTAGACTGAAGAAATGCAAGCTTTAAAAAAGTCAGAAGGGGAAAAAATTTTGAGAACAAAAGGAGATAAATTTAGGATGTATATGAGTAAGAACTTGAAGTTAAAGTGAACATGGAACTTTCCCTATGAAATATTCAATCCAATTAAAAATATATTAAAAATCTACTGTCTGCAGAGCATTGTGCTAGGCCCTGGGAGGAGTACAATATTAAGACAAGATAATGGGTCCTATTATCATGATGCTTACTGTGTAATGGGAAGATTGTTATTCAATGAAGAAATTCATTATGATACATGATAATATACAGTACATGTGTCAGAGGAGTTAAAAAAAAAAGTTCTAAGTGAGAACCAATTAACAGACAATTCGGAGAGGATGGTCAGGGAAGTCAGTGCTCCTGCCCATCTGATTGGAGATTTGGGGGAACCCTTCCTGAAGTAGGACCTTATCCCTCAAAGTCCAGTTGGGGGAAGGAGATCATTAAGCTGCTTGATAGCTGCTTGCTGATAAAACTCCTGACCCAATTGAGGACCCTGATATATAAAAGGAATTTTACATTTGGAATGTTTCAGGTTCCCATCATGTTGCATATTCCCTAGAAAGTCTTGTGATTATAATAATAACTGCTAGCATTTATAGGACTTCAAAGTTTGCAAAGTGCTTTATATCTGTCATTTCTACAACAATGATTGGGAGGTAGATACTATTATTATGCCCATTTTATAAATGAGAAAAATGAGATTGAGAGAAATTAAGGACCCTAGAATCACAGAATCTACAGCTAAAAGGGTCCTTACAGATTATTCTGTAAAAGCCATACCTATTTGGGAATCTCCCTTACAGCCTCTGATATATGGTCATGTAGACTTTATTCAGAGAATTTCAGTAATAGAGATCACAGTCCCTCCAAAGACAAGTCATTCTACTTTAGGACTACCACAATTATTAGGAAGATTTTTCCTACATTAAGCTAATATCTACCTCTGTCTAATTTCCACCCATTGATCTTCATTTTGTCCCCAAGAATGAGCTAAACAAATATTTCAGTTATCAGAAACCAATTAGCCCATCTTCAAATGAGAAACATATTTCTTAGGGGTCAAGTGGCAACTCATAAAGAAGAAAAAGTTCTTGTTCAGAGAGCAGATAATCTGTATTGCTGGCTTTCTCCCAATCTATGATCTCTCACCATGGATTATGCAGATAAATTTAGATATGCAGATAAAAAAGATAAATTGCCAACCTTCTTGGCCAGACCCAGGTGTCCTAGAACTATAGCTTTGGTACCTAAATACTAAGTTGGGTTTATGTCATTGATTAAAAAAAAGAACAACCCCACATACACCAGCATTTTTTAGCAATAAAGTATTTTTTAAAGTATGTATATTGGTTTTTTTGGACACAATGACACATTTAATAGACCACAGTACAATGTAAACATAACCTTTATATGTTCTGAGAAACCAAAAAATTCATGTGACTCCCTATATTATGGTGGTCTGGAACCCAGTGTGCAATATCTCCAGGGTATGCTTGTGGCTTTCTTTGTGTCCTCACCACTTAGCACAGTGCCATAGTAAATTCTTAATAAATAAATGTTTGTTGACTTGACTAGCTATCTTATCTTTCCTACTAGACTGTAAATACCTTGAGAGAAGGGGCTATGCTCTAAATGTTGTATCTCCTTCATTACTTAAAGAGTTAAATTTGATTTCTAGGTATCACTGAAAACTTGGTTAGAAGAATCCATAAATGGAATATAACATAGAAGGCTATAGCTAATTCTTTTTTTTATTCAGATATTTCACTTACCCAATTAGACATAATAACAATTTTCAACATCCATTTTCCAAAATCATAAGATCCAGATTGTCTCCCACCCTCTCTTCTCTCCCCTCTCAGAGATGAAAAGCAATTTGATTTGGGTTATACATGTATTCACATGCAAAACATGCTTGCATACTGGTCATTGTTGTAAGAGAATGTTCATATAACACCAAATCCCCCAAATAAAAACTGTAAATAAACTAATGTGAAAGAAAGTATGCTTTGATTTGTATCTGACTCCAACAGTTCTTTCTCTGGAGGTGGATAATATTCTTTGTCATAAGCCCTTCAAATTATAGCTAATTCTAAAGAATCAGGATAGGTAATTTTCAAATTATCTTTCTTTTCAAAAGAAAAGAATAGGTAAAAGTTGGAGTTATATGCAGCATTGTGAATTGAGTAGATGCACTCATTAGGGAAAGTTTAGGAAAAAAAGAAAAATCTTGGTGAATAACAAATGAGGCAATATCATCAAAGGTAGAAACAGATGAAATATTGTTATAACAATAGGCCTGATTAATTAATTAATAATGAATATATTAATCATGAATATAACATATATAATAAATAATAATTAAAAGGATTAAGGAGTTCAAGAAATAGATGAAAAGTCTAGAAAAGAAGTATGATATGCTGATAACTCTTCAATTTTATACTTCAAAAGTAGAGGAGTCAACATAAGTATATCTTTCCTGAAAAGGATTTTCACTAAAAAAGGAAGGCCTGGTTGTTGGAGTGGAAATGATAGAAAACTAGACAGGAAGTGACCAGTCAGAATTTGTGATAGACTCTGACAAAGGTCTAATTATTCAAATTTATAAGGAGCTAAATCAATTGTACAAAAAGGCAAGCTATTCCCCAATTGATAAATGGGCAAGAGACATGAATAGGCAGTTTTCAGATAAAGAAATCAAAACTATCAATAAGCACATGAAAAACTGTTCTAAATCTCTTATAATTAGAGAAATGCAAATCAAAATAACTCTGAGGTACCACCTCACCCCTAGCAGATTGACCAATATGACAGCAAAGGAAATTAATAAATGTTGGAGGGAATGTGGCAAAATTGGGACACTAATATACTGCTGTGGAGTTGTGAATGGATTCAACCATTCTGGAAAGCAATTTGGAATTATGCCCAAAGGGCTTTAAAAGACTATCTGCCCTTTGATCCAGCCATACCACTGCTGGGTTTGGACCCCAAAGAGATCATAGAGAAAAAGACTTGTACAAAAATATTTATAGCCACATTCTTTGTGGTGGCAAAAAAATTGGAAAATGAGGGGATGCCCTTCAATTGGTAAATGGCTGAACAAATTGTGGTATCTGCCAGTGATGGAATACTGTTGTGCTCAAAGGAATAATAAACTGCAGGAATTCCATGTGAACTGGAAAGACCTCCAGGAATTGATGCAGAGTGAAAGGAGCAGAACCAGGAGAATTTTATACACAGAGATGGATACACTGTGGTAAAATCGAATGTAATAGACTTCTCTACTAGCAGCAATACAATAATCCAGGACAATTCTGAGGGATTTATAAGGAAGAACACTATCCACATTCAGAGAAAGAACTGTGGAAGTAGAAGCACAGAAGAAAAACAACTGCTTGATCACATGGATCAATGGAGATATGACTGAGGATGTAGACTCTAAACCAGTGATTCCCAAAGTGGGTGTCACCACCCCCTGGTGGGTGCTGCAGCGATCCAGGGGGATGGTGATGGCCACAGGTACATTTATCTTTCCTATTAATTGCTATTAAAATTAAAAAAATTAATTTCCAGGCACACTAAATAATATTTTTTCTGGAAAGGGGGCAGCAGGCCAAAAAAGTTTGTCAACCACTGCTCTAAATAATCACTCCAGTGCAAATATTAATAATATGGAAATAGGTCTTGATCAATGACACATGTAAAACCCAGTGGAATTGTGCTTTGGCTATGGGAGCAGGGTGAGAGGAGGGGAGGGAAAGACCATGAATCATGTAACCATGGAAAAATATTCTAAATCAATTAACTAAATAAAATTTTTCAAATAAAAAAAAGAAATATAGCCTATTGACCCAATGGGGAGGAAAAAAGAATTTGTGACAGAGAAGGAAAAGAAATCTTTGCATGGTCTGATGTGTACTATATTTGGGAAAGATTCCAAAAGCTACAGGGTAGAAATAGGTAGAATCTCATCCACTAAAAATCTACAAGGAAGGTAGAATGGGGAGCTTTCAAGAACAAAATTTTGGAGACATAAAAACAAAAAATTCTGATGAGACAGTAAAGAGTTATCTAAAGAGATCAATGTAGATGCACAAGGAGTGATCAATATAGACTGAAAAAAAGATACTTTGGGAAGATAAATGCAATGGCAAGACCAATAAAGAATGTACAAATTGTGGCATAGTTATATAAGAATATGTCAAAGGTCAGAATAAGCTGAGAAAGACAACAAGATGCTATTTGGAGTAGAAGATTATTTTTTAGCAGTATTGAATAAATCAGAGTATAGAAGAAGGGTTAATACTACTGCTGAGGGTAGATGAGTCAATGATGACTAAGAAGACCTTATGCCTGGAAAAGGCAGAATAAGAGTCTTGTTTTATTAAACTTATTGAACTTTATAAACTTAAATATTTTATTAAATTTATTAATAAACGTTAGTTGGTTGATTATTGCATAGTGGTTCTGGAATCAATCTATGATAATTCTGCTTAGGATATTCTGTCTATGTGGGTCCCAGCTAGTCATTCAACCCTTCAAACAACTCTCAAAGACTATATATTGCAGATGAGTTGTCAATATACAATAGCAGAGGAGATCTCCTCACAGGAATCCCCTATGCCAAACAGATTAGAATTCAAGTTAAAACCAAAAAGACTTGACTCATTGTTCAAGCCTGGAGAGATCTTTTGGGATCTAGATTCTGTCAGCCAATATAAAAATTGTCCCTCCCAGATTCTTGTCATCTGAAAATTTGATAAGCATTCTTCAACCAAGTCATTGATTTATTTTTAAAAAAGGAGAGAGGATGGTTAACCTAAGGTCCTTGAACATTCCACTTGAGCCATCATCAACCCCTTCTTGTTAACATCGACATTACTTGGCAAATCACCACAGTCGTTCAATTGATTCTAAATCTACCTAATAGTACTATTATCCAATCCTATCTTTTCATAGTATGAGAGAGAGAATCTCTCTCATTCATCTTTGTATTTCCTATGGTGCCTAGTACACAGTAGATACTGAACTATTTGTTAAATAAACCAATGAATGAATGAACCTCTTGGGCATTCACCGTGGCTGAAAAAGCTAGGCACAAATCCTTGAAAATGTAATTGCAGTCTTCCCTCTTTTTTACTATACCCTCATTCACTTGACAACTATGTTGGATTATTTTTTACTTGGTCTATATTATTAGGTTCATTTGTAGAACGAAACAAAGACTTTATATTTCCTGTGTCAACTGTAGCTGCAGGGATTCCCTCCTGAGCCAAATGAAACCTGCAAATAAATGAACCTGGCAAGATCTCATATGTGTTGTTAAAATTTATTAATTGTCTCTATTGAACCAAAAAGAATGTTAGATTTCTCTGCTCTTCTTCTAATTACTTGGAAACTATGTTTAAATGCTATGTATAAACACAGTATTGTTTTGTTGGTCAAACACCAGAGTAATTGAATTTTTTAAAAAAAGAGGAAATTGAGTCCTAGCCTACATTGTAATTTTTCCTAATTCTAAATTCCTAGTAAAAATTTCCTAGTTATAAATTTAGTTCTAGTTTCAATTTCATGGTTTCTTTATTTAAAAACAACAACAAAAGTTTGAATCTTATCCTGCAAATAGAATCTGAAGAAAATGTCTGAGATTTTTTTTTTAATGAAAACTTAGTCTTTATCAGTCATCTCCCATAGTGGTTTTATTTCCACCAATTAAGTAACTAAAACAATCTTGGCTAGAATCTAGTCAGAAAAGAACTTTATGAAATGATTGAGTGTTACGGGATAAAATAAATTAGTATAATTAAACAAAATATATACCCTCATCAACAATTGTCTTGGGTTGTTGTTTTTAATTCTTGTTGTAGGAGTATTTACTTATATATTTACCCTCAACTTTAAGAAATTCTTTTTCTTTTCTTCCTTCCTTCCTTCCTTCCTTCCTTCTTTCCTTCCTTCCTTCCTTTCTTTCTTTGTTTCTTTCTTTTTCTTTCTTTCTTTCTTTCTTTCTTTCTTTCTTTCTTTCTTTCTTTCCTTCCTTTTCCCTTACCTTCCATCTTAGAATCAATATTATGTATTGGCTCCAAGGCAGAAGAGTGGTAAGGGCTAGGCAATGGGGGTTAAGTGACTTGCCCAGGGTCACACAGCTGGGAAGTGTCTGAGGCCAGATTTGAACCTACAACCTCCTGTCTCTAGGCCTGGCTCTCAATCCACTGAGCTACCCAGCTGCCCCCTATTATTTTCTTGATTGTTCACTTGAATCATCCTTCCATAGATTTCCCTTTATTTTAAGGAAATATTAATTTTACAAATGAATTTTGTAGTCATTTCTCAACAGGGCTTATTAAAGAAGTAAATCTTCATGATTGTTAATAGCAATAATGTATAGTTTTTTAGTCTGTTACATCATGCATAATATTATAGTTGTTTCTCCAAGAAAGAGGGTAGTATGAGAACATAGCCCTTGTTTACATAGTGCCAGATATAATAGAATATAATAGAAAAGGTCAGTAAATTCTGCTGATTTTCCCCATTTCTCATTTTCCCATTTCCCAATTGCCATTCCCCATTCCCATCATCCAGATCTTGAATTTTATACAATACTTCACTATCTGTATACAGTAATACCTTCTTGGATATGGTTGTAACATATGACTGAACCTCTCTCCAAAGACCCAAAAGACCATGCTGTTCAGTCATTGCTAACTAACATAACTAACATTGTTCCTGTGAAACTAACTGTTCCCTATAATAGCATTTCAGTTGATATTATGTTTATACATAATGTGTTTTTTTAAGGAATTGATTAGTAACATTAAAATTGCATTAATGCTGTTAGGTGCAAAGTGCCTAGGTACATTGTGTAGAGATAACAGAAGAGATAAAATGGCTTTCTATTTAATGTTTTATATAGTGTAAAAGAATCATTTTTAAAAGTGAAGCTGATCTCTGCACTCATTCTACTCCTAGAAATATCAGTAAAAAGGATTCAAGAAGAATTGAGGTTAGCTTGGGGGGAAAGCATCCTTCAGAAATTTTTCCAATGTAAACTAAAGTTATAATGACAGATCATATGTATTTATATAGTACACTAAGACTAACTAACCACTTTTTCTCAATAACAATCATGTGAAATATGCAGTGAAAAAACCATTGTCCCCATTTTACAGATGAGAAAACTGAGAACCAGGAGAGGACGTATTGCTCAGAATCACATAATTAGTGGTGGACATAAACCCATGTCCTTCTGGCTTTTATTACTACATGACTTTGTCTTTTAATTCTCAAAAATTATTCAAGAAAATATAAAATGTTCTTAGATGACAGGGCTTTGCATTAAAAGAAGCAATGGGAAAACAAAGTGAGGTGGCAGGTAGATGGCTCAGTGGGGAAATCCTAGATTCAATCTGGCCTCAGACACTTCCAGCTGTGTGATCCTGGGCAAGTCACTTAAATCCCAATGCCTCACCATTACAACAGTATTGGTTTTAAGACAGAAGGTAAAGATTTTTTAAAATGTGAGCCAAGAAAAACTTCTTTTATTTTTCACTTAAAAAAAACTTATTTTTTTAATGAGTTTTTTTAATTCTCCCTGTCCCTTCTGTTCCTCTTCTATCTATTGAGAAGGCAAGAAATATATCAATTTTACATCTGAAGTTTATAAAACATTTTAAGGAAGAACTTCTTTTGAAAAATTTAATGTTTTCATTTAATAAGTATTCATTTTTCTCTATCTTTCTCCACTTGAAAAAGAAAGAGAAAAAAAATCCTGTAATAAATATGGTCAAGCAAAGCAAATTCTCATTGGATATATCCAAAAATGTTTGTCTCATTCTGTATTCTGGCAAGAAGTATGTAACCTGCTTCTATCTTCTCTAGAACCATAGTTTCTCAATGCATTGATGATTGAATTCTAAAGGTTTTCAAAGTTGTTTATCTTCATATTGTTGTTATGGAATAAATTGTTCTTCTGTTCCTACTCCTTTCACTTTGCATGGTTCATACAGATCTTTCCAGTTTTCTCAGAAACTGTCTATTTTGTAATTTCTGCATTTTAAAATAGTATTTCATTATAATCATATACCATAACTGGTTTAGCCATTCTCAAATAAGTAGATAACCCTTGAGACTCCAATTTTTTGCTACTGTGAAAAGAGTTGCTATAAATATATTTGCACATATGGGTCCTTTTCTTCTTTGATCTTTTTGGAGGTCATGACTGATGGTTTTACCACTAGGTCAAAGGATAATAGCTAGCATTTTTAATAATAACTAGTGTTTATATAACACTATGCATATATTTTCTCATTTGGGTCTCACAATAACTTGATGATATAAATGCTACCATCCATAACTTACAGATAATAAAACTGAAGCTGAGAATATTTAAGCGTCTTTATTGTCACAAAACTAATTTGTCTAAGGTAAAATTTGAGCTCAGGTCTTTCTGACTCTAGGGCTAACTCTATCCATTGTGTCACCTAGCTTCCTAGACTATCACAGTTCAATGATTTTGGAGACAGATACAAGGAAGACTTTAAAAAATTCTTCTCACATCTCTGATTTAATTACAAAAGATGGGCAACTAGGTGGCAAATACAGCACCAGTCCTGAAGTCAGGAAAACTCATCTTCCTGAGTTCAAATCTAGCCTCAGACACTTACCAGCTTTGTGACCATGGACAAGTCACTTAACCCTGTTTGCCTCAGGTTCCTCATCTGTAAAACGAGCTGGAAAAAGAAATGCCAAACAATTCTAGTATCTCTGCTAAGAAAACCCCAAATGGAGTTACAAAGAATTGAATCCAACTGAAAAACAGAATGATCATAAAAACTTAGAGTAGGAAGAGCTTTAGATGATATCTTGTCCAATTTCTACCAGAAATTTAATTCATCTCTACAACATTCCTGACAAGCAGTCAGCCAGCATCTACTTGAAGACCTTTGGGAACATATATCTCACTACTTACAAGGGCATCTTATTTCACTTAAAACAAAAAACAGCTTTAATTACTAGAAAGTTTTTCTGTTGGGACTTCCTTATAATTTCAGCTCATTGACTTTAGTACTGCCAATAGATCTCCTTCTGTGATGAGGACAACTAATTAATATCATTCTTTAGGTGTAGTCACTCAACATTTTCTAAAACCTTCAAATTATTCTACCTTTCTGGGTCATGTATATTTTCATTTTGTCCACAAAAATATGAGAAACTTCATTAAATGATTTGATGAAATCCAAGTGTCTATGGAATATTTCTTATTTTGAGTCTAAGATTTATTCTTAAATCATATAGAAATTATGAGCCATAGTGAATTAGAATGATCACTAATTCCCTTGCAATTTATTTCTTTGTAAGTGAGAGGTGGGGCAGAAAACCAGGCATAGTAGCAGAAATGAAAAGCAGTGGTCATTAATCCCACCTCTGCCCCTTTTCCTCGACACTTATTAGAACTTCAAGTAATCTTCATGGTACTGGTTAAAGATTCTAAGGGCATGGCAGGAGTTGAAGGAATTTACTTCAACCTAAATATGAGTATAGTAGATTTCTGATTATGAGGAAAATAAGTAAAGTTAAAGGGAAAAAATAGATTTTGACATCATCCTGAGGAGTCCTCTTTTGGTGCTGACCTGGTATAGTTGTGGGTCTGACTAACAAAAGAGCTGATTTCCAAAGTGTGTTGTCTGAGAAGTCTAAAAAAATTATGATCACACTAAAAAGCCACTTCAGCAGGTAACAGTTCCAGCAGATGGCAGCAGCAGCTCAGTAGAGAAGTGAAAGCAAATTACAGTCCTAATCAGGCAGTAATGATTGTGGGAAATGGAACCATGAAAGATTGTTCCATTGTTCTAACCAACATTTAATCATAAAAGTATGAAAAATTTAAGAAATGTTCCTTTTTTCCTTGGCATCATGGAAATAATTGCTAGGAGATTCTATCTCTTTATGTAAAAGATAATTTCTCTCCATATTGACTTGGCTATATGGTCCAAATTAAAAGCTTTGCTATTAGATTTATGGTTTCTAGTCTGTGAGAACATAATACACTGGTTTGGGGCTTGAGCTATATTTACATAGCAGTGATTATTCTAATTATTCCTCAGTGAACATGAGGTAAGAAAGATTCTAGAGTTTCTAGGGACCCATACTATACTTTAATCACTTGTTCTAGTGTTATATTAGTAATTTCTGTCAAACTCGCTAATTCACAGCTTTAATCCTCCCAACTTCCTTCCAAATCTATAATCTAACCATTTGTCCATCTCCAATCCTTTCATGCCACTTTTAATCTTTGTGATTTTTCCACACTATGACTTAACAATGATATTTATAAGTTCTCTGACGATCCTGGAATATCATTGCTCCAGATAGAAGGAGTTTAATTAACTGAGGATGGCTAAATGCTTTCTAATTGACTTTTCACTTATTTAAGCTTCAATTCTTTTTAAAATACTTTTTGCTTTTTCCTTCAAAGTCTGATGATCATTTTTCTTGTACAGGGAGACAGAAACAAAATGAAAAGTGTATAGTTCCACTTTCTCCTTCTCCCCTGTTACCATGATTTCATCCATAGCAAATAGGGTGGTTCTCAACTTCAGTGCTCTTCTTGTCCTCAACAAAAAGTGGCTTCTTAAAAAATTTCTTCCATTATCTTGATTTTTTTAATTATTTGATTCATTTGTTTCTCAGTAATTAAGACCTAGAGATTCAGGAATGTCAGGAATTGTGCTGACTGCTTTGTCTACTTTTGATGGCTTGTTTCAGTTGATTGTTATTAAATTTATTGTGTAAAATGAAAAGCCTGTTTTGTTCTTTATAGATTTTTCCATTCCCAATTCATATTAAGATGTAGCCATTCATTCTCTGACTATTTTTAGAGGATCCTGAAACTTTTTTTTATTACCCTTTAGTTTTGAATCTTCATTTCCCTTTCTAATAAGGTCTTTTAAAATCTAGTCACTGGATAGCTTCATGTGGAACTACACCTGTCCTTTCTCTTCCCCATAGAAAAGGATGCATGATTGTATTATCAGAAACTTTTTCTTGCTGGTCTCCCATCCCTCTTGAATTTTCATTCAATTTGGAGTCTCAAAGAATAGAATTCAAAACAGGCAGCATGATATAGTGTCTAGGATGTTAGAATTAAAGAGAGAAGATCCCATGATATCAGGAGATAGCATTCAGATGCACTTTTGTTCTTATTTGTTCAGTCATGTGAATCTTCATGACCCCATGGACCACAGCACATTACCATCTCCTGAAGTTTGTCCAAGCTCATGCTTATTGTTTCCGTGGCATTCTCTTTCCATCTCATCCTCTCCTATTCCCTTCTCCTTTTTGCCTCCAATCTTTCCCAACATCAGAGTCTTTTCCAGGGAATCCTTTCTTCTCCTTATGTAGTCAGAGTATTTAAGCTTCAGTTTCAGTATTTGTCCTTTCAATGAGTCAGATGCACTGGCAATTCATAATAGGAGCTTATTAGTGGTGGCACAACAATACAAATTCTTCCCATTGTCATCAATTGTCTTCACTGCCACTGTTAACTCACCTCTGCTCCTCACCTATGAGACACCCAGAATTTAAAGTAATACTATTGATGAACAAAACAATCACATCTGAGAAAATTAAGGAAAACTCTTCTAATTTTTATTTCAATAGTAAAGGTCTACCCTTTTTAAATTTAATTTTTATTAAAAATAATAAATAAGGAGAATATAGTCTAATGTGTGTCTAAGATTTATGATAGTATATTTCAGCGATCAGAAGAAAGTTAGGGATCAGAGGATTTTGACTTAAATCTTAGAGATCTTCTTGTCTAATCCCTTCATTTTTAGAAGTGGAAAACTGAGAACCAGAGAGATTAATTGATTTGCCCAATGCCACACAAATTTGAATCCAGTTCTTCCTGACTCCGAGACCAAGGCTTCAGTACTAAATATTGTTATCTCCATTTTACAGTTATGGAAATTGATGGTGCCCCCCAAATGTCTTAGCTGGGGTCACACAGTTGAATGGCAGAGTAGGGATTTGAATTCCAGGTTTCTTGATTTTCATGTCTTATGCCCTCAAGTTCTATACTCCACTCTCTCTCCAAGTTAGTCCTAAAGTAAAACTGACCAACTTCCCTTACAAATAGATGCCACCATCTTACCTCAGTCCTCTAACCCCATAAGATTTCAGAGAACAGCAACTATCCATTCAATGTTGTTCAATAGTAGAGATGACATAATATTCAATGACCCACATCCTCCATTGCTCTCTGAGATAGGGATGCATATCTGGTCTGCAAGGAATGGCGATATCTAAAAATGTGTAAAAATTATATTATTAATGTCCTGGGGAGATTTAGGATCCAATATTAACAATACTAACACCAGTGGGTAAGCAGGTTTATTATTTCTAGCAATTCGAAACAAACGCTTCAGGTGCTCTTTCCTGGATAACCCACAATAGAAATCTCACCCTCGTTAGGCCACCCCCTGCAAAACAGAAGCAATAAGCTCGGTTTCTAGAAAATAATATTATACTCCATCATTATCTAAAAACCTCCTTGTCATTTTTTAAAAAAGAGTTCAATACAATGGTTTACAAACCTGATTGCCTCATTAAAATCTCCAGTCTCCAGCCTTCTCGAGCAAAATAAGCCATCAGCATGAGATTCTATAATTGACACAATTGCTTAGGGAACCAACCCATGAATCTTATTACAGACAAATTCATTACTTTAAGTCCACCCTTAGGATTCAGAGCTCATAAAAGAAACCTCTGGAGGCCTCAGCTTAGGGGTGGAGATGATTTCAGGCTGCAGATCTACAGATTTGCTGTAATTAACCTGAACTAATTATTGTCAAGCAATGGGTCAGACTTCCTGGGTAAAGGTTCCTGACGGCTTTACTGCTCTATTGGGTTTTCATGGAAAGAACTTTTTTGTTAAACACAAAAGAAGCACTGAAATGGGTGTGTATATATGTATTAATATACATGTGTATATATATATATATATACCTCCTAAAAAACAGAATATAAACATTTACATTTATATACTATAGTGCAATGTGTGTGTGTGTATATATATTATATATTATATATATATGTGTGTGTGTGTGTGTGTGTGCCTTAAATATGGTGCCACATATATATGTATATATTTATATATATGCATTGTTAATTTGATAATTATTTCTGGAGACAGTACCATTTGAAATACTATTTTTCATCTAAGTTCTATAAAAATGCAGAATGATGCTTTCCTTACATTATTTTTAAAAATAAAAATAATTGTTTATATAGTGCTTTAAGGTTTACAAAACACTTTTGCAAATATTATCTCGTTGAATCCTCACAATAATCCTGGGAGCTGCTATAGCTATTTCCAATTTACAGAAGAAGAAACTGAGGCAGCCATCAGTTAAGTGACTTGCTTGTTAGCTAGTGTCTGAGGCCAGATATGAACTTGGGTCCTCCTGATTCAGGCCTGTTGCCCTAACTATTGTATCCTCTAGCTAAGTGTGTCTGTATCTCTATATGCTTTATGTAACCACATACACATATGCCTAGTTATGTGGAAATAAGAATATAATAGATATATTCAATATTAGATCTATATGATATTTAATGTTATATCCATATTAAATGTGTTATATATATATGTTTGTGTACATGTATGTGTTTGATATGTGTATGTATGACAAAATTAAAACAGAATTCTGCCCTGAGGAGATAAAATACTTTTGAAAGTTCCTATGAAGGCACCATATTTAAATACTATCAAATAATACTGATTGCTATTTTAAGTACTTCTTATAGTTCTTAAAGCTTTTTTTAAAACAAAAATTTTTTAAAACCCTCACCTTCTGTTTTGGAGTCAATACTGTGTATTGATTCCAAGGCAGAAGAGTGGTAAGGGTAGGCAGTGGGGGGTCAAGTGACTTACCCAGGGTCACACAGCTGGGAAGTGTCTGAGGCCAGATTTGAACCTAGGACCTCCCATCTCTAGGCCTGGCTCTCAATCCACTGAGCTACCCAGCTGCCCCTGATTCTTAAAGCTTTGCAAAGTTCTTTACATAAATAATTTCATTTGACTCTTGCAATGACTCTGTGAAGTGGACATTATTATTATTCCCATCCTGTGAAAGAAACGGATTCTCAGAGAGAATGGCTGGTCCAGATTCAGAGAGAGCTCCTTTGTATCTGCAAATGTGTGTGTGTGTGTGTGTGTGTGTGTGTGTGTGTGAGAGAGAGAGAGAGAGA